>NC_136863.1:2580982-2913769 GCF_951799975.1 Gobius niger | reverse complement strand
CCTCATTATATCCCTCATTATCCCCATTATAACCCTCATTACCCCATTATAACCCTCATTATCCTCATTATATCCCTCATTATCCCCATTATAACCCTCATTACCCCATTATAACCCTCATTACCCCATTATAACCCTCACTATCCCCATTATAACCCTCATTATCGATGTGTCTCATTATCCACGTGTCTCATTATCGATGTTCCTCATGATGTTCCTCCTCATGTTCCTCATGATGATGTTCCTCATGATGATGTTCCTCATTATCGATGTTCCTCATGATGTTCCTCATTATCGATGTTCCTCATGATGTTCCTCATTATGATGTTCCTCATGATGTTCCTCTCGGTGTTGCAGGTGGCCGGACCCACGGACCACAGTCACTTCGATTCGTTTCCTCCAGAGACGGAGGAGCCGCCGGACGAGCTGTCGGGATGGGACCACGACTTTTAGTGACTCCATTTTTACAAACTTTTTCAGCTAGTTTCCTCCTTATCATCTCAGTTTTAATGTCAGGCAGAACTCTCTCTTTTTCATGCTTCTTTTTTGACCTTTTGTCGCTTTGAGCCGCAGAACAGTGATGAAAAGCTTTTTTGTCTTTTAGCTGATTGTTGTGAATGTATTTACCGATTTAGCTGCTCAGTTTTAACATCGTCTCTTATTGTCAGTATTTCAGCGGTTCGAAGATGACTTTTTGTTTGTTTATAGTGTATTGGTATGTTTCTTTTTTATGTTTCACTTTACTCACTTGAACACAACGCAGTAATTTCCACTTCACAACTGGAAAGGATCGTCTTTACCAGAGCACACGGAGGCTCCGGCTTCCGAGATCTGCCGGGATCAGGCCGAGCAAAGGCGGGACTGTCCCCCCAAAATGTATTTCATAACACTTTGAGTTCAATTTAATGCTTTTAAACCCCTTAATTCCCACCTGAACCGAGCACATTTTCTCCAGCTTTACCCCAATCCAAAAGATTCGGGAAAAAAGGTGTGAAAATGGCGACAAAACTGAGACGAAAACAAGGATGAAAGTGAGAAAAAATGGACGAAAAAGTGACAAAAAATATACAAAAAATGGACAAAAATTACGAAAAAATTACAAAAAAGCGAGAAAATTTTGACAAAAAAATGAGGAAAAAATGGACGAAAAAGTGACAAAAAAGTGACAAAAATGTTATAAGAATTTGACAAAAAAATGCAAATAATTTGACGAAAAAGTGACAAAAAAGTCACGAAAATAGCGACAAAACAGACGAAAACAAGGATGGAAATGTGAAAAAATGGAGAAAAAATGGACGAAAAAGTGACGAAAAGTGACAAAAAAATCGACAAAAAAAAAATCGAAAAAGTCACAAAAAAGTCACGAAAATTTGACAAAAATGAGACGACTGCCCAACAAAAAAAGTGATGAAAAAAAGTCTGATGATGTGAGGAAAAAGATCAATTTAGTTTTGCAGGTCTTAGCTTTCAAATGAGGCGTTACACTGGCCTACAGGATTTGGGTAAAGCTGAACTGGAGAAAATGCTCTCGGTTCAGGCGGGAGTTAAGAGGTTAAGACTTAAAGGAACAGGCCACAGTGTTTCCACACTGAGATATGTTCTTACCTGAGCTTAGACGAGTTCATCCTCACCCGTCTGGTCTTTGAGCCTCTGGAAGAGCTTGTTCTCTTCTGACATTACCCCGTTTGGAGCCATAGGAATACACTGGGAGAGGCCAAATGCTAACAACATCTTTGGTCGTTTTGCGTGACTGAGGGCACATGCAAAGGCCAGACAGGTGCACATCCACTCGTCTAAGCTCAGGTAAGAACAGATCTCAGTCTGGAAGAACAATGGCCTGTTCCTTTTAAAGGCCTTGATTCTGGAACTGGAAGCTTTTAACCTCTTACCACCCGCCAAAACCAAATGCATTCTGTCCTCTTTGCCATTGTCGTCACTTTTTGTTTCCCTTATGTGTTTTTGTCACTTTTTTATTACTTTTTTGCTGTTCTTTTGTCACTTTTTTGCTGGATTTTTGTCTTTTTTTTGCTGGATTTTTGTCACTTTTTTGCTGGATTTGTGTTATTTTTCGCTGGATTTTTATCACTTTTTCGCTGGATATTTGTCTTTTTTCTATGGATTTTTGTGATTTGTTTTGCTGGATTTTTGTCTTTTTTACGGGATTTTTGTCACTTTTTTGCTGGATTTTTGTCACTTTTTCTCTGGATTTTTGTCACTTTTTTGCTGGATTTTTGTCACTTTTTCTCTGGATTTTTGTCACTTTTTCTCTGGATTTTTGTCACTTTTTTGCTGGATTTTAGTCACTTTTTTGCTGGATTTTAGTCACTTTTTTGCTGGATTTTTGTCACTTTTTCTCTGGATTTTTGTCTTTTTTTTGCTGGATTTTTGTCACTTTTTGCTGGATTTGTGTTATTTTTTGCTGGATTTTTGTATCACTTTTTCGCTGGATATTTGTATTTTTTCGATGGATTTTTGTGATTTTTTCGCTGGATTTTTGTCTCTTTTCTGCAGGATTTTTGTCACTTTTTCGCTGGATTTTTGTCTCTTTTCTGCTGGATTTTTGTCATTTTTTTGCTGCTCTTTTGTCACTTTTTTGTTGAGTTTTGGTCATTTTTCTTCTAGTTTTTTGTTGCTGTTTTGAAGAAGCTTTTAGATTTGGAGAATTTGAAGAACAGGAGAAAACATGTTCAGGTGGGAGTTAAGAGGTTAATAATGCCTTTTAATGCCTCGTGGAAACACATTTCTCATGTTTATATCACTAATCTACAGCAACAGCTTCCATCCAAAAACAATGAGAAAGGGTTTGTAAAAACAGAGCAGATTATTGCATTAGTGCCTGTGCTGTCACCGAGTCTCCACCAGAGGGCGCCCTGCACACATGAGACTACAAAACACAAGAATGAAAACGCCTTTTATCATAAATCTTGCAACATTTACATAACTTTAATATGAAATACACAAATAAACTTGGAAATACAAAACACGCACACAATAAATTAATACGAACCAAAGAGAAAACTGAAAACATAATATGATCTCGATATAAGTCCTGTATTCATTCTTTCATTAACCCCTTAACTCCCACCTGAACCGAGCACATTTTCTCCAGTTTGGCTTTACCCCAATCCAAAAGCTTCTGGAAAAAAGCTGTGAAAATAGCAACAAAACTGAGACGAAAACAATGATGGAAATGTGACAAAAAAGTGACGAAAAATTGATGAAAAAGTGGCAAAAATGTCACAAGAAATTGACAAAAAATGGACGAAAAAATACTAAAATGTGACATAAATGTGATAAAAAATTTACCAAAAAATGACAAAAATATGACAAAAAAAATTACCAAAATTTGATAAAAATTGACGAAAAAGTGACAAAATGTGACAAAAAAATTACAAAAATGTGATTAAAATTTGACCAAAAAAATTACAAAAAATTGACAAAAAATAAAAAAAAGCGCCAAAAAAGTTTGAAAACATTGGCAAAAAAGTGACAAAAAATAGATGAATAAGTGGCAAAAATGTCACAAGAAATTGACAAAAAATTTACAAACATGTGACAAAAAATGACCCAAAAAAAAAATACAAAAAGACAAAAATGTGAGTAAAAAAATGACAAAAAAATGACAAAAAAAGTTACAAAAATGACTTTAATACCCAACAAAAAAATGATTAAAAAAATCTGATAACGTGAGAAAAAAGATCCTCTCGGTTCAGGCGGGAGTTAAGAGGTCAATGTGTCCAGTTTTAGTGGAGATTAAAAAAAAAGTAAAGCTTCAAAATAATGTAGAAGTTTCCTGTTAAAAGTGCGTTTGTTTCCTGCAGGAAGTGGAGCTCGTCTGATTTCACTGGAGCCACGGCCAGTCCAGACTCGGGTCCAGACTCGGGTCCAAACTCTGGTCCAGGCTCGGGTCCAGGCTCTGGTCCAGACTCGGGTCCAGACTCGGGTCCAGACTCGGGTCCAGACTCGGGTCCTGGAGGATCACCGAGCCGCGGGTCTGGACTCGGTCCGGTCTGAAAACAAACACATCGTTACCCCAGAGGTTCCCGAGCTGTGGTGCAAAGACACAAACTTTACAATGAAAATACGAGGAAAGACGTTCAAGCAAATGAAGACGACTCACTCCCAAAAAATGGGGTCAAATCCAGCCAAAACTGAAACAATCTGTGAACTTATACAGTAAAGATGATTGAGCAAAGTCATATTTTCCAAAAACTTGAGATTTATCGCTCGTTATAATTCAATTTAATGCTTTTTTAACGCCTAATATTTGATTTTTACATATCTAATTCTGGCCTGATTTATTTCAGTTTTGGAAATATTGGGCATAAAATAACAGAAAACTTATTCCATACTGTGTAGTTTTCATGTAAACCTAGTTAAGGGAAAAACTACTGTAAAAAGACGTTCCACATTATTAAGCAGATCATCATTTTCAAGCAATAAGGGAAAGAAAAAGGATCTCTCTGCTGATGAAAAGCGTGAAATAGTTGAATGCCTTGGTATGAAAACCTCGTCGAAACCTGCAGCCGTTTCTGCTTCAGCTTCAATGAACAGTTTAGGGGAGGCCGGATAGAAGGTTTATGCACAACTGCAGCGTCTGGAGGGTCCTACACCTCAATGTTCGGGAGACTCAAGCTTTGTAGCAGCTGTTCTCTTAACCTCTGAACTCCCGCTTGAACCGAGAGGATGTTTTTCTTCACGTCATCAGATTTTTTTTCCATCATTTTTTTGTTGGGTATTCAACTCATTTTAGGAGCTTTTTTGTCATTTTTTTGTCATTTTTTCTCACATTTGTGTCATTTTTTCGTTAATTTTTGTATTTTTTTTGGTCAAATTTTTAGCACATTTTTGTAAATTTTTTGTCACATTTCTGTCATTTTTTCGTCCATTTTTTATCAAATTTTTGTCATTTTTTATCACATTTTTTAAATAAAATTTTTGTCATTTTTTTGTTAAATGTTGGTCATTTTTTAGTCAATTTTTAGTCATTTTTTGGTCATGTTTTTGGTCAATTTCTTGTGACATTTTTGTGACATTTTTGCCACTTTTTCATAATTTTTTTGTCACATTTTTGTAATTTTTTTGTCACATTTTTGTCATTTTTGTCTCACTTTTTTGTCATTTTTTCGTCAATTTTTTATCAGATTTTTGTCATTTTTTCTTCCATTTTTCATCAATTTCTTGTGACATTTTTGCCACTTTTTCATAAATTTTTCGTCACTTTTTTGTCAAAGTTTTCTCACTTTTTTGTCACATTTCCATCATTGTTTTTGTCTCAGTTTTGTTGCTATTTTCACAGCTTTTTTCCAGAAGCTTTTGGATTGAGGTAAAGCCAAACTGGAGAAAATGTGCTCGGTTCAGGTGGGAGTTAAGGGGTTAATCTGATGTACTTGTCTGGCAGAAACCGTCCTCATTGTGCCTTTATCTGCACAAACCCGAGTGTGTCTGAATCATCCACAAATCTCTTATCAGTTCGATGATTACACTTAATCTTTCATGAAATATCGAAGGTTTTCATACCGAGACCAAGGCATTCAACTATTTCACACTTTTCATCAGCAGATCCTTTTTCTTTCCCTTATTGCTTGAAAATGATGATCTGCTTAATAAAGTGGAACACCCTTTTCAGTAGTTTATTCCTTAACTGGGTTTAACCTGAAAACTGATCATCCCAGGTCTCTGAGATTAATGTCAGTGATTCAAAGAGCCCCGAGAAACAAAACCATCCATGAGTTTATTTTTTTGTACCTTTATGGCACTGAAATACAACTTGGATAATAAGTCTTAACATAGTGTAGTAGTTATTTGCACCTGTGGAGGTGTGGGAGGAGGTCTCACCTGTGGAGCTGGGGGCAGGAGCTCTTCGTGGACTTGGCTCTGGTCCTGGTCTTCAGCAGGTCCTGGACTCGGCCCCAGGATGAGCTGCTCCTGCTCCTCCTCGGCTGAAACACAGAGGTTTTTACGACACTGGGACATGACCTTGTGAAGAGAATCTGGGAAATCCGAATGGCTCCTGTGAACAGCTGCAGGGTCTCACCTCTCGGCTCAGACGTCCGTCGTTGCTCCAGGTGTGACTGTCCTCCGTGAGGCTGCGTCTGCTCCTCCTCCTCCTGCAGGGGGCGCTCTCTGAAACACAAACACGGCAGTTTGTCCTGACTCTGCTCAGCTCTGACTCTGTCCCTGGTGTTTCATCCGGAAGCCGCTCTCACAGCTGCGTCCCTCATTTGTCTGTTTTTCCGACGCGCGTCCAGGAAGTGCCTCTGCAAAAACACGGCCTGGACCCGGCCTGGACCCGGCCCGGACCTGGACCCGGCCCGGACCCGTCCTGGACCCTGCCTTCCCAAACAGTTACTCTGTCTTTGTTTCTGCTCGTGCACTTAACATTTAGTGAACACCCCGTTCTTTATTGCGCTGGCTTTGGGAAAAGATTAACCTCTTAACTCCCACCTGAACGGATCCCATTTTCTCCAGTTTGGCTTCACCCTAATCAAAAAGCTTCTTGGGAAAAAAAGCACCAAAACAGCCACAAAAAATCTGAAGAAAACAAGGATGTAAACACAACAAAAAAGGACAAAAATTCACCAAAAATGTGACAAAAATTCTACAAAAAAATGACAAAAATTCAACAAAAATGTGACAAAAATTCAACAAAAAGGGACAAAAAAGTGACAAAAAAGTGACAAAAATGTGACAAAAATTCAACCAAAAAGTGACAAAAATTCAACAAAAATGTGAAAAAAATTCAACAAAAATGTGACAAAAATTCAACAAAAATGTGACAAAAATTCAACAAAAATGTGACAAAAATTCAACAAAAAGTGACAAAAATGTGACAAAAATGTGACAAAAATGTGACAAAAATTCAACCAAAAAGTGACAAAAATTCAACCAAAAAGTGACAAAAATTCAACAATAATGGGACAAAAATTCGACTTTTTTTTTTTTACAAAAACTCAACAAAAATGTGACCAAAAAAAACAACCAACAACATAAAAAAGGTGACACAACACAGCAACAACGTGAGGAAAAAGATCAGTTTTGTGGGTCTTAGCTTTCAAATGAGGTGTTACACAGGCCTATATAACAGCCAAAGAGGACAGAAGGCATTTGGTTCAGGCGGGTGGTAAGAGGTTAAAAAACCTCTTAAAGCTCATGTTTCTTTTTCGTTCCACTATAATTCGATCCTTTTCCTGACACTGCTGCATGTAATGAACTGATGTTTCCTCTCGTATCGGATCATTTCTCACCCCTCCAGCTGTGGACCCGGGGGCCGACCTCCGGGACAGTCCACACGTCAGGGCTCAGGTCCTGGTCCGTCTGGCTCAGAGACTTGGCTCGGTTCAGGGTCTGGACTTCAGAGAGGAGCAGGTCTGCGGCTCCACAGGTGCAGCGCTGCATCAGGAAGGCCTTCAGCAGGAAGAGAGAGGAGAGCGTCACAACCAGAGGAGATTTGGTACGAAACCAGAGACTCACCAGTTTGTGCCGGTCCAGACTCTGGGTCCTCAGCTCTAGCTCTTTCCTCTGGATCCTCAGCTCCGGGTCCAGACTCTGGGTCCTCAGCTCTGGCTCTTTCCTCTGGATCCTCCGCTCTGGCTCTTTCCTCTGGGTCCTCAGCTCTGGCTCTTTCCTCTGGGTCCTCAGCTCTGGCTCTTTCCTCTGGATCCTCAGCTCTGGCTCTTTCCTCTGGGTCCTCAGCTCTGGCTCTTTCCTCTGGGTCCTCAGCTCCGGGTCCAGACTCTGGGTCCTCAGCTCTGGCTCTTTCCTCTGGGTCCTCAGCTCTGGCTCTTTCCTCTGGGTCCTCAGCTCTGGCTCTTTCCTCTGGGTCCTCAGCTCTGGCTCTTTCCTCTGGGTCCTCAGCTCCGGGTCCAGACTCTGGGTCCTCAGCTCTGGCTCTTTCCTCTGGGTCCTCAGCTCTGGCTCTTTCCTCTGGATCCTCAGCTCTGGCTCTTTCCTCTGGATCCTCAGCTCTGGCTCTTTCCTCTGGATCCTCAGCTGTGGGTCTTTCCTCTGGGTCCTCAGCTCCGGGTCCAGACTCTGGATCCTCAGCTCTGGCTCTTTCCTCTGGATCCTCAGCTCTGGCTCTTTCCTCTGGGTCCTCAGCTCTGGCTCTTTCCTCTGGATCCTCAGCTCCGGGTCCAGACTCTGGGTCCTCAGCTCTGGCTCTTTCCTCTGGGTCCTCAGCTCCGGGTCCAGACTCTGGGTCCTCAGCTCCGGGTCCAGACTCTGGATCCTCAGCTTCGGGTCCAGACTCTGGGTCCTCAGCTCTCTCTGCAGATGCAGCACTAGGTCCTGAAGTCTGCTGATCCGCTCCACGAGTCTGCAGACCTGCTCCAGGTACCCCAGACCTGAGAGAGACCGGGTCTAAACCAGGACCCACACACAGATCAGTTACAGTTATACTGATAAGTTCACACACTCTGGTGGATCGTTTCATTATTTTGGCCATTTCTTAAAGGAACAGGCCGCCGTTCTTCCACACTGAGATCTGTTCTTACCTGAGCTTAGACGAGACCAGACAGGTTCACATCAACTCGTCTAAGCTCAGGTAAGAGAAGAAGAACAGATCTCAGAGTGGAAGAACTGTGGCCTGTTCCTATAAACCAGGGGTGCCCAAACTTTCTGTCTCCGAGGCCAAAATGACGAAGTGCCTCTGAGTCGCGGGTCAAACACAGCGATGTCAAGCACGAAAAACACATATAACTGCAAATTATAAAGTTACTTTGTTTTCTTTACTTTTTATTTTTTCGATAGTCTACATTTGCATTTGATTCTATGTATGCAAATAACATGCTGTATTAAAGAGGGGGTATTCTGCTTTTTTCAGTCCCATAGCACCAGTCTATATCACACTACAATGATGACAAACCTTCTGTTGGTCTGTAAATGCAGTAAATTAGAATAACTGCCTTGTATAAAATGTCTCTCTCAAAATGGCCGTAGTGAATGTCTTGAAATAGGCCTCTGTCTCTTTAAGAACCTCTTAACTCCCGCCTGAGGATCTTTTTCCTCACGTCATCAGATTTTTTTGCCATAATTTTTTTGTTGGTGTTCAACTCATTTTTGCAACTTTTTTGTCATTTTTCTGGTCATTTTTTTGTCAATTTTTTATCAAATTTTTGTCACATTTTTTTAATTTTTTTTGTCATTTTTTGTCAAATTTTTGTCATTTTTTTATATTTTTTGTCACATTTGTGTCTTTTTTTTGTCACATTTTTTTTGTGCCAATTTTTTATCAAATTTTTGTCATTTTTTTGTCGAATTTTTATCATATTTTTGTAATTTTTTTGTCACATTTTTGTCATTTTTTCATAAATTTTTCGTCACTTTTTTGTCCCATTTCCATCATTGTTTTCGTCTCAGTTTTGTTGCTATTTTTTTCCAGAAGCTTTTGGATTGGGGTAAAGCCAAACTGGAGAAAATGTGCTCGGTTCAGGCGGGAGTTAAGGGGTTAAGAGCCTCTGAGCCTTTAGACACGCCCCCTCCACACGCTGTCTGTGGCATCAGTGGGGAGGGGGTTCTGCTGAGGAGCAGTGGTTGGTTACTCGGCTGGTGACGAAAGCTCGGAGGCGTCTCCAGGAGGTGGGGGCGTTCCTAGGAGGACTCAGGCAAACCTATCCCTAAAATGGCCGCCATCAGTTTTTACAGATTACTCAGAAATACGTGAATGTGCCAAGGCAACACTTCAGGCATGTTTTTAATGAGGGAGTGACATAATAACATGATGGAAAGCTTGAAAAAGTCAATTTTGCATAATACCCCCCCTTTAACATCTGCATCTTTATCCTTGTAACAAACTGTGACTGTAACTCTCGGAGAACTTTACATTAAATGAAACTGAACTCATCATTTTGACCTAATTCTGTTGATTAATCGTTTCATAAATCTCCGACTGTGTCTGAAAAGGAGGTGAAAGTTGACCTGGACGCGGCAGCACTCGTCCGCAAACTCCTCATCACAGTGATCCGTCAACCCCGCCCCCTCCCTGGGTGACCCCGCCTCCTCAGCCTCGCTCAGACCGGCGCACTGCAAAAGGAGAGAGGTTTTAGTGCTTTAATAAGGAAATGTTGGGCAGAAAAGTTCTTCTGATTTGAGTTTCTAAGCTGCTGACAGGAAGTGACATAGACAGAGGTAACGTTCAGTTTGGCGGCGTCTGAAACAGAATCGCCTCCATGTCCTAACCTGAGCTCCTGACCTTTAACCTTTCATGGGGTCGACTGTTAGATCTATGCAGTTAGTGAACTAGAGCTTCAGAGCTATTTGTCCAATTCAACCGTCCTTACCCAGGGGAAGTGACATCACCAACAGCTGTTCTTCTTCTTCTTTAAGGTTGTTGGTAGACAGAAGCGCATGTCGCCCCCTAGTGTACAGTGTCCAACAACAACATAGTGTCCAAACAAAGACATTTAACCCCTTAACTCCCACCTGAACCGAGCACATTTTCTCCAGTTTGGCTTTACCCCAGTCCAAAAGCTTCTGGAAAAAAGCTGTGAAAATAGCAACAAAACTGAGACGAAAACAATGATGGAAATGTGACAAAAAAGTGAGAAAACATTGATGAAAAAGTGGCAAAAATGTGACAAAAATTGACCAAAAAAATGACAAAAATGTGACAAAATGTTACAAAAAAGTGAGGAAAAATTGATAAAAAAGTGGCAAAAATGCAACAAAAATTACCAAAAAATGACAAAAATGTGATAAAAAAAAGACAAAAATGTGATAAAAAATGGATGAAAAAATGACCAAAAAAATGACAAAAAATTGATATAAAATTGACAAAAAAATGACAAAAATGTGACAAAAAATGACAAAAAAGTTACAAAAATTAGTTGAATACCCAACAAAAAAGTGAGAAAACATTGATGAAAAAGTGACAAAAATGTGACAAAAAATGACAAAAATTTGACAAAAAATGACAAAAAAGATAAAAAAAAATGAGTTGAATACCCAACAAAAAAAATGATGGAAAAAAAATCTGATGACGTGAGGAAAAAGATCCTCTCGGTTCAGGCGGGAGTTAAGAGGTTAAGGCAAAAAAACCACACAAAAAATTCCAAATGATTCTCCACATTTCCTTTTAGCCTCATTTTATCCCAACAGCTGTTTCAGGAAGCTACAGTTATTGTTTTATTATTAAATGTGCTCCTGTCAATCAACAGTGGGGGGCATTGGTGCAGTGGCTTATGGGACGGCACATAGCCATCAGTTAGTTAGCCCCAGAGGTCCCTATGCTAAAGTGCCTATGATATTTAGCATTGAGGCTCCTTTTCCTAACTCCTTCCTAGCTGACAGACCAATTCGGACACTTCTTATCGTGGCGGACGCTGACGCACATCCGGTTTTTGCTTCTCAAATGTCAATGTCACTTCCTGTCGCTTTCCAATAAGGAAGTGAAACTATAAACATCACAATAATGGTCAAACTAAAGGAAACTGGGCAAAACCTTTAGAACAATGTTAAATATAGTTGTGTCTAGTGTGTTATGTGTACTTTTAGGGTCAGTTTTTGAGTAGGAAATTAACGATAATGCAAATAAATGAGAGGTTAAATACACTATAAAGACAATTCACCATCAGCAACAGGACATGGACCGTCTCACCGTGTTCAGGCGTTTCTCCTGGGCGTCGGCTTCTGTTTGGTCCGGGTTCCCAGAGTCACACGAGGATCCGCGGCTGTGCACGGGGCCGGCGTGCACGGGGCCGGCGTGCACGGGGCCGGAGTGCACGGGGCCGGCGTGCGATCGCGGCGGAGACGAGGGAGAGTCCAGTCCTGAATCCTCGGAGTCCAGATGGTCCACGGTCCGTCCCCAGAGCTCGGAGTCCAGGCGAGGGCTTTGAGCCTCAGAGAGCGGGGCGGTGGGCGGGGCAGAGGGCGGGGCAGAGGGAGAGAGCAGGTTCCTCTGAGAACGACTGAGGGCTTTGACTTTGGTCAGCACCACCTCACTGTCCAGCACCGCGTCGCCTTTACCTGAGGACACGAAGAACCAGGTCAGACTCGGGGTTTCCAGGATCAGCTTTAACCGACCCAGAGGCGTCAGTCATGACAGTTTTATGTTTTTCTACCACTTTTGCTTCACAGTTTTCTTTCAGAGGCCGAGCTCATGTCAAAGGGCCTTAACCTCTTAACTCCCGCCTGAACCGAGACGATCTTTTTCCTCACGTCATCAGATTCTTTTTCCATAATTTTTTTTGTTGGGTATTCAACTCATTTTTTGTCATTTTTTGTGACATTTTTTGTGACATTTTTTGTGACATTTTTTGTGACATTTTTTGTGACATTTTTTGTGACATTTTTTGTGAAATTTTTTGTGAAATTTTTTGTGACATTTTTGCCACTTTTTCATCAATTTGTCGTCACTTTTTCGTCCATTTTTTCTCACTTTTGAGTCACATTTCCATTTTTTGTCATTTTTTCTTAAATTTTCTTACATTTTTTTGTCATTTTTTTGTTGGGTCTTCAACTCATTTTTGTAACTTTTTTGTCATTTTTTTTGTCATTTTTTGTCACATTTTGTCGTCAATTTTTTGTCACATTTTCATCAAGTTTTTGTCACATTTTTATTATTTTTTGTCACATTTTTGTCATTTTTTGTCAAATTTTTTGTCAATTTCTTGTGACATTTTTCATCAATTTTTCATCACTTTTTCCTTCATTTTTTTCTCACTTTTGAGTCACATTTCCATTTTTTTGGGTCATTTTTTGTCAATTTTTTTTCATTTTTTTGGTCATTTTTTTGTCACATTTTTTTCATTTTTTCCGTCATTTTTTAAATCAAATTTTGGTCAATTTTTTTGTCACAATTTGTCACATTTTTGTCATTTTTTGGTCATTTTTGCCACTTTTTCATCAGTTTTTCGTCACTTTTTTGTCACATTTCCATCATTGTTTTCGTCTCAGTTTTGTTGCAATTTTCACACCTTTTCTCCAGAAGCTTTTGGATTGGAGTAAAGCCAAATTGGAGAAAATGTGCTCGGTTCAGGCGGGAGTTAAGGGGTTAAAGGAACAGGCCACCCTTCGTACACACTGAGACATGTTCTTGCCTGAGCTTAGACGAGTTGATGTGTACCTGTCAGGTCTCTATGTGCGCCCTCAGTCACGCAAAACGTTGTTGTTTAGCATTTAGCCTCTCCCAGTGTATTCCTATGGCTCCAAACAGGGTGAGGTTTGAAGCGACAAAGACCAGACAGGTACGTATGAACTCGTCTAAGCTCAGGTAAGAACTGTTCCTTTAAAGAGCCTAATCAAATCGAATTTACAGCCAGTCCCGGAGCAGAGAAAGTTCACTTCATCAGGTGTTTTGTTTTCGTATTAGTTGTTGTAGTGCAGGTTAGGCAACATCCGGCCCTCCAGCACAGAGTCTCTGGCCCCCAATATGATTTTGAGAAATATAAGTGATCAAATACCTGTTGAAGTACACTAACAATGTGAGAAATATGGTGTATTTTTAAAATGTCTTTGGAGAATATCCCACTTGGTCATACATAATGTAAAACAGTGATTCTCAACTGGTGGGTCGGGACTCAAAAGTGGGTCGCAAGCCTGTAGGGAACTTTTTTTCAATATTTTCCATCTAAAACTACACGGAAACACACTGGAGTCTGTTGAAATTTGTAGTATTGGTGTGTTTTGAGTTTTGTGTGTTTTGTCCTTTTGGTGCTTGCGTAGTGCAGTAATGTTCCAAGCATTGAAAGCAGTCTCTAGAGGTGCACTCACACTTGACATCCGAACCGTGCCACACTCTAGCTCGTTTGAGAAAAGGCCTGGATGCCCCGAACGGCCCGTGCTCACACTTACACAAACGAACCGAGCCGTGGCGGAGCACGAGGAGTTGTTTACAAGTGTACGTGTGCAGCAGCAGCGCAACATAATGCGGAAGAAAACAAAACCCTAAACAGCTGCATGAAATAATGTCCACTATGAGCCCTGTCAAATCTCTTCACTCCACTTTTCTTTGCATTTTACTACAGTTTAACAAAAAGGGCTGTGGTGAATATAATAGTTGATTTTAATAAAGCAGAGAAATAGAGAAGTGTTCGTCCCTCTGTCCCGCTCAGCTGAGGCGGTGGGTGGAGCAGCACCTGCCCCTCTGAGCCTTTCTTTGGAGTCATATACAGCGAACAAAAAAAGGCTACGAGAACAGAAGATCTGATGCTCAGTTTATGTCATTCACTGCTGCTTCAGCCACTGGTTAAACAGCTTTATGTTGGCGAACTCCTGGAAGTATAGACTATACTTCGTATACGCTACGTTGCGACAAAGCACTTAACACGAACGCGCACCAAAATCACAAGCGATCTAAAAGCACCTGCAGGTTTTATCTGTCCCACTAAAGCCTGCGGCCAAACCAGGTACAGTAGCAGAGAAGCTCAGACACAGGGCGGGAGAAGCGCAGCCGCTCCCGTAAAGTCAGCCCAAGACGTGCGTGAAGCGGCCAGGGCGTCGGGAGTGAGCGGTCGGTATGTGGCCGGGGGGCCGGGGAGCCGCCCGGGAGCGAAGCGGTCGGGGGCCGGGGAGACGAGAGCGAGGCAACCGCTGTTCTGTTTGATAAATACAACCTTTTCTCACTGTTTAACGTGACAAATGCATCCGCCCATACAACAGCCGCTTGTATCCGTGCGTGTGCGCAAACACGAGCAGCCGAGCCGCGCTCTGGCCCACCTCCTCTAAGCGGGCCAAAGTCCGGAACCGAGTCCGACTCGGGCACGGATTGATTGCACTCACACTGCACAAACAAACCGCGCAGAAGGGGCTTCCAGCGCTTGGGCGCGGTTCGGATGGACAAGTGTGAGTGCGCCCTAAAACTCCACAGTGTTCCAGCCTGTATTTTTCAATTTGGCTCTACACAAATATCTGTCTGTAAGTATCGAGATTATATTGATGTTAGCTTCCATTAGACACCAAAGTTAGTAATTTTAGTAAGTTTCCAATTCGTTATTTCCAAGAATATATTAGGCGCTAATTCCGTTAGCATCCCTTTGGGTTTTCCCATGTATGTTAGCATCGTGCTAATCGCTCGCAAATGAGATCGTTTTTTTTGGTTTTAGTTATCTCTGAGCTACTTATTTTATATTTTCCACCAAATGAGATTGTAATATGGACCCTTTGTGTTTCTGTATGTTACAGTTTTACAGTCTTTCAGTAAATCTGCACCAAAACAGCGAGACGCTTCCTGGTATTTTATTGGAAACTGTTCGCTATCTGTGAAGCTAGTTGACACACTAGTAAAGGCAGAATAATCATAATTTCAGTCTTCAAAGCAAATCTACAGCTTGATCAATAAAAACGAGCGGTAAATGCAATACTTTATTCGATATATGACAAATTACAGTTTGATTTGGGTCACACTTTGTCATTAAGGTAATGGTGGGTCTCGGAGCCGGACCACTTTAGAACCACTGATGTAAAACATTGGCATTTGCAGAAAATGGTTCTTAACTTTTGGCTACAATAGTGAGGTTCGGCCCTCGGTGTTTTGGCGATGATGAAAATCGGCCTCAGTGACACGAACTTGCCGACCCCTGATGGGGATGAAGAGCAGGGTTAGGGGGGCTATATTTCATGGTTAGCCCAGGGGCCTATGGGCAGGTGAAGGCGGCCCTGGCTAACCTGACGTTGCCGACCCCTGGGAACCTGGGGGGTTCAGGTAAAGTGTGGATAAGAGCAGATAATAATCAGTGTCATCTTTTTTTCTAACTCTGACATTAAAGAGAAAACAATCTAAAAATCTCAACATTGACCAAAACAGCAGCAGAATGTGTTATTTTGTAGCATTAAAGTGAATCCCAGTTTGAATGAAGTGCCGCGTGACTTCCCATGTTTGTCACTGAACCTCATGACTCAGTCTTTTGTTCTGGCTCTGAGTGTGATCAGACTCCGCCTCAGCTGCGCCTCACACAGAACGCCATTGTTTCTCCTCAAACGCCACAGCCTTGACTCACGAACACCGACGTCGTCTCTGAATGAAGCTCAGATCAAGCAAAACAAAACATATCATTCATCTTTCACCTGGAAACAAACACATTCACTCGTCTTCAAAGTAAACTGATTAAAGATTTCTCTGAGCCAGATGTTTCAACACTATACGGTAGTGCAGTGGTTCGCCAGGGCCGCCTTAACCTCCCAGAGGCCCCTGGGCTCGTGAGGTTCATTTCTTCAACAGTTACTATAGTAACTATTTTCTCCAAAGTAAAAGTAGATCTACCACAGTCCTGTCCACATCTGTCATGGTCCACCAGGACCCACCACGACCCACCAGGACCCACCAGGACCCAGAGGAACCGGGACAAGCATGACTTTACAGCAGATACAAATGTTGTTGTTTTTTTCTTCTTCTTCTTTTTTAGAATGAGAGTAAATAAAGAAAATATATTGATACAGGATTTTCAAATATTTTTCTTTTTGTAATTGTAATGATAATTTTTCATATATTATGTTTTTACTACAGATTTGAGTTTGAGAATATGATCTGACTCTTACCTGCAGCAGAAGTCTGAAGTTCTGTCTAAAGCAGAAGCTCCATGACTTCCTTCTTCACTTCTCAGTCTGTGACTGAAGAGCAATGAGGCCTCAGCCTTTTTACTGCAAACAAAGAGCTCACTGTATTTAGCCTCATGTTACTGTCACTCATGTCTGACCTAAAGTCTCACTCTGAAGAAAGTCAACTCACATTTACACTGAGAAGGTTGGAAGGCGCCCCCTTGTGTCACCTGCATCCAAATGCCTGGAAGGCCACACAAGGGTTAGTGCATTTTCTCCACTTCAGCTTTACCCAAATCTAAAAGCTTCTTGACTAGGGATGCACCGATTCGATACTGGTATGGGATATCGGAGCCGAAACTGGAAAAAATACAACATCAGGCATCGGCTACAAACATCTGATATTGATTCTAGTTTTGTCTCTGAGCGCCTTAAAAACAGCACTTTTACCACCTTAGTGAATACGGACAATGGGCACGCTCGCTAATGTCTCTTTGATCGCTGCGCGGTTAGCAATAGCATGCTAAAGCCTGCAGGAGCGTGCTAATGCTAACGAACACTAATCAAGGCTGGGTCAGAAACGATGATAGAAATACCTAAAGTAATCGACCACTGCTGAAGCCAAGTGTTTGTGTTTTAGTTTATGAAAAAACTGATCAAGAATATCTGTAATGATCAGATCACTTCCTCTGAGGTGTATTTGTTTCTTTTTCGTCGCTTTTTGTCGTATTGTTGCTTTTTTGTTACGTTTTTCTCGCTCTATTGACGCTGTTTTTGTTGCGTTTTCATCCTTATTTTCATTGCCATATATTAAAGCCACACTGGGGGAAAAGTGCTGGGTTGAGGTGGGGGGTCAGAGGCTAAAACATGTACAATAGTAACCCCGGCCCACATGTTTCTCGCAGCAGAGGAAGAGGAGACGGCGGAGGGGCCGAGTGTCAGAGTCATGTCTGAGGAATGAGAGGAATGCAGCTCCGGCCCACGACTCCAGCTCCGATACGCTCTGTAAATACTGCTACTACTACAGCTACTACTGCTACTACTACAGCTACTACTGCAGCTACTACTACAGCTACTACTGCAGCTACTACTACAGCTACTACTGCAGCTACTACTGCTACTACTACAGCTACTACTACAGCTACTGCTACTACTACTGCTACTACTACTACTACTGCTACTACTACAGCTACTACTACTGCTACTACTGCTACTACTACTGCTACTACTGCTACTACTACAGCTACTACTACAGCTACTACTGCCACTGCTCAGTACTGCACTTCAGCATCTGTACTTTACTCGAGTAGTGTCTGTTACTTTTACTCCACTACATTTGAAAGATAAATAATCCACTCTGTTTCTAAAAAGGCTCCAAAAGTAAAAGTGCATTTGTCTGTGTGTTTGGTTCATGTTTAACCTCTTAACTCCCGCCTGAACCGAGAGCATTTTCTCCAGTTCAGCTTTACCCAAATCCTCTAGGCCAGTGTAACATCTCATTTGAAAGCTAAGATCTACAAAACTAAAGATTTTTTTTCATCACTTTTTTCGTTGGGCAAAAATCTCATTTTTGTCAAATTCTTATCACTTTTTTGTCAATTTTTTGTCACTTTTTCGTCCATTTTTTCTCAATTTTTCGTCAAATTTTTATCCATTTCTGTCATTTTTTTTGTAAATTTTCTGTAAATTTTTTGTCACTTTTTCATCAATTTTTTTTAATTTTTTTGGTCCATTTTTTGGTCACTTTTTCATCAAATTATTCGAATTTATCACTTTTTTGTCACCCGTTTGTCACTTTTTTGTCAAATTTTTTGCCATTTCTGTCATTTTTTTCGTACATTTTTTGTAAATTTTTTGTCACTTTTTCATCCATTTTTGGGATTTTTTTGGTCCATTTTTTGGTCACTTTTTCGTCAAATTATTCGCATTTTTTGTCAAATTCTTATCACTTTTTTGTCCATTTCTGTCATTTTTTTGTACATTTTTTGTACATTTTTTGTCACTTTTTCGTCAATTTTTTCTCCGTTTTTTCACATCTTCATCATTGTTTTCGTCTCAGTTTTGTTGCTATTTTCACAGCTTTTTTCCAGAAGCTTTTGGATTGGGGTAAAGCCAAACTGGAGAAAATGTGCTCGGTTCAGGCGGGAGTTAAGAGGTTAATGTTTCTCTAAATGGTATTGGAGATAAAACAATAATTATATCAAATTAAATAAACTGAAGAGAGACGTTCTGCACAGGAGAGGCTGTGACATACTGTGGGGAAAGTGTATGGTGAGTGTACAGCTCTATATTCTTCGTAGATGGTTGGCGTGGTGACTGTGGAGGGCGTGGCCTGCAGTTTGGGAACCCCTGTTGTAGGTGAGGTCATGCTGTTTCCCAAACACAGATGTTCCCTATCATTACAGTGAGTCAGGACTCCAGATGTTTTCACCGAGAACCGTGACTCACGCCGGCCCCAGATCCTGGGCCAGACCCGGTTTAGGGCCTCGGGTAGACCCGGTTTAGGCCCTCGTTTAGACCCGGTTTAGGGCCTCGTTTAGACCCGGTTTAGGGCCTCGTTTAGACCCGGTTTAGGGCCTCGTTTAGACCCGGTTTAGGCCCTCGTTTAGACCCGGTTTAGGGCCTCGTTTAGACCCGGTTCAAGTCTTTGTTTAGAACCAGTTTAGGGCCTCGTTCAGACCCGGTTTAGGGCCTCGTTTAGACCCGGTTTAGGGCCTCGTTTAGACCCGGTTTAGGCCCTCGTTTAGACCCGGTTTAGGGCCTCGTTTAGACCCGGTTTAGGGCCTCGTTTAGACCCGGTTTAGGGCCTCGTTTAGACCCGGTTTAGGGCCTCGTTTAGACCCGGTTCAAGTCTTTGTTTAGAACCAGTTTAGGGCCTCGTTCAGACCCGGTTTAGGGCCTCGTTCAGACCCGGTTTAAGGGCCTCGTTTAGACCCGGTTTAGGGCCTCGTTCAGACCCGGTTTAGGGCCTCGTTTAGACCCGGTTTAAGGCCTCGTTTAGACCCGGTTTAGGGCCTCGTTTAGACCCGGTTTAGGGCCTCGTTCAGACCCGGTTTAAGTCTTTGTTTAGAACCAGTTTAGGGCGTCGTTTAGACCCGGTTTAGGGCCTCGTTTAGACCCGGTTTAGGGCCTCGTTTAGACCCGGTTTAGGGCTTCGTTTAGACACGGTTTAGGGCCTCGTTCAGACCCGGTTTAGGCCCTCGTTTAGACCCGGTTTAGGGCCTCGTTTAGACCCGGTTTAGGGCCTCGTTTAGACCCGGTTTAGAACTTTGTTTAGACCCGGTTTAGGGCCTCGTTTAGACCCGGTTTAAGGGCCTCGTTTAGACCCAGCTTAAGTCCTCGTTTAGACCCAGTTTAAGTCCTCATTTAGACCCAGTTTCGGTCCTTGTTTAGACCCAGTTTAAGTCCTCGTTTAGGCCCAGTTTCAGTCCTTGTTTAGACCCGGTTTAGTGCCTCATTTAAACCCGGTTTAAGTCCTCGTTTAGACCTGGTTTAAGTCCTCGTTTAGACCCAGTTTAAGTCCTCATTTAGACCCAGTTTCGGTCCTTGTTTAGACCCAGTTTAAGTCCTCGTTTAGGCCCAGTTTCAGTCCTTGTTTAGACCCGGTTTAGTGCCTCATTTAAACTCGGTTTAAGTCCTCGTTTAGACCCGGTTTAGGGCCTCGTTTACACCGGCTTAAACTTCTTGTCGTGAGTCAGTGACATTGACAGTACATCTGCACAGCACCACCTACTGTTCAAGGAGTGCATTATGGGACTTATAGAATGAACAAAAGATCATGTTAAGACTGCCGTTTGGAGTCACCAAAGATGTTCTTATATAATGAAATAAATAACAATTGTTTTTAGTTGGCAAATTACCTTTCTCGCAGGAAACTATTTTTTTATGGAATATCCACACAGGTGACAGAGGCATCACTCCAGTGTCTGTTTTCAGTCATTTTATGTCGTCATATAAAAAATAAGGCGTTTTATTTCGACAAAATCTACATAATGGATGGACTCGGGTTTAAATTTATGATTTTATTTTCTTGACAGATTTGTTACAAAGACTCTTTAAGAGGGGATTTTGGATCTTTTTTAGCTTTAAAATAAGCTGTTAACCTCTTACCACCCGCCTAAACCGAATGCATGCTGTCCTCTTTCGCTATAGGCCTGTGTTACACCTCATTTGAAAGCTAAGACCCACAAAACTGATCTTTTTCCTCGCGTTGTTGCTGTGTTGTGTCACCTTTTTTTAAAATGTTTTTTCTTTGTTTTGTTTTTCTTTTTTTGTCACTTTTTGGTTGAATTTTTGTCACATTTTTGTTGAGTTTTTGTCACTTTTTTGTTGAGTTTTTGTCACTTTTTGGTTGAGTTTTTGTCACATTTTTGTCACATCTTTTTGTCACATTTTTGTTGTGTTTACATCCTTGTTTTCTTCTCATTTTTTGTGGCTGTTTCGGTGCTTTTTCCCCAAAAGCTTTTTGATTAGGGTAAAGCCAAACTGGAGAAAATGGGATCCGTTCAGGTGGGAGTTAAGAGGTTAATTGGTGGAAAAAAATCACCAAACTCAAAAGGAAACTCAATTAAGAATTCAACGTTAATGAGATAATGTTGTCGCCACAATGTGAGAAAATGGGCCTTGAATTCATAATTTCCCAAATAAATCTATGGAGATGCATTAAATCAGAGCTCTTTTTGTTTTAGTCTTTTCATTTTTATTAGTTTTAGTGAGACGCTGAAAATACCTGGAGTTTTTAGTCATAGTTCTCGTCTCACAAACCTCTTCCCCCGACTTAACTGAGCACAAGAGTCAAAATATCAGAAGAAAAAACAACAAAAGATGGACAAATCTTTCGTAGTTTTGTAGGTCTTAGCTTTCAAATGGGGCGTTGCCCTCAGCAAAGCAAATATTCTGAAACATTTTAGTTGCTCGAAATGAATACTATTTAAAGGTGACATGGCTCAGTCTGTAAATAATGGCACACCGGGAGGGCATCCGACACATGCTCTGCTGTAACTTACCTCGTCTCCATGGCGATAGGACGGTCAGAGTCCTGCTCCAAGCGACGCCCAGCCCGCTCCTCCTGCGCCTCACGCTCATGGTCCCGTGTCCGTCCTGGGCCGAGCGGCTGCAGATGTTTGTCCTGTGACTGAGAGAGGGGTGTTCGTTCCCCTGAAGAGGAGGAGGAGACAGGAGGGAGGAGGAGGCACAGCCCTGATGGCCACTCAGGCGGAGTCTGCCCCCTGCTGGAGACTGGAGTCACCAGTGTACCAGTCATGTTTTTAAAACTTTTTAAAAAACTTTTTTCTGTCACTTCTTGACATTTTTTTGACGCGTTTTTTGTCACTTATTTTAGTTGCTTCATGACACTTTTTAAAAATGTTTTTGTCACTCTTTTGTGTGTCTTATTTTTGTCGCTTTTTGAAACTTTTGTCATTTTCTTTACACTTTGTTGACTCTTTTTGAACATATTGAACATGCTGCTGCTAGCATTAGCATACTGTTGCAAACTGTGGTTTTTTTTTGCGGCGATTAACAATACATTTGCAGCGGTTAAAACTAACTAACTTAAATTCTCCCGGTTCAAAGCTTCAACATGATGTACACCATGCCCATATTCACTTACGTTTAGTCAGTGAAAGTTATCAAAGAGGGGTATCATGCTTTGTTCAGTCCTATAGCAGCAGTCTATATCACACTACAATGATGAGCAAACCTTCTGTTGGTCTGTAAATGCAGAAAATTAGAATAACTGCCTTGTATAAAATGTCTCTCTCAAAATGGCTGTAGTGAATGTCTTGAAATAGGCCTCTGTCTCTTTAAGAACCTCTGAGCCTTTAGACACGCCCCCTCCACACGCTGTCTGTGGCATCAGTGGGGAGGGGGTTCTGCTGAGGAGCAGTGGTCGGTTACTCGGCTGGTGACGAAAGCTCGGAGGCGTCTCCAGGAGGTGGGGGCGTTCCTAGGAGGACTCAGGCAAACCTATCCCTAAAATGGCCGCCATCAGAGTTTTTACAGATTACTCAGAAATACGTGAATGTGCCAAGGCAACACTTCAGCCATGTTTTTAATGAGGGAATGAAATAATAACATGATGGAAAGCTTGAAAAAGTCAGCTTTGGACCTTACCTGCCGTGGACATGCAGGCAGCAGGAGGTGGGGGATCAGAGAGGGGCGGGATTTGGATCAGTCTCGGCCCGGGCCAGAAAGACACGGCGGAACAACGAGCGACCCACCTCGAGCAGGACGCCCCGAACCCACAGCCCAAGCCGAAGCGGAGCACCCGGGCACACGAGCGAGCTCCACAAGGAAGGGCAGGTCACGAACGCTGCCCCCGCGGCAGGTCCACATCTGGACTGACGCGCGAGCTGGGGTCAGTCCTGGCGCAAATGCACAAACCCAAACGGGAGCAACAAGCACTTTACCCCAAGCCAGAAGTCTCCAACTCTCGCCGCGAGTAAAGCTGAAGTGCCCAGGAACAAACGCGTGCTCCAAACAATCAAAGTCCAGGCTCTGCTCGGTGCCCCCACTCGTCACCATCCGGTAAGGTGCGCACCGACATGCCACAGTGTCACACGTACATGTTTCTAAAATGTATTATCGTGTAATATGTGTGCATGAGGGTGAGACTGGGTTCTTCAATGACACATTCAACCCAAGGCCAGATGACCCAGATGGATCTGACCGTAGAAAGGCTCTGTGATGGAGTCGTTCTGCTTCTCGCATGAACTGAACATCTCTGCTTCATTTGGTGTTGAATAAAACAAAACTATTTCAATATTTAGTCCTAGGGCAAAATTAGTTACATTTTATTGAAACTTAATTTGATACACAGGTTTGAGAATCACTTCCAGCAGAGCAAATCCCGGACGGCCTGGCGGATCTTGGTCATTTTGAGTCCGTAGATCATGGGGCTGGCCAGCGGCTGCACGGTGAGCCAGTGCAGGGACAGAAACACCCGTAATGGGGTGGCCACGGCGCTCATGTCAAAGCGGCTCTGCATCCCCTCGAACAACGATCCGCAGGAAAAGTTCAGGATGGACAGAATGTGAGGCACACAGGTACCGAGCGCCGTCTGCCTCGCGCTCTTCGAGCTGCGCAGACACACGCGCAGGATCCGGCCGTACGAGTACAGGATGAGACCGACCAGACCCAGCACGAAGCAGACAATGTGAACATTACCAAACATTTTAGTGGCCGTCGCGTCGGAGCAGCTCAGCTTCACCATCAGGTAGTTATCGCAGTAAACTTTGTCGATGACGTTTCCACACGGTTCAAGCCGCCCTGTCAGGCCGTACGTGACAAACAAGTTCAGGAAGAGAGAGTAGGACCAGCCCAGAGTTATCACCGTCACCATCTTAGTGGGCGTCATGCTGGAGCTGTACTGCAGGGGGCGGCAGATGGCCAGGAAACGGTCGTACGACATGAGGGTGAGCAAGATGAACTCAGTTCCTCCGTAGGAATACACACAGAATATCTGCAGGAGGCAAGCGGCCCTCGTAATCACGTGCTCCTCACGAAGGATCTGCGACAGGAGCATCGGGAAGATGGCCGTGCTCCCGTACACTTCGTTAATGAACAGAGCGCACACGAACACGAACATGGGCTCGTGGAGAGAGCGGCTCCGGCAGATGACGGCGATCAGCAGCAGGTTGGACGCGAGGATGGCGGCGTACCAGAGCAGCAGTAACACAAACACAGGGTACTTTAACAAACCGATGTCCAGGTACGCCCCGAGAACAAAGTGTGTGACGGGGGTGGAGTTCAGCATGGTGACGTCACAGGCTGCACCGCACAATACAACGTCTGTGGAGAATATGATGTGAACAATATGTTTAAATTAAAGCGAAACGAGACCTCAAATACATGGACTAAAACTTAGAAATACTTCTCTTCAAAAATAACTCCCCGGTTGAATAAGACGTTGCTAATGTTGGATAACGGCCGAGGCGCTGACACAGTAGAAGAAGAAACAGCTACATTTAACTGCTTTGCCAGAGGATTATCTGAGAGAAAAACAACTCCAGGTCTGTCTTTGACTAAGGAACAGCAACAAAACATGGTTTAAACCTCAAGAAAGTCAATTTTGCAGGATTGGTCCACTGGTTCTGCCCTGACTGGGACTTAACAGGGACCAGACCTCTGAAAAGAATAAAAGAAACAAAACAAAAATCCTGCATATCCGTCCACTTGAAGAGAAATGCTAACACTCAAAAGCAACATGCGGCACAAAAACTGCACAAACCGGGATCAGCTCATGTGTGGTGGAGCAAGTACTCAAGTATCTGACTTCAGTGAAAGTACAGTTACTGCGATCACTGAGTAAAAAGGTAAAAGTCTGGGTTTGAGCTCCTGCTGCTGCTGCACGAGCACTATCGCTGCAGCTGTGATGATCACGGTTACAATAGTGTGTATGTAAATGTTATAGGATGCGTTGGGAGATGGATCCATGTGCCCCCCCCAGTTTATCCCCCCTCTTTATCCCCTCTCTCTTACCTTCTCTTTACCGGGAGCCGAGTCTTTGGGATCCGTTCATTTCAAAGAGCCGTTCAAAAGACTCAAGGCTGTTTTACATCGATTTTACAAATGGCACCAGCCAGAAAACTCATTGTTATGTAACCCGTGTAATATATGCATATATAGTAAAACGTATTAAAGATTAAAAATAGTTAGATAGTTTATGTATTTCATAGGTTAATTTAATTAAAAGCCAAGTTCAAGGTAATGTCATAAAAAGTCATTTACATTGTTAAAAACATGTTATTTCATTATGTATTTCATTGTTTATGTAAAAGTGTGTTTTCCCACCTAGTGATAGTCTGTGAATGTAACATGAGTTCTCGTGAAGCAAAGTGAGAGGATCTGAGACAGCTATCGTTTTTGAGAGAAGCTTGTTTTTTCGTAGTAAGTTGTGCCGTGGTTTTGCTAATAAACCACAGTTTCTTTTTTGGTTGAAGTAATTAAAAGTAGGACGCTGTGTAGCTTCAGCGCGAAGCTTCGTAGCAGAGCTTTTATCGCTTATTACTTGGTATTAGCGAGGCTAATCCAGCCCGTTCGCTACACGAGGACTACTGAAGCTGCCGTTTGGCTAACCTCGTGGGACAGAGAAGCTAACAGAGGATCGTTACCGGACTGGACAACGAAGTACGGACCTCAGATAGTCACTCTGAGGGCCCGCGTCGCTCAGAGTACCTGGGAAACGTGGGAAACGAAGACAAGTGGCCGCGGATCGGGGGTGGACCACGCGCCTTCATCGCCTTTGTACTGCTGTGTCTGGACCCCCGAGCTGCCCTCACGGAGCCGAGGACGACCCCTTACCTGGACCGATCACCAATCAATAACACGTTTACACAAGGTACTCTGTATTTGTTTTTTGCTCTCTGAGTGAAGTGACCATTTTTTGTTTTTGGTCTCAAAGCAACGATACAGGCCTGCAACGTAGGGTGTGTTGTGCCGGCTTAGGACCAGGTTATTAGCTATTGAATACCTGCTTCTTTTTATTATTATTTTTTGTAAATAAATTGTGGATATCGTTTTATACTTTACCTTGTGTTTGGTGTTAATTTACTTTTAGGTCCGTCATTTCAGCCCATTTAGATTTTAGTGCTAATTTAAAGTTTTCCAATTATCCCAATTATAAGATAAGATAAACCTTTATTGATCTCACAAAGGAGAAATTCACTTATTACAGTCGACGTTACTTCACAGTCTTATTGTACAGTCTGACAGCAGTGGGGATGAAGGCTTTGCGGTAGAAGAGTTAGTTTAAAGTAATATAGAGTACGTGAGTACACTGAAAAAAAGAACCCTGAGCCCACTCAGTTAATCGCGTTGAGCAAACGAGGGCTACAATTAAAGATGTGATCGCCAACAGGCACCGCTTTTGATTTAAATCATCCAAAATGATTTTTACGTTTATCAGAGACGATGCTGGAAAAGTTCTATATCGGGAACAAATATCCATTACTGAACTGACCCCTGGTTTGGCTCTCAGTGTTTTAAAAAAAACAACTTTCACAGACTAAATCTCAGTGAAAATGGTATAATATTTGCTGTGTGTCATTTTGAAGCACAAAACCTGGAGAATAAAACAGGATGCTAATGCTAACGTCATATAATCAAAGCTAGGAAAAACAATATGATTGGATCACCTAATAAAACACAATGGCGACTGCTGGAGCGGCCAAGTAATTCATGAAATGCTTTTAAAGAAAAACAAAAATGAAATGAACAGATCACTTTATGTGGTTTATATTAATGTCACGTAAAGCCTGTAGCGTAGCCGAGGATTATTAGTAGAAATGTTCACTGATCCTTATGTCCGGTTTTTCCATACGAGCGATCGCATTTTATATTTTCATATTTGATCAACATTTTATTAAAATCCTATGATCAGCAAAAACAATGTCCATAAACAGGGCATTGCTTCTCTTGCGCTGTAACAGATCTATCATTTTATAAAACCGAGGTAGAGCAGCTGTTGCCGACCATTCACCAAAACATCCGGCCAAAATTGCGGAAGTAAAAACAATAACAGCGATCGCTCGTGTTGGTTTATTCATAGATATAATGGCAAACCTGTCGTTTGCAAGAAAAGATAAGACTTTACTGATCTGAAACTAGAGAAAACAAACAGTCTCTTTTTTCAATCACAGACGCCACTTTTAAGAAAGTCTCTCGGTATCGGTTAATATCGGATGTCAGCAGATACTCAAACCCCCAGTGTCGGTATCGGAAGCAAAAAAGTCTGGATTGGTTCGTCTCTCGTCACAATTGAGATCTGGCTCGAGCTTTAAAGAGCTGATTCAGTCCCGAACATCACATCACCCTTCACTTACAAATCACAATAAACCGATCAGAAAACACCGCAGGCTTTTCAAACTATTGCAAAGTTATGTAAGTTTTTTTCTTCCTCAAACCAAGAAAATGCTGGAGCCCAAAGTGCTTTTTCACTTTACTAATCGATGTTTCTGATCAGAAATACTTCATTTCAAAGCACATCCACAAAGAGGTCACTGCAAAAAGGAATGTGTTGGAAATCTCAATGTAAGGAATCACAAGTTAAAGTATTTATACACACTTCCTTGTGTGAAGTGTGCTCTACAGATAAACCTGTCTCGCCTACACTACAGACAGTAAATATCAAACATGGGTTTCAATGACTGCTGTTCATGACAAAGACAATAACAGACGGTCATGAACTCCCCAGAATCACTGCAGAATCCACGAACATGTAAACTTTATCTTTGCAGCTTTAAGTCCTTTCTCTGAATAAAACCACTCTATGATATCATTTTAATTTTAATTTTTTTATCATATTCGTTTCCTGTGGAGAGATCCAGGATTTACAAACGCTCCAGATGGAAATGACAGCTTAAATGCACATTCTGTCGATCTCTGGCCTGGTTTCCACCTCAGAGTCAACTCTCCAAACCACAACCAGGTCTAAGGCGGAACCCAAACCAAGTTCCTTCAAACAACAGTAAACCAGGACCAAACCACAACAGCACGACCACAAAACGATTTAACATTTCATCTTAGTATTAGGAGTAAAGTACTGTCCGTCGACGTCACACAGTCACTGAAGCAAAAGCCAAAACATGAATAATGGGATAGACGACGGGAGAGCGGTCTCTAGAGTCGAGGGTCTGAGCTGAGCCTGAGAGACCGGGCTCGGGGAAAAGTGTGAGGCATTTTAAACCTGTACCGGACTCCAGCCCACAGAGGCGTAACCGGGCTGGACGAGCTCGTGGCAATCGTCACCATGGCGACTGTGGCGAACGGAGGCTACGCTCACGGCCTTCTGGAAAGTCATGGCAGAATTCAGCAAGTCGCATTGTGCTGCATTGTTAGATCTGTCCAAGGCTTTGACACTGTTGATCATTCAGGATTAAAACACAAACTTTTGTCAAGTGGTTTTCAAATGACTTATCAAACCGGACTCAGTGTGTGCAGATGGATGATTTGTCCTCTGTTCCACTTACTGTCCAGCAGGGGGAACCACAAGGCTCAGTCCTGGGCCTTTTGCTTTTTATAATTTACATTAACAATTAGGGATGCACCGATACCGACACCAGTATCGGGTATCGGGTCGATCCCACAGGCTTGTATTTATACTCGTACTCATTCATGAGGTCCCGATACCAGAAACCGATACTATTTGACGTGTGGCCAGCGCAGCTACGAGGCGCAGCTACGAGGCGCTACGAGGCGCAGCTCTCAGCTGAGGAGAGAAGAAGCAACAAACTGTAGAATAGTTTAGTGTAAACACAATAATCCACATAGAGCTGACTTTATTACAGACTGCGCTCTCTAAACCAGAGTCTGAGCTGGATTTAACCAGAGCTTAATGTTGTTAGCGCTGCAGCGTCTGCAGTGTTTACAACATACAGGCTAATGATGCTAACTCGCGGCTAACAGTTTTGGTCATTCTGACGCCGTTTTAAGCCCAGGGGTTTATTCATCTGAAAAACTAACCCAGCGACTAAAAAGTCCTCAGAAAATCAAAATTAAAGACATACAGCATGTTTATATTGAGGGAAAATGAGCTGCAGCAGAACAATGAAAACGCTGTAGCTACTCGCTAAGTTACTACAAACACACGAGAAAATCTACAGGAGCTGAAGTAAAGACGAAAAGAGACCATTTAAGTCACATCTCAATACTATTGTTAAGTAAAAACACATAAATGAATAAAGCTCAGGCATTGGGAGCTTTAGGACATGGGTTTTTCTGTCTATGATGGACAGAGACATAAAAATAAAAAATTATATTGAATGAAAATAAAATAAATAAATCAATGGCATCAGTACAATTCTAATATAACTGCTCTTAAATGTGTCGCCGACTTTACTTAAGGAAATGTACATGAGTAAATTAACTAATTACAAACCAATCTGCTGAGAAAAGTAAGAATGTTGAAGAAAATGCCTTGTACTCGTGTCGGTATTCGGTATCGGCGAGTACTTAAATCAAAGTACTCGTATCGGTTTTAGAAAAGTGGTATCGGTGCCTCCCTATTAACAATCTAGACCATAATATTAACAATGCAGCACTGTACGTCTACGGAGATGACACAGTGTTATACTGCTCTGCACCGACAAATCTCCAACATCATTTTTTAGATCTTCGTTTGGTTTTAAATTCTTCAAAAACAAAAGTAATGACCTTTTCAAATGTAAAATCCAAAAACATGCAAATGTTGCCTCCTGTGACCACTTTAAAAACATGTAACACAGTATAAATATCTCGGTTTTATTATTGACAGTTCTCTTATTCAAAGTCTGATCAAGAAGCTAAAAGTTAGACATTATGGGGACATAATTTACAGACATGCATCTGTGAAATCGCTCTGGTTTCTGTTTCTGTTTCTTCAGTTTACCACGGAGCGCTTAGATTCATTTCCAATCTCAAATCCCTCACTCACCACTGTCTCCTTTACTCCCATGTAGGTCGGCCGTCTCTCTCCTCACGTTTTATTCATTGGCACTTGTTCATTTCCAAAACATTACTTGGTTTACTTCCCTCTTATTTACAGTCACACGTCCCTCTCAAACCACACACCGGGTACAGCCTTCGTTCACAGGATCGAATCCTCCTTTCAGTTCCTAATGTAAGGACGGACATGGGGAAAAAGGCTTTTAAATATTGTGCTTCTTCTGATCGGAATCAGTTGCAAAATGAGCTGAGTTTTCGAGAGCTGGTCTCTCTAAACTCTTCTAAATCTAAACTGAAAAAATGTGTACAAAGCCGTGTTGGTTGCTGTTGTTTTACCTAAGATGTATTTTATATTTTGTATTATATATGATGTAACTGTTTTATGATGTGTTTCTGCCTCTCGGCCAGGTCACTCTTGTAAAAGAGATTATAAATCTCAATGAGTTTTTTGCCTCGTTAGATAAAAAACATAAATAAATAAAAAGAATTTGAGTTGAAGCTGGGCCGATACAACGATGGGAGAGACCGTTTTGGAAAGAAAAGCCCCTGATCGTTATTTGGAGGTGACTGGATTCACAAACCTGCCATGTTCGTCTAAGGATGAAAGTCCTTTGGCTCCATCGATCTCCATCATTGTAAAAAAAAAAAAAAAAACATTTGTGAAAGACAAAAAGATCCTGTGCACTTTTGTGTCAAAATTCAGCACATTTTCCTCCGGCGCGAACCAGGAAGTCAGAGGCTAAACTAGCGGTGTTAGCATCGGCCCTGTTCACATCTCAACTGTCGCAACGAAGTCCGACTGAGACGAGCTTCTGATGAACTCAGGTGAACAACGGAAATGTGAAGGGTCTGTGAGAGCCAGACGTGCATTTAGGCAAGTACTGTACCTACGAGTGTCACGGTTTGTTAACAGTTTTTACCGAACAGAATTTTTCAGCTTTAAAAAAACCAGTGTGTGGCGTGTAAATAAACTAGGCAAATAAAAATAAATAAACAAGGAACAACAAGGACTTGGTCTGCAGAGGGCCTCCCATCTGCCTGTCCGGATCTCTCCTGCTGTGGTTCTCCCTTGGTTTCTCTTTTCTCCCACTGGGTTTTGGAGTTTTTCGTAGCCGTGTAGGAGAGTCTCCGAACGGGGGGCGCCCATGCCTTGCCTTGCTGTCTTTGACTACACTGAACAGAACCTTGTGTTTTGTTTCATTGTTTTAATGTTTGTGCGTTAATGTGCTACACAAAACAATTGATGGATTGATTGAAAAGTGTTACATCATAATTTCTTAAATCTTGCGCAGCACTTTCCAGAACCCCGTGGTGTTTCCTGTTGAGAGAGGTTGATGCTTATCATAATATTCATTCAGACGAAATCACTCGAATACTTGAGCCCCACAAGAGGAAAGCACGTTTATTCGTGAAGCACATCTCGTACAATGTATTGAGTAATCTGTAAAAACTCTGATGGCGGCCATTTTAGGGATAAGTTTGCCTGAGTCCTCCTAGGAACGCCCCCACCTCCTGGAGACGCCTCCGAGCTTTGGTCACCAGCCGAGTAACCAACCACAGGTTCTTAAAGAGACAGAGGCCTATTTCAAGACATTCACTGCAGCCATTTTGAGAGAGCAGTTTTATACAAGGCAGTTATTTTAATTTACTGCATTTACAGACCAACAGAAGGTTTGTCATCATTGTAGTGTGATATAGACTGGTGCTATGGGACTGGAAAAAGCAGAACACCCCCTCTTGAAGACTCATCTTTGATTCTGACTGTGCTAGTTCGTGCGTAAAAGCTCCCGGACGGCCTGGCGGATCTTGGTCATTTTGAGTCCGTAGATCATGGGGCTGGCCAGCGGCTGCACGGTGAGCCAGTGCAGGGACAGAAACACCCGTAATGGGGTGGCCACGGCGCTCATGTCAAAGCGGCTCTGCATCACCTCGAACAACGATCCGCAGGAAAAGTTCAGGATGGACAGAATGTGAGGCACACAGGTACCGAGCGCCGTCTGCCTCGCGCTCTTCGAGCTGCGCAGACACACGCGCAGGATCCGGCCGTACGAGTACAGGATGAGACCGACCAGACCCAGCAAAAAGCAGAAAAAGTGAACATTACCAAACATTTTAGCGGCCGTCGCGTCGGAGCAGCTCAGCTTCACCATCAGGTAGTTATCGCAGTAAACTTTGTCAATGATGTTTCCACACGGTTCAAGCCGCCCTGTCAGGCCGTACGTGACAAACAAGTTCAGAATGAGAGAGTAGGACCAGCCCAGAGTTATCACCGTCACCATCTTAGTGGGCGTCATGCTGGAGCTGTACTGCAGGGGGCGGCAGATGGCCAGGAAACGGTCGTACGACATCAGGGTGAGCAAGATCATCTCAGTCGCTCCATAAGAATAAATCCAGAGTATCTGCAGGAGACAAGCGGCCCTCGTAATCACGTGCTCCTCGTGAAGGATCTGCGACAGGAGCATCGGGAAGATGGCCGTGCTCCCGTACACTTCGTTAGCGAACAGAGCGCACACGAACACGAACATGGGCTCGCGGAGAGAGCGGCTCCGGCAGATGACGGCGATCAGCAGCAGGTTGGACGCGAGGATGGCGGCGTACCAGAGCAGCAGTAACACAAACACAGGGTACTTTAACAAACCGATGTCCAGGTACGCCCCGAGGACAAAGTGCGTGACGGGGGTGGAGTTCATGGTCACCCTGGGCTGCCGCGGAGCTCAGCGACTGGAACACTCAACCACTGGAACACTTACTCGCTCTCTCTTACCCTTTTATATTCATCACACACTGGTTTAAAGTGATAGTCTGTACGTTTGCAAAGTGAGAAGAGATGAAATTTAAAAAGTAAACAATCAAATCCCTCCCCTCTTTAAGCAGAAAGCCCTTTACTTTGCAAAACGAGGAGAGCAGGAACAGAATTTTCCTGATTGGACAGGGAAAGCTCGTCTCATTGGTCAACACGGGAGGATGCTACACTGATTAGTTGCAGAGGGACTTTAGTTTTATAGCTTATTTTTATCTAAACTCTGTGTTATATGTTTTTTATGTTTAATGTCGCACGCCTAACTGAGGAAAAATCCTAGTTTGTGAACCTGTTTCCCATCAATGGCAATAAAAACTACTCTATTCGGAAAGATTGATAGAATTTGATGCATTTAGACGAACCACAGACTCTGCTTTCTGAAAACATCATAAATCCTACATCCCCTTTAAGAGAAGTGTTGTAATTCAAAAGCAACACGAAAAATACAGAGTCTGCCCAAACCGATGGTGGAGCAAGTACTCAAGTATCTGACTTCAGTGAAAGTACAGGTACAGCTGCGATCACTGAGTAAAAAGGTAAAAGTCTGGGTTTGAGCTCCTGCTGCTGCCGCACGAGCACTATCGCTGCAGCTGTGATGATCACGGTTACTATAGTGTGTATGTAAATGTTATAGGATGCGTTTGTAAAGCAAACACCGGGAGATGGATCCATGTGCCCCCCCTTTTCTCTCCCTTGTTTTTCTTTTTCTCTCTTTTTCTTCAGTTTTAATATTATTTTCAAATGACTGTCTGTTGAAGTTTGTTAGTTTGGCTTTCCGATCAAGGGGGAATCCTGAAATAGTTGTTTGTTTAGTTTCCAGACACGTAATGGGATTTAAGGCTCTTTAAGACGGGGCCTTTCTGTGTGGAGTTTGCATGTTCTCCCCGTGTCTGTGTAGGTTTCCTCCGGTTTCCCCACCACTAAAAACATGTACAATAGGCCAGGATGAATGAGATTACCCTGAGGCTACAATCCGGAGTGGCTTGTTCTGACACACTCTGCCCCAACCAAATAAACCTAAATGAAAATCATTCAAATTTAGTCATAGATTTAGTCGACAAAACGTACGGTTCATTTAGTCAACGTTGCCTTTATAATATTTACTATAATCATGTGTTTTCTCCACATGAACAAACCCAGACCTGTTCCTTTGGCAGAGACTTTCAATGATACGAGGATACAAACTCAAAGGCACATTCTGTCCGTCTCTGGCCTCACCTCCACTTCAGCGTTAACTCTCCAAACCATAACCAGGTCTAAGCCGGGACCCAAACCAGTTTCCATCAAGACCGTCCCCCAAGGCTGCAACTCAAACCAAGCGGGGACTTTTAAGCAGGAGGAAAAACAAAACATCAAAATAGTTCAGAGAGTTTGGGCACAGAGTTCATGGACTGGACTGGCTGAAGACAGAAATCTAAGAAATGCTTTAAAGTATTCATTCAATAAAATAAAGAACTTAGACAAAGACAAAAACACTTTCTGGTTTAGGAACTTTCCACTAGAACAGAAGAGTCAGCTATAATACAAGAGCAAACAACAGCCATGCGTTACACTTCAAAAAGTTAATATCAAGCATTGGCTTAAATGACTTGAATTGAGGAAATGGATCCTGTTTTTGTCGGTTTTCACTCATTTAGACATTTTTCCTGATCGGACCAAGTTTGCTTTGCTTGTTTGAGGACATTTCAGACCAGTTCTAAGGTAAATCTCGCTCGATATAAGAAAGTAAAATCGCCAATGAGATAAGACCAATTTTCTTACCCCATTGGCAAAGAAAATTACCTGAAATAAGGACGAAATGTATCGAAACGAGTCAGAAACATCTCAGAACAAGTGAAGTAATCCAGAACAAATGCCCAGGAACATCTTAACTAGTCAAAACAACTACAATTTGGATTATTATGCTCAAATTGAGAGTGTAAGAATCAGAAAAAACGATGCCCAGTTTCCGCTTTGTTCATTTGATATTTCGATTGTAACATTTATTAGAAACAACCGTAAAAAGTGAGTTTCTCCACCGTCAGATCTGCAAAGTTCCTTCAAGCAAAAGTAAACCAGGTCCAAACCACAACAGTACAACCGAAAAACAATTCAACATTTCATCTTCAGGAGTAAAACACTGTCAGTCGACGTCACACAGAAGGTGAATAATGAGTGATGGGATTTCAGAGAAACCACCGGAGGACGGTCTCTGCAGTCCAGGGTCTGAGCTGAGAGACCGGGATCACAGGAAAGTGTGCCAGCTTTAAACCTGAACCGGACTCCAGCCCACAGAGGCGTAACCGAACTGAACAGGGCCATGGTAATCGCCACCATGGCAACTGCTGCGAATGTGACGGCCATCTTGGTATTGTGGGATGAGACAAATTCTACATTTTACTGTATTAACATTAAAATGGTAAAAATGATTGCAGTAATGTAGACAAACATGGACCTGGATGCAATAAACTGGATTTCAAACATGTTATGAAGAGGATTTAGTAATAAGAGACAGAGACTGCACACTCCAAACCCACATATGTAAGGGATGATGTGTAGAACGCTGGTCATTTTCGGGAAAATAAGCACCGACAGGGCGAACCTTGTTTCACCCTGAAGGGGCATTTTTGTCATTTGTGCGACAAATTTTTGTTGAATTTTTGTCATATTTTTGTTGAATTTTTCACGGCAAAAAGTAATTAACTAGATTAGTATAAACATCTCAATTTGAGCATAATAATCCAAATTTTAGTTGTTTTGACTAGTTAAGAAGTTCTTGGGCATTTTTCCTGGATTATTTCTCTTGTTCTGAGATGTTTCTGACTCGTTTCGATACATTTCGTCCTTATTTCAGGTAATTTTCTTTGCCAATGGGGTAAGAAAATTGGTCTTATCTCATTGGCGATTTTACTTTCTTATTTCGAGCGAGATTTACCTTAGAACTGGTCTGAAATGTCCTCAAACAAGCAAAGTAAACTTGCTCCAATCAGGAAAAGTGTCTAAATTAGCGAAAACCGCTCAAAACAAGATACATTTCCTCAATTCAAGTCATTTAAGACAATGCTTGATATTTACTTTTTGCAGTGTTGTCACTCTTTGGTTGAATTTTTGTCACATTTTTTGTTGCGTTTACATCCTTGCTTTTTTCTTATTTGTGGTGTTTTTTGTTTGTTTGTTTGGTGGTTTGTTTGTTTGTGTAGTTTATTTGAGCAATTATCATTTTCTCTTCCTCCAGAGTTTCATATTCATACAGTAAATGGAAGCTCAAAGGGAGTCGACTGAAACAAAAGCTCATAAGTGCCGACCCCTTGTTCATGTACATGACATTTGCAATTCATGATGCTACAGTTATACTTTTACATTTACATTAAATAAACAAAGTACGATCCTTTCTGAGTGTTCTATATCAGTGTCAGTACACAATTATATACCTATATGTATTTGTGAGTTAAGTTTTATCCTACTGTTGTTACTATTGTCAACATAGGATCAACAGACTTTTGCATCACTGGCAAACAAGGAGGTTTTACCATTTCATATCATTAACACAGCATGCTAATACAAAAAAAGTAATAAATGTGATTAGTAGTTATTGTTATTTATCATAACAATTTTCATTTTTGTCATTATCAGTGAATGTCCGATTATGGTCATATTGGACTTTATATTCTGTCATCTTGCCACTTCCTTGTTGTCATTACTATCCACTATTTGTTATTGATATTGGATAAATGACATGTCCAATTTGTATACCCTATCTAGTGAGGTGGTGTTAAAAAGCCAGAGTGTGTGGTGGCCCAAGAAGCTTTTTGATTAAGTAAAGCCGAACTGGAGAAAATGGGATCCGTTCAGGTGGGAGGTTAAAGGGGAGGGTCTCTTCCTCAACGCAGCAGCAGAAAACAGAGTAATAATGTTAATGTTATTCCTTTTCCTTCCATTGAGGGTTGGGAAAGATGTCAACAGTGCTGTTTCACCTGCTGCAGCGGGAGGTGTTTGATCCTGTTCACAAACTCCTTAGTGTTTTAAAGGAGTCAGGCTGGTCTTGATGTGTTTCACTATAGGTAATGGACTGTATGACACAAACAAAGGGTTTGGAAGGAACGCTATCCTTGTGTATTTTTGGTAGTCCATAAATACATGGAATAGCCTGTCTGTCGGTGACTCCCTCCTGCTCCAGCTTCTGAAGACAGTCTGTGATTTCTTCCTCTTTTCAGTCGTTCATAGAGCATCACAGAGCCGGTGTGCAGCTGCAACTACACAGTACAGTAGATGACTCGAGAACCTTCAGCAAAGACAACAAATAGTGTTCATAATGTTATCACAACTGCCTGAGACCGCGTAGACCTCTCAGAAACAGCTCCGCCCCCCATAGTGTCCGAGCTGCTTCAAAATGGTGTCATTCGTTTGTGCTTCGTTTGTGCTTCGTTTGTGCTTCGTTTGTGCTTCGTTTGTGCTTCGTTTGTGCACATAAAATTAGCGCTCATGCTCACTTTGTTTTTGAGGTATTGATTGACTGTGAATCCTTCCGCATCAATAATTGGTTTTCCTGTTTTCTTTACTTTTATTAAACTTCCATCTTTTTCCTGATTTTCAGCAGTTTTCAACTTTTCCAAGACCCAAACCAAGACCCAAACTAAGACCCAGACTAAAACCTAGACCCAAACCATGACCCAGACTAAAACCAAGACCCAAACCAAGACCCGAACCATGACCCAGACTAAAACCAAGACCCAAACCAAGACCCGAACCATGACCCAGACTAAAACCAAGACCCAAACCAAGACCCGAACCATGACCCGAACCATGACCCAGACTAAAACCAAGACCCAGACTAAAACTAAGCAAACACCAAGACCTGAAACAAGATCAGACAAAGACCCGAACTAAGACCCAAACCAAGACCCGAACCATGACCCAGACTAAAACCAAGACCCAGACTAAAACTAAGCAAAGTCCAAGACCCGAAACAAGATCAGACAAAGACCCGAACTAAGAGTAGACCAAAACCCGAACCAAGACCAAACCAAGACCAGCCCAAGACCTAAACAAAGATCAGACCAGGACCAAGACCCGAGCCAAATACCAATCAATGGTCAATATCTCAAACGAAGTGCTAAAAAATGACACTAGTTTGGAGTGAATCGGACACTATGGCGGGACTGATCAATTACTCATATCTCAAAAACGAATGTGTTGAGGCAGACGCAGAGCGACAAGGGCGTGGTTAGGGAGGGGTAAGTGTGTGCGGTTATTTACGGTCTGAAAGTCAGTGCTCAATGCAAAATATGACCCAGAGAGCTCAGTCCTTATCTGGTTTAGCTCCATGGCGTGGCCTTGAAGGGAAGTGTTGACGGTGTAGGAAAGATAAGCGGTCCAGCGGCTTCAAACTTCCTCTCTCAGGAGGAAGAGAACCATTCCAGTAATAGTTCATACATTTATAACAGAGCAACGCGGGGTCTCAATAAGTCTAAAATTCAAGAATCCAAAGTTAAAACCTTAAAAAGTCTAAAATTCAGCCTGTTTGGTCTTGAATCCGGGGTAAACTGGTCTTAAAAATGAACGTTCAACGACCCAATTATTTGCGCAAAATTCAGTTTAAAAAGTAGACAAATAAAGTGACAGAAGCAGCGATGAGGAGCCGCCGGTGCCGCTCATGGTCCGAGAGGGCGAAGCGACGCTGACGCACTGGCCGCCGCCACAAACAACGTAAACTCAGCGATAGTCGAGCGAGGCAGAAGGACTCTCCCTTCAGAGCTTTATCCTCCACAAACAACGTAAACTCAGCGATAGTCGAGCGAGGCAGAAGGACTCTCCTTCAGAGCTTTATCCTCCACAGACAACGTAAACTCAGCGATAGTCGAGCGAGGCAGAAGGACTCTCCTTCAGAGCTTTATCCTCCCAAAAAAACCACTGAAGTCAGCAGAGTTTAGGAATCCAGAACATGACCGAGGTGTCGCTGATGGATCCGTAATGCTGCTGTCGGGGGAAAGATACGTCCAATATGAAACAACGTGGAGATAATCCTTCACTGTAAATATCCAACTCAAGGTCATGAACGGCATCATTCACAGTAAAGTTTGTCCAAATGTTGGGAAACACAAAGCTAACGCTCCTCTGCTCAGGGACAGAAGGGAAGTCAAAGTCCTGTTACTTTAGAAACACGTTTCTCAGTTTGTTCATCAAAACATCTGACAAACAAGTTTAGAAAACATAAAACCTCGACTAGATTCTGGCCTAATAATAATATAGTTATAATAATGATGATATTATAATGAATTAGTTGTAAAGTTGACAGTGTGTTGTGTTGTGTTGACATCCATCGCAAACCGAGCTGTGACAATCCGGTCAGGAAGACGATTTGGAGAATTTGGAGAACAGAAGAAAACAGGTGGGAGTTAAGAGGTTAAACGACTCGTTCATGAAAACACAGAGACTAAATTAGCAGTGTTAGCATTCACGTATGAGCTCTGAGTGAGAAGAGCTTCTAATGAACTCAAGTGAACAATGTGAAGGGTCTGTGAGAGCTAGGAACGCATTGAGGTAACTACGACTTTCATGGTTTGGTAACAGAGTTTTTCATAGTTTTTCAGCTTTAGCAGCATAAAGCAAAGCTGCCTTAGGAGGAACACTGCTGGGGGAAGTACACTGAGCCAGAACCTCTAGCTTTTCTGACTGCATACACTGTCTTTTAATTATGATACAATATTTCCTTTATCTGTAGTCTGTCCCCCTGTGTCTGTTTCAGATGGCCCAACATTAGTATCTCAGGAATGACAAGAACTGAAGTTCCCACGAGGTTCTTCCATGGTCTTGGCCTTGTCTGCAGAGGGACTCCCATCAGCCCTGGATCTGCCTCTGTCCAGTGGATCTCTCCTTCTGTGGTTCTGTGGCTGTGTAGGAGAGTCTAACATGTGACGCAACAATTGATTGTAAAAGTGTATAATGGTAATTTCTTGAATCTTGTGCAGCACTTTTCAGAACCCCGTAGTGTTTAATCACTCAGACGAAATTACTCAAACACTTGAGCCCCACAAGAGCAGAGCACGTTTATTTGTGAGGCACATTTTGTACAATGGGTCTTAAAACTCATGTTTGATTCTGACTGTGGCACTTCCTGCGGAGAAGTTCCTGGACGGCCTGACGGATCTTAGTCATTTTGAGTCCGTAGATCATGGGGCTGGCCAGGGGCTGCACGGTGAGCCAATACAGGGACAGAAACACCCGTAATGGGGTGGACACAGTGCTCATGTCAAACCGGCTCTGCATCAACTCAAACAGCGCTCCAAAGGCAAAGTTCAGGATGGACAGAATGTGAGGCACACAGGTACCGAGCGCCGTCTGCCTCGCGCTCTTCGAGCTGCGCAGACACACGCGCAGGATCCGGCCGTACGAGTACAGGATGAGACCGATTAGACACAATAGACTGCAGAGCACGTTGACCAGTCCAAAGATGTTGTTGGCCGTCGTGTCGGAGCAGCTCAGCCTCACCACCCAGAAGTTATCACAGTACACTTTGTCAATGATGTTTCTGCACAGACTTAGACGCCCTGTCAGGCCGTAGATGATAATCAAGTTCATGAGGAGGGAGTGGCCCCAGGCCAGAGCCAACAGAGCCGCCATCTTAGTGGGCGTCATGCTGGAGTTGTAATGCAGGGGGCGGCAGATGGCCAGGTAACGGTCGTACGACATCAGGGTGAGCATGTTGAACTCGATTCCTCCGTAGGAATACAGGCAGAATATCTGCAGGAGGCAAGCGGCCCTCGTAATCACGTGCTCCTCATGAAGGATCTGCGACAGGAGCATCGGGAAGATGGCCGTGCTCCCGTACACTTCGTTAATGAACAGAGCGCACACGAACACGAACATGGGCTCGTGGAGAGAGCGGCTCCGGCAGATGACGGCGATCAACAGCAGGTTGGACGCGAGGATGGCGGCGTACCAGAGCAGCAGTAACACAAACACAGGGTACTTTAACAAACCGATGTCCAGGTACGCCCCGAGGACAAAGTGTGCGACGGGGGTGAAGTTCAGCATGGTGACTTCACAGGCTGCACCGCACAATACAACGTCTGCAATGCTTTACACGTCGTACGCGATTTCATTCATTTGATCAAATTGTGTTAAAACGAGAACTTACTAAATCAGAGCCAAAAGAAGGTTAAAATGGAAATCAATTTGGGAACTAAAATGGAACTTTTGAAACCAGTTGAGGTGCTCATGTGCTTTTGTTTTATTTGTGTTAGTGTCACATGTGCAACTTTGTGGATTCACCTCAACCTCTGGCCCTCAATTATTCAGCAGCTGAGCTTTGACCACTGGAGACTGCGCTGACTAGGTCTTGATTAGGGACCGGAGCTCTGACTGGCCGTGTGAGAATGTCCTTTTATATTCATTGCAAAGTGTTTTTTAGCCACGGGATCCCTGTCCGCTTCACGCACTACGTCTGTGTGATTGTGAATAAATGATCAATACAATTGTTCTTAGTCAAGCCAATATTGCATATGAGAATGTTTCCCTGAGCTTCCCCGAGACCTGGGACAGAGAGAGGCAAAGTTTGGGAAAAACCCTACATATCGTTTAAGAGGATCACCCTGCTGATAAAGTAAACTCCAAACATTTGTGAGCACAAAATCGCAAAACTGCACAAAACAGGATCTGCTCATCAGTGGTGGAAGAAGTACTCAAGTATTTGACTTGAAAGGAATCGCGTGGTAGGAGATTCAGTTTTCACTTTAAAATTCAAGTAATGCGTGAAAGGTTTTGGTCCCAGAAACCTCAACCTATTGACATCTTACATTTCATTGTTTTTGTGTATTGGTTTGTTCTGTTTATTTCCTTAAACCAAGATACTGAACCGCCAGTGCTTCCTCCCTTTAGTATTGTGATGTTTCTGATCAGAAATACTTCATTCACCCAAAGCACATCTACAAAGAGATCATTGCAAAAATATTTTCACTTTTAATCCAGTTAAAAAATCAAGAGGAGCAGAAAGTAGACTTCTCTAAAATGAGGTGAAGCCAAAGTAAAAAGTATTTTGTTAAATGAATCCAGGTCACTGTTTGTGAAATAAATAATAAGTCAGAAATGCATCATTGTCTCTGAGGCTCAACGAACCTGTGGTTAAATTCCATTCTCTCCAAAACAAAACTGTGATGGAATAATGTCACCGCCGTGTTTCACCTTTTGTGCCGCAGAGAAGAAGCTAAACTTTGCACCAGCTTTAATTTCCTGGGGACAAGAAACCAGGACCAGCTCCAAACGCAGGCAAAACGACAGCTTAAAGTGTTAACGCTGGGCTGTGGAGACAAGAACAGCAGACTGAACCATAACCAAGTCTAAACCAGGACCCAAACCGGTTTCTTTCAAGATGGAAACCTGAGATCAACTTTGTCCAAACGAGACTTTAAACCACATCAAAACACAACGGCGTCAAAATATTTCACTAAGTTTGGACAAAGTGTTTATGAAGACGAAGAAATGCATGTCAATAAAAGAAGTACGAAGACAAAAACACTTTCTGGTTTGCAAACGTTCCACTAGAATAGAAGAGTCAGACCAAACAATATTATTTTGAACCGTAAAAAGTGAGTTTCTCCACCGTGCGATCTGCAAAGTTCCTTCAAACTAAAGCAAACCGGGACCGAACCACAACAGCACGACCAGAAACGATTCAACTTTCATCTTAAACGATGGGAGAACGGTCTCTACAGTCCAGGGTCTGAGCTGAGCCTGAGAGACCGGGCTCAGGGAAACGTGTGAGGGATTTTAAACCTGAACAGGACTCCAGCCCACGGAGAGGCGTAACCGAACTGAACTGGGCCATGGCGATCGTCACCGTGGCGACTGAATGTTGTGAATGAAGGCAACACTCACCACCTTAAGATACACAGATTATTTGGCTTCCATTACTGATACCGATCGTGGGGATTTGAGTATCAGCCGATAGCAGATATGAACCGATACCAAGAGAATTTCTTCAAGGGACTATACGGAGTTTCAGGGTGTATTCAGAAAAAAACAACAGAAAAGTCCTTTGCTCGGCTTGTTTGTTCCGGATCAGAAGCTAACTTTTTTTTTTTCGTTCGGTGCAGTTCGTGTTCAGACTGTACTTTTTGCAAGAGAACCATATTTTGTAAACACGTGTGTGACGATCGAGGCTCCCATTGGACGGCAAGGACCACAACAAATGAAATAAAAATGAAAATTTGACGCTTACTATGATAATCAAAAAAACGTTAGAGGCTGAACCACTGACCTTTAACCTCAGCTTCACCGGAGCAGCTGGAGGAAGAGGAGTTTTGTGTGGATGAAGAGTCGTCTGTTGAGCTGTTTGTTTCCATTATGTCCACGGGACAAACTGTTGGTCTTGATCCTCCACTTTTCTTTAATGCGTCTCGTACTTTCATTTAAGTTTGGCGAAGTTTTTTCCACTTTGACACCGCGGCTGCTCAGGAGACGCTTGAAGCCTCTCCTTCATTTTCTCCCTAAACACAAACGCATTTTTGTGTGTCTTTCCTCGCAGTTGTGTTAGTGCATCTGCCCAAACATCCAGGAGGCTCCAGGTCTGTCCACGGCTCATTGTTTGTAGCATCCATCCAGTATTAGCGTTAGCAGCCGCGAAGGGATAACTTTTCCCACGGTGCCTTGCTACGGTGGCTTGTTCAGCCCAAAAAGGCGCATGTTTCCCGCAGTTGTTTCGGATCAACAGTGGTTTATATTCACACCTGGAGCAAACTGGACCAGAGTCCGTTTGGAAGCCGGACCGAGACCACCTGAAAAAGTGGGTCTCGGTTCTTTGATCCGCAACAGGATTCGTTTGATGTTTTCACGCCTGAATAAAAAAATCCGGAGCAGCGTTCAAAACAAACCCTGATCCATTTAAAGTGGACCAAACACTGCAGGTCTGAATACAATGTTAAAAGTATGTATGTTCCTCCCCCTACATGTTCCTCCATGTCCTAATGTGTAGAATGAGCCCAGACCTGTTCACCACAACTGCCTCTAAAATCCTGGACTGTCACTCAGAAAGGTGTTCATTCGGGTCCAAAGTGCCGTCATGCACGAGCTTAATATAGAAGGTGCAGTTACATGTATGACCTGAGGTGGCAGTAGTGAGTATAAAATGGCCAACTTGCATGTAGTCCCTTTGAGGTGGCTGCTGTGAGTGAAAAAGTGAATAGTCCTGTTTTCTCAGTTTTGAGATCAATAAAGTCTTATCTTTCCTTACAAACGAGATGCTATCAATTTATTAATGAACTGTAAACAGGACTTTTCGATACTAAATATTTTTCGGGTATAGAGTTCGGGAAAATCCACCGTTTACATGGAGATCCGCCATGTTTGTGGCTGTTAGCAGACATTTTCCATAGGCTGACATTACCTAAAAACAGTAGCCTATAAAAGTGGAGAAAAAACAACTCTTTTAGCTGCTGAGTCACAACTGGTAAAAACATCTCACTCACTGTAGTGTAAGTGTTTTAATGTGAATAACTTCAGTATTTTACCTTTTAAAATCTCCATTAATTTATTATTGCTGCTAATCCCGTGATGCTTAGCGATATTACATCACAGTCCTGAAGTCTATATGACACATTTACGTTACATTAAGGCGAGACATGGCAGGTGAAAGTACTGATTTTTCACGCAGTGGTCGAAGTGGAGATTTTTATCTATTTTCCTCCCTTTACATCTTAGTTTTAATTAATAATAATTAAAAATTAAGATTCTGCACAAGCCAAACTTTATAAAAGTGATAAATCCATGTTGTCGTCCCCACAGCTCAGTCACATGTCAGTGTTAAAGAGGAAACTCAGGAAACGGATTAAATGCTTTTGTTTTCATTTAGTAGAAACTTAAGCCACATGGATCATTTGCATAATGTAGCTGTATGAAACAGCTGTTGAAATAAAATAACACTAAAGGGAAATGTTTGGATCATTTGGATTTATTTTTCTCCTTAAATGTCTTTGTTTGGACACTATGTTGTTGTTGGACACTAGGGGGCGACATGCACTTTTGTTTGGCCTGCACTCCACCAATAACTTTAAAGAAGAAGAAAAGCAGCTTTTGGTGATGTCACTTCCCTTTCCCCTGTTTAAGGATGGACGGATTGTGCAAATTCTGCTGAAGCTCTAGTTCCCGAACTGCACAGATCTAACAGTCGACCCCATGAAAGGTTCAGGAGTTAGTTGCTAGTGTTAGAGCTTAGAGGCTGCAATTTGATGGTTTCAGACACAGCCATATATTGACAGATTTTACATCCACGTTTCCTGCTAAGGGTCCCCTAAATGCTACAGGAAGTCGGCCATCTTGGCCCGAACCTCAAACCTTCAAAATCGTACCTCTTGAACTTCTGGCCCCTGATCCCAGAGTATTCAATGGAAAGTCTCCAATTTTGGCCAAAATGTCCCAAACCCATGTGGCTAATAATCATCATTTCAATTTTTTTCCCATTATTGGGCGTGGTCATGACAAGGCCGCAACTGAGAGGCCATTTTCAGCAAATTTCAAAGCCTCATATCTTTCACAGACTTTGTCGGATTGGAACAGACCCAATCCGGCGCGCGTGCACATTTCCCAGCTGGACCTAATGGTGTGCAGATGCAGCCGCTATTGCCAAAAATGCCTTTTAAGTGGCTTGTAAGTGGCCCGCCCATCCTCCGTGAAAATAGCCAGAGATCTTTGGGTGAGAGAGAGTGGGGATGGTCGCAAGGGGGGGAGTGCGCAAGGGGCGAGGGCCTTTATCGCCGCGAGCGGCTTTAATTCATATTAATACTAATTCCTTGTATAACTTACAGCATATTCAGAACCCTGCTGTGAAAACAGAAGATGAGCCTTTAGAAAGGCTGAGGCATATAATAAAAATAATAATTCAGACAAAATGTGTTTATTTTTGAAGCACATTTTTTACAATGTAACTTAAACTGTGACTTATGATTCGTTTTTTTTTAAGAAGGTAAACAGATTCACTTCCTGACGCTTTCACCCAAATATGGTGTTTTTCCTCCTACGAGACGCTGGTGCGGAAAAGTGGAAGAACGGGCTGAGCATGCGCACTCGCTACAAAACTTCAGGGCTGGTTTTCTCTGAATGAGAGAAGCCGCACTCGGGCAGAGCCTGAGCCCTTATAGAAGCTCCCACAGACTCCACACTTTACAGTCTGAGACACAACAAGATTTTGAAGTTTTTTTTTGAGGGATTTTTTAATATCTAATTCTTAGCCTGATTTATTCAGCTTTGAAACCAAAAAAACAGGCGAAATTTTTGAGTTTTTACAGATTTTTTCACAGATGATTAGTTTATTGAAAAACTAAACAAAATATCCAAAATCCCCTCTAAAAAATCTTAGTTACTAATATGTCAATAAAATAAAACCATAAAAATTTATTCGGGCTCAATTCATTATTTTGATTTCGTATAGGCAATTTTGGCATTCTTAATGCTCAAAATGCCTTATTTTAACAGAAAATGACAGAAAAAATGCAATACATTTTTTTCTCATATTTATATCTGTGATGTTCAGCAAAAGTTTCAAATTGACATCTCTACATTTACTTTCTTCCCTGTTCACCTGCAGTGTCTCGCCTTAATACAAACAACTCACATAAAGTGATCTTTAAAGGGACTGGTCATTTTATGCTCACTACTGCCACCTCTGGTCTTATGTGTAACTGCAGCTTCTATATTAAGCTCGTGCATGACGGCACTTCGGATCTGAAGCTACAGCTTAGTAGGGGGAGGAACATACATACTTTTAACATGTTTAAACTCCGTATGGTCCCTTTAACAGAATGTCATAAACTAAAATGCAAACATTTGGCCGCTCCAACAGCGGTGACTTTATTTTATTAGCCGTTTTAAGATGATCATCAGAGTTTCTGTCCCAGCCTTGATTAGTTGACGTTAGCATTAGCATGCTGCTGTTAGCTTTAGCATACGGTTGCTAGCCGCAGCATTTTGTGCGGCGATTAAAATACATTTGCAGAGATTAAAACTTCTGAGCTTCAAAATGAGGTATGGGGCTGGGGACTCAGAGGAGGGCTCGCCCATCACCCAAGCTGAAGTCCTCGAGGTGGTTAGAAAGCTCCTCGGTGGCTCCGGGCCTGCAGATTTGTCCTGAGTACCTTAAGTCTCTGGATGTTGTAGGGCTGTCTTGGCTGACACGTCTCTGCAGCATCGCGTGGCGGTCGGGGACAGTGCCCCTGGATTGGCAGACCGGGGTGGTGGTCCCTCTCTTTAAGAAGGGCGATCAGAGGGTCAGGATCACACACCACAGCCTCCCTGTAAGGTGCACTCCAGGGAGAGGAGGATCTGATGGACAAACCTCGGATTCAGGATGAACTGAATCTGAGGCCCAGTGCGTTATTTGTCCCGGACGCGGCACACTGGACCAGCTCTATACTGCTCGAGAGCTTGTGGGAGTTCACATGTGGTTTGTGGATCTGCAGAAAGCGTTCGACCGCGTCCCTCGTGGTGCCCTGTGGGGGGTGCTCCGGGAGTATGGGGTCCGGGGCCCTCGTGGTGCCCTGTGGGGGGTGCTCCAGGAGTATGGGGTCCGGGGCCCTCTGCTAAGGGCTGTCCGTTCCCTGTATGAGCAGCAGGAGCTTGGCTCGCATTGCCGGCAGTAAGTCGGACCTGTTCCTGGTGCGTGTTGGTCTCCTCAGGGCTGCCCTTTGTCACCGGTTCTGTTCATTACTTTTATGGACAGAATTTCTAGGCACAGCCAGGGGCCGGAGGGTGTCCGGTTTGGGAGCCTCAGGATCTCATCTCTGCTGTTTGCAGATGATGTTGTTCTGGGGCCTCATCAAACCAGGACCTTCAGCTGCTCTGGGGCGGTTTGCAGCCGAGTGTGAAGAGGCAGGGATGAGGATCAGCAACTCCAAATCCGAGGCCATGGTTCTCCACCGGAAAAAGGTGCTTCCCCTCTCCAAGTCAGTGGGGAGTCCTTACCTCAAGTTCAAGTATCTCGGGGTCGTCTTCACAAGTGAGGGACAGATGGAGCGTGAGATGGACAGACGGATCGGTGCGGCGTCAGCAGTGATGCGGTCGCTGTATCGGTCTGTCGTGGTGAAGAGGGAGCTGAGTCGGGGCAAAGCTCTCGATTTACCGATCGATCTACGTTCCCGCCCTCACCTATGGTCATGAGATTTGGGTCATGACCGAAACGACAAGATCGCGAATACAAGCGGCCGAAATGAGTTTCCTTCGCAGGGTGGCTGGGCGCACCCTCCGAGATCGGGTGAGGAGCTCAGTTACCCAAGCTCGGAGTAAAGTCGCTGCTCCTTCAAGTCGAAAGGAGCAGCTGAGGTGGGAGATGGGGGATGCGTCCTGGTCGATTTCCTTAATAACAGCAGCATATTCTTTGGCTGTTCAAGGTTAATAAACATTATTCATATTAATTAGGCCCGAGCAACGGACATGCAGTGACTAAAGAAAATCAATAACGGGGGACGAAGACGCAAGAATTCATGTAGCAAACGTGAACCGATGCACAAGTAACAGGGGTCAGACAGTAGTGCTCCGCGAGCTCTAATTTTGGGGGGGGGTCCGCGAGAGAAAATAATAAAAGAAGGCTCAGTGGCGCCCCCTCAAACAGGCAGTTTACATTGAGTCAATGAGAGCCCAGTTGCAAAAAAAATCCTTGTACAAAATTGACATTGGCCAGGGACATAGACCACGTCAGGACATGTAAAACATGAAATTATGACCCCGCCCTAAATGCTACAGGAAGTCGGCCATCTTGGCCCGAACCTCAAACCTTCAAAATCGTACCTCTTGAACTTCTGGCCCCTGATCCCTGAGTTTTCAATGGAAAGTCTCCAATTTTGGCCAAAATGTCCCAAACCTATGTTGCTAATAATGATAATTTCAATTTTTTTTTCTATTATTGGGCGTGGTCATGACAAGGCAAATTTCAATGACTCATATCTTTCACAGACTTTGTCGGATTGGAACGGGCCCAATCCGGCCCAATCCCATTTCCCAGCTGGACCTGATGGTGTGCACACGCAGCCGCTATCGCCAAAAATGCCTTTTAAGTGGCTTGTAAGTGGCCCGCCCATCCTCCGTGAAAATGGCCAGAGATCTTTGGGTGAGAGAGTGGGGATGGTCGCAAGGGGGGGAGTGCGCAAGGGGCGAGGGCCTTTATCGCCGCGAGCGGCTTTAATTCATATTAATATTAATTCCTTGTATAACTTACAGCACATTCAGAACCCTGCTGTGAAAACAGAAGATGAGCCTTTAGAAAGACTGAGGCATATAATAAAAATAATAATTCAGACAAAATGTGTTTATTTTTGAAGCACATTTTTGACAATGTAACTTAAACTCCAACTTATGATTCGTTTTTTTTAAGAAGGTAAAAAGATTCACTTCCTGATGCTTTCACCCAAATATGGTGTTTTTCCTTCAACGAGACGCTGGTGCGGAAAAGTGGAAGAACGGGCTGAGCATGCGCACTCCCTACAAAACTTTTTTTTAGATGGTAAAAAGATTCACTTCCTGCTGAGCAGCGCCCGGACAACGAGGCGGATCTTGGTCATTTTGAGTCCGTAGATCATGGGGTTGGCCAGCGGCTGCACGGTGAGCCAATACAGGGATAGAAACACACGTAACAGGGTGGCCACAGCGCTCATGTCAAACCGGCTCTGCATCATCTCAAACAGCGCTCCAAAGGCAAAGTTCAGGATGGACAGAAGATGAGGCACACAGGTACCGAGCGCCGTCTGCCTCGCACGCTTCGAGTTGCGCAGACACACGCGCAGGATCCGGCCGTACGAGTACAGGATGAGACCGATTACAAACAGCAATCTGCAGAGCACGTTGACCAGTCCAAAGATGTTGTTGGCCGTCGTGTCGGAGCAGCTCAGCCTCACCACCAAGAAGTTATCACAGTACACTTTGTCAATGATGTTTCTGCACAGACTTAGACGCCCTGTCAGGCCGTAGGTGATAATCAAGTTCATGAGGAGGGAGTGGCCCCAGGCCAGAGCCAACAGAGCCGCCATCTTAGTGGGCGTCATGCTGGAGTTGTACTGCAGGGGGCGGCAGATGGCCAGGTAACGGTCATACGACATCAGGGTGAGCATGTTCAACTCAATTGATCCGTAGGAATACACACAGAATATCTGCAGGAAGCAAGCGGCCCTCGTAATCACGTGCTCCTCATGAAGGATCTGCGACAGGAGCATCGGGAAGATGGCCGTGCTCCCGTACACTTCGTTAATGAACAGAGCGCACACGAACACGAACATGGGCTCGTGGAGAGAGCGGCTCCGGCAGATGACGGCGATCAGCAGCAGGTTGGACACGAGGATGGCGGCGTACCAGAGCAGCAGTAACACAAACACAGGGTACTTTAACAAACCGATGTCCAGGTACGCCCCGAGAACAAAGTGTGTGACGGGGGTGAAGTTCATGGCAGGTTCACAGTGTGGAGACAAAATTGCAATACGTTTAAATTGTCTTGAATATCGTCAGAATGATATTGTGTTGCTAAACCATTTCAACCATACGTTCCTGTACTAGTTCCACTGAATTTAAACAATAGTGGTCAGCAATTTGATCTTCATCCACCTCCACATTGCAATCCAATGTGAGAGGCTTTGTCTACTGTTAATGCACGACTTTCCTTTCTACTGGACTGAGCCAGAATCTGCTCATCTGTGGAAGAAGAACTAAGTATTTGACCTCAATAAAAGTACTGTCAAGCAATAATTTACTTTAAGTATAAAATCCACTTTCGACAATAAAAGTATTCAACATAGACTTGTCCAACTATGGACAAAGTTAAATCAGCATTTTTTTTCACATTTTTGTCTCAAACCAGAACTAAACTGCACCTAAACCAGGTCAAACAGACCGAAAGAGCTGCCTTTCTTTTTATTTATTTTCATTATTTAAGCTTTGTTTAACCCAGTAAAAAGATTCCCGATCGCTTTTACAAGAGTGACCTGGCCAACACATGAATAAAACATAAACCAGTTCACATCAAAGATAAGGCAAAACATAAAATACATCATAGGGGAAACAACTGCAAACTCCACGGCTTTGTCCCAATTCAATTTAAAAGAGTCCCGAAAACGCAGCTCAAAAGGAGCACAGAATTCTTGTTTAATAAATGCTTCAGATTCGCCCACACGTCACTGCTACAACAAATATGTTGATATTTTAACATTTGATGCCGTTTGAAAATGTATTGGAGAAGAAAGTAAAAGTTAAGAGTATATATGAAGTATTTTGTTATTTTCTACCACTGCAGCTCGACCATAAACAACAGGCCGTGTCCATGAACTTCCAGTATTTGAGGCCACAAATTCAGACGGAGCAGAGGATGATATAACTTTATGGACAGATCACGACTGTTTTTGCAAAGAATCATCAACGAGAAAATCTACTAATGTTCAAACGCAGTGTTTCCCAACCAGGGGAGCTCAACACTCTTCTATATTCTAGAATAATCTGAGTTTAATTGACCACAATGTGAAGTATCGACAGAATTCTTTCGCTTGGGGAAACTCGGAGCCAAAACAAACGTCTCTGCGAGGCAAAAAAGGTTGGGAATCACCGCTCTAACTCCTCTGTTGTCTGTCAGAGACAATGTAGCTCCACAAAACGGATTTGAAATCTGTTCTCTCGATAGATTCTGTCGATCTCCGGTGTGTTCTCCACTGAAGGGTTAACTCTGGGCCGAGTAGAGAAAAACTAGAGGTCTAAGTCGGGACCCAAAGCGACTGAAGCCCAAGACTGACCCAAAGATGTAACTGGGACTGGTCTGACTTTAAACCAGGCATTGACATGAAATAAAGAAACTGCACAAAGAGAAAGTCTTTAAAGTCTGGAAACATCAACTCTGCAAATCTGTGGAAGTTAGAGAAGAGGAGTGAGTTAAAGAGGAAATACAAAGCAACACCAAACCACAACAGCACCAAAAACAATGTAACATTTCATCTTAGTAAAATACTGTCAGTCAACATTATACAGTAACTGAAGCAAACGACAAAACATGAATAACGAGTGATGGGATTTCAGATAAACGACTAGAGAACAGTCTCTAGAGTCCAGGGTCTGAGCTGAGCCTGAGAGACTGGGTTCGGGGAAACGTGTGAGGGATTTTAAACCTGAACCGGACTCCAGCCCACAGAGGCGTAACCGAATTGAACAAGGCCATGGCAGTTGTCACCATGGCAACTGTGGTGAATGTGGCGGCCATGTTGTAGGTTACGTTCACGACTAAAGATGGCCCGATTCTTCTGCTTCAAAAACTGATACCAGTATCGCAGTCTTGAGCTTCTGACGATATCAGATATTAACCGATACCAGGAGACTTTCTTAAAGTGGCTGCTGTAGATCAGGGTTTACCACAGTGGGTGCTAACCTCTGTGTTATGCACAGGCAAATATCCAAGCACCATGCTCTGGTGCTCATCCAGAATTCATAGAACCTTCGTTACATAAGTAACCATGATTTTAGACATGGGCAACATTTGAACACTTAGGGCCCGATCTTGTGTCTCAAAACGCAGACGATAGCGTGACATTTTGCCTCAGTAGCAGCACTTTGTGATCTTGCCACTCCAGACTTAGCGCATTTAAGTGGGTGGAGACACACATTTTCCTCCAACCAGATCGACTCCCTGTCCAGGACAGTGGTTGTGTGGTTGTGTGGGGTGAACATGTGCGTTTGTTTTGCTTCGCGTTCACGCCAAGCGCCGGCCGATCCGCACCACAGCGGACGCTGTCGCTCTTTTTCTCTGGAGACGTGAACATGGTTTAGCTCACGATGGGGTAAATAAAGTTTTTAGTTTGACCTGTGAGAGCCTAAGGCTTAAGAAAGAACGCAAGAGAGAGCAATGTAAACGAGGAAGTGAATGTCAGCCGTGTTTCCATCAGTGCAGTCACCTCCTCTTGTGACGCCCCCTCACAGGTGGCGGAGGCCAATGGCACATTTAGCGCCGCCATTTGAAAAATAATCCGCAAAGAGCCTGCGCCGCCACAAGATCTGGCCCACAGAGTGAACCAGTCGATATGCTCACTACGTCTTTAAAACTCATGCAAGTAAACACACCACACCAGATTAAAGCCACGGGTCGATTTCCTTAGTAGCACCTGCATATATATATATATATATATATATATATATATATATATATATTTTTTTTTTTTTTTTTTTTTTTGGGCTGTTAAAGGTTCTATCCATTCATTTTCTTCCGCTTTATCCGGAGCCTGGTCGCAGAGGCAGCAGTTTGGGTAACTGAACTCCTCACCCTATCTTGAAGGGTGCGCCCAACCACCCTGCGAAGGATCGAATACAGCGACCGCACTGATCCGTCTGTCGATCTCACGCTCCATCCGTCCCTCACTCGTGAACACGACCCGAGATACTTGAACTCCTACACTTGAGGCAAGGAATCTCCACCGACCTGAAGCCACTCTTTTCCAGTAGAGAACCATGGCCTCGGATTTGGAGGTGCTGATCCTCAGCCAGGCCGCATCACACTTGGCTCCAAACCACCCCACACTGTTCAAGGTTAATAAATATCATTTTCATTCCTCAAACCTTACAACACTTTTCAGAACCCTGCAGTGTTTTCTGTGAAAACTGGAGACGAGCCTTTAGAGCCTTTTGATGCATATAATAAGATAATAATCATTCAGACAAAATTATTCAAACACTGTTTTCCCAAAAGTACAAAGCATGTTTATTTGTGAGGCACATTTCGTACAATGTAACTTAAAGTCTGACTTATGATTCTGTTTTTTTAGATGGTAAAAAGGTGCTGTGGCAGTAAAGATTCACTTCCTGCTGAGCAGCGCCCGGGCAACGAGGCGTATCTTGGTCATTTTGAGTCCGTAGATCATGGGGCTGGCCAGCGGCTGCACGGTGAGCCAATACAGGGACAGAAACACACGTAACAGGGTGGACAAAGCGCTCATGTCAAACCGGCTCTGCATCATCTCAAACAGCGCTGCGCAGGAAAAGTTCAGGAAGGACAGAAGATGAGGCACACAGGTACCGAGCGCCGTCTGCCTCGCGCTCTTCGAGCTGCGCAGACACACGCGCAGGATCCGGCCGTACGAGTACAGGATGAGAGCGATTACAAACAGCAATCTGCAGAGCATGTTGACCAGTCCAAAGATGTTGTTGGCCGTCGTGTCGGAGCAGCTCAGCCTCACCACCAAGAAGTTATCACAGTACACTTTGTCAATGATGTTTCTGCACAGACTTAGACGCCCTGTCAGGCCGTAGATAATAATCAAGTTCATGAGGAGGGAGTGGCCCCAGGCCAGAGCCAACAGAGCCGCCATCTTAGTGGGCGTCATGCTGGAGTTGTACTGCAGGGGGCGGCAGATGGCCAGGTAACGGTCGTACGACATCAGGGTGAGCATGTTCAACTCAGTTCCTCCATAGGAATACAGGCAGAATATCTGCAGAAGACAAGCGGCCCTCGTAATCACGTGCTCCTCACGAAGGATCTGCGACAGGAGCATCGGGAAGATGGCCGTGCTCCCGTACACTTCGTTAACGAACAGAGCGCACACGAACACGAACATGGGCTCGTGGAGAGAGCGGCTCCGGCAGATGACGGCGATCAGCAGCAGGTTGGACGCGAGGATGGCGGCGTACCAGAGCAGCAGTAACACAAACACAGGGTACTTTAACAAACCGATGTCCAGGTACGCCCCGAGGACAAAGTGTGTGACGGGGGTGAAGTTCATGGCAGGTTCACAGTGTGGAGACAAAATTGCAATACGTTTAAATTGTCTTGAATATCGTCAGAATGATATTGTTTTGCTAAACCATTTCAACCATACGTTCCTGTACTAGTTCCACTGAATTTAAACAATAGTGGTCAGCAATTTGATCTTCATCATTGCAATCCAATGTGAGAGGCTTTGTCTACTGTTAATGCACGACTTTCCTTTCTACTGGACTGAGCCAGGATCTGCTCATCTGTGGAAGAAGAACTAAGTATATGACCTCAATGAAAGTACTGTCAAGCAATAATTTACTTTAAGTATAAAATCCACTTTCAACAATAAAAGTATTCAACATAGACTTGTCCAACTATGGACAAAGTTAAATCAGCATTTTTTTTTTCACATTTTTGTCTCAAACCAGAACTAAACTGCACCTAAACCAGGTCAAACAGACCGAAAGAGCCGCCTTTCTTTTTATTAATTTTCATTATTGAAGCTTTGTTTAACCCAGTAAAAAGATTCCCGATCGCTTTTACAAGAGTGACCTGACCAACACATGAATAAAACATAAACCAGTTCACATCAAAGATAAGGCAAAACATAAAATACATCATAGGGGAAACAACTGCAAACTCCACGGCTTTGTCCCAATTCAATTTAAAAGAGTCTCGAAAACGCAGCTCAAAAGGAGCACAGAATTCTTGTTTAATAAATGCTTCAGATTCGCCCACATGTCACTGCTACAACAAATATGTTGATATTTTAACATTTGATGCCGTTTGAAAATGTATTGGAGAAGAAAGTAAAAGATAAGAGTATATATGAAGTATTTTGTTATTTTCTACCACTGCAGCTCGACCATAAACAACAGGCCGTGTCCATGAACTTCCAGTATTTGAGGCCACAAATTCAGACGGAGCAGAGGATGATATAACTTTATGGACAGATCACGACTGTTTTTGCAAAGAATCATCAATGAGAAAATCTACTAATGTTCTAACGCAGTGTTTCCCAACCAGGGGAGCTCAACACTCTTCTATATTCTAGATAATCTGAGTTTAATTGACCACGATGTGAAGTATTGACAGAATTCTTTCGCATGGGAAACTCGGAGCCAAAACGAACGTCTCTGCGAGGCAAAAAAGGTTGGGAATCACCGTTCTAACTCCTCTGTTGTCTGTCAGAGACTATGTAGCTCCACAAAACTGATTTGAAATCTGTTCTCTCGATAGATTCTGTCGATCTCCGGTGTGTTCTCCACTGAAGGGTTAACTCTGGGCCGAGTAGAGAAAAACTAGAGGTCTAAGTCGGGACCCAAAGCGACTGAAGCCCAAGACTGACCCAAAGATGTAACTGGGACTGGTCTGACTTTAAACCAGGCATTGACATGAAATAAAGAAACTGCACAAAGAGAAAGTCTTTAAAGTATGGAAACATCAACTCTGCAAATCTGTGAAAGTTAGAGAAGAGGAGTGAGTTAAAGAGGAAATACAAGGCAACACCAAACCACAACAGCACCAAAAACAATGTAACATTTCATCTTAGTAAAATACTGTCAGTCGACATCATACAGTAACTGAAGCAAACGACAAAACATGAATAACGAGTGATGGGATTTCAGATAAACGACGGGAGAACAGTCTCTAGAGTCCAGGGTCTGAGCTGAGCCTGAGAGACTGGGTTCAGGGAAACGTGTGAGGGATTTTAAACCTGAACCGGACTCCAGCCCAAAGAGGCGTAACCGAATTGAACAAGGCCATGGCAGTTGTCACCATGGCAACTGTGGTGAATGTGGCGGCCATGTTGTAGGTTACGTTCACGACTAAAGATGCCCCGATTCTTCTGCTTCAAAAACTGATACCAGTATCGCAGTCGAGCTTCTGCCGATATCAGATATTAACCGATACCAGGAGACTTTCTTAAAGTGGCTGCTGTAGATCAGGGTTTACCACAGTGGGTGCTAACCTCTGTGTTATGCACAGGCAAATATCCAAGCACCATGCTCTGGTGCTCATCCAGAAGTCATAGAACCTTCGTTACATAAGTAACAATGATTTTAGACATGGGCAACATTTGAACACTTAGGGCCCGATCTTGTGTCTCAAAACGCAGACGATAGCGCGACATTTTGCCTCAGTAGCAGCACTTTGTGATCTTGCCACTCCAGACTTAGCGCATTTAAGTGGGTGGAGACACACATTTTCCTCCAACCAGATCGACTCCGCGTCCAGGACAGTGGTTGTGTGGGGTGAACATGTGCTTTTGTTTTGCTTCGCGTTCACGCCAAGCGCGGGCGATCCGCACCACAGCGGACGCTGTCGCTCTTTTTCTCTGGAGACGTGAACATGGTTTAGCTCACGATGGGGTAAATAATGTTTTTAGTTTGACCTGTGAGAGCCTAAGGCTTAAGAAAGAACGCAAGAGAGAGCAATGTAAACGAGGAAGTGAATGTCAGCCGTGTTTCCATCAGTGCAGTCGCCTCCTCTTGTGACGCCCCCTCACAGGTGGCGGAGGCGAATGGCACATTTAGCACCGCCACTCGGAAAATAATCCGCAAAGAGCCTGCGCCGCCACAAGATCTGGCCCACAGAGTGAACCAGTTGATATGCTCACTACGTCTTTAAAACTCATGCAAGTAAACACACCACACCAGATTAAAGCCACGGGTCGATTTCCTTAGTAGCACCTGCATATATATATATATATATATATATATTTTTATTTTTTTTTGGGCTGTTAAAGGTTCTATCCATTCATTTTCTTCCGCTTTATCCGGAGCCTGGTCGCAGAGGCAGCAGTCTGGGTAACTGAACTCCTCACCCTATCTTGAAGGGTGCGCCCAACCACCCTGCGGAGGATCGAATACAGCGACCGCACTGATCCGTCTGTCGATCTCACGCTCCATCCGTCCCTCACTCGTGAACACGACCCGAGATACTTGAACTCCTCCACTTGAGGCAAGGAATCTCCACCGACCTGAAGCCACTCTTTTCCAGTAGAGAACCATGGCCTCGGATTTGGAGGTGCTGATCCTCAGCCAGGCCGCATCACACTTGGCTCCAAACCACCCCACACTGTTCAAGGTTAATAAATATCATTTTCATTCCTCAAATCTAACAACACTTTTCAGAACCCTGCAGTGTTTTCTGTGAAAACTGGAGACGAGCCGTTAGAGCCTTTTGATGCATATAATAAGATAATAATCATTCAGACAAAATTATTCAAACACGGTTTTCCCAAAAGTACAAATCATGTTTATTTGTGAGGCACATTTCGTACAATGTAACTTAAAGTCTGACTTATGATTCTGTTTTTTTAGACGGTAAAAAGGTGCTGTGGCAGTAAAGATTCACTTCCTGCTGAGCAGCGCCCAGGCAACGAGGCGTATCTTGGTCATTTTGAGTCCGTAGATCATGGGGCTGGCCAGGGGCTGCACGGTGAGCCAATACAGGGACAGAAACACACGTAACAGGGTGGACAAAGCACTCATGTCAAACCGGCTCTGCATCATCTCAAACAGCGCTGCGCAGGAAAAGTTAAGGAAGGACAGAATGTGAGGCACACAGGTACCGAGCGCCGTCTGCCTCGCACGCTTCGAGCTGCGCAGACACACGCGCAGGATCCGGCCGTACGAGTACAGGATGAGAGCGATTACAAACAGCAATCTGCAGAGCATGTTAACCAGTCCAAAGATATTGTTGGCCGTCGTGTCGGAGCAACTCAGCCTCACCACCAAGAAGTTATCACAGTAGACTTTGTCAATGATGTTTCTGCACAGACTTAGACGCCCTGTCAGACCGTAGGTGATAAACAAGTTCATGAGGAGGGAGTGGCCCCAGGCCAGAGCCAACAGAGCCGCCATCTTAGTGGGCGTCATGCTGGAGTTGTACTGCAGGGGGCGGCAGATGGCCAGGTAACGGTCGTACGACATCAGGGTGAGCATGTTCAACTCAGTTCCTCCATAGGAATACAGGCAGAATATCTGCAGAAGACAAGCGGTCCTCGTAATCACGTGCTCCTCATGAAGGATCTGCGACAGGAGCATCGGGAAGATGGCCGTGCTCCCGTACACTTCGTTAATGAACAGAGCGCACACGAACACGAACATGGGCTCGTGGAGAGAGCGGCTCCGGCAGATGACAGCGATCAGCAGCAGGTTGGACACGAGGATGGCGGCGTACCAGAGCAGCAGTAACACAAACACAGGGTACTTTAACAAACCGATGTCCAGGTACGCCCCGAGGACAAAGTGTGCGACGGGGGTGAAGTTCATGGCAGGTTCACAGTGTGGAGACAAAATTGCAATACGTTTAAATTGTCTTGAATATCGTCAGAATGATATTGTTTTGCTAAACCATTTCAACCATACGTTCCTGTACTAGTTCCACTGAATTTAAACAATAGTGGTCAGCAATTTGATCTTCATCCACCTCCACATTGCAATCCAATGTGAGAGGCTTTGTCTACTGTTAATGCACGACTTTCCTTTCTCCTGGACTGAGCCAGGATCTGCTCATCTGTGGAAGAAGAACTAAGTATTTGACCTCAATAAAAGTACTGTCAAGCAATAATTTACTTTAAGTATAAAATCCACTTTCAACAATAAAAGTATTCAACATAGACTTGTCCAACTATGGACAAAGTTAAATCAGCATTTTTTTTCCACATTTTTGTCTCAAACCAGAACTAAACTGCACCTAAACCAGGTCAAACAGACCGAAAGAGCCGCCTTTCTTTTTATTTATTTTCATTATTGAAGCTTTGTTTAACCCAGTAAAAAGATTCCCGATCGCTTTTACAAGAGTGACCTGGCCAACACATGAATAAAACATAAACCAGTTCACATCAAAGATAAGGCAAAACATAAAATACATCATAGGGGAAACAACTGCAAACTCCACGGCTTTGTCCCAATTCAATTTAAAACAGTCTCGAAAACGCAGCTCAAAAGGAGCACAGAATTCTTGTTTAATAAATGCTTCAGATTCGCCCACACGTCACTGCTACAACAAATATGTTGATATTTTAACATTTGATGCCGTTTGAAAATGTATTGGAGAAGAAAGTAAAAGATAAGAGTATATATCAAGTATTTTGTTATTTTCTACCACTGCAGCTCGACCATAAACAACAGGCCGTGTCCATGAACTTCCAGTATTTGAGGCCACAAATTCAGACGGAGCAGAGGATGATATAACTTTATGGACAGATCACGACTGTTTTTGCAAAGAATCATCAATGAGAAAATCTACTAATGTTCTAACGCAGTGTTTCCCAACCAGGGGAGCTCAACACTCTTCTATATTCTAGATAATCTGAGTTTAATTGACCACAATGTGAAGTATCGACAGAATTCTTTCGCTTGGGGAAACTCGGAGCCAAAACAAACGTCTCTGCGAGGCAAAAAAGGTTGGGAATCACCGTTCTAACTCCTCTGTTGTCTGTCAGAGACAATGTAGCTCCACAAAACTGATTTGAAATCTGTTCTCGATAGATTCTGTCGATCTCCGGTGTGTTCTCCACTGAAGGGTTAACTCTGGGCCGAGAAGAGAAAAACTAGATGTCTAAGTCTGGACCCAAAGCGACTGAAGCCCAAGACTGACCCAAAGATGTAACTGGGACTGGTCTGACTTTAAACCAGGCATTGACATGAAATAAAGAAACTGCACAAAGAGGAAGTCTTCAAAGTCTGGAAACATCAACTCTGCAAATCTGTGGAAGTTAGAGAAGAGTCATTTAGCAAGTTAACATTTCATCTTAGTATCAGGAGTAAAATACGGCAAAAGTCAAAACATGAACAATGAACAACGAGTGATGGGATTTCAGATAAACGACGGGAGAACGGTCTCTATAGTCCAGGGTCTGAGCTGAGCCTGAGAGACCGGGCTCAAGGATGAATGTGAGGGAACTTAAACCTGAGCCAGACTCCAGCCCACAGCGACGTAACCGAACTAGACTGGGTCATGGCAACTGTCACCTTGGCAACTGTGGCGGCCATCTTGTGATTGAGAAAAAACAAACAAATCAACAGTTATTTCATTTTTAAAAAGTAAACGACACATGCTCCGTGAGTTGGGCGGCACAGAAGCGTAATCCCAGATTGGAGCGGGGCCTTTCTGTGTGGAGTCTGAAAAAGGTGAATAAAATGTGAACAAAGTAAAATACATTCTACTGGTTATGCAGTCCTGAAAGATGAAGATAAAACACTGCACAACTTGACGTTTATTACATTTACTACAATTCAAACTCGAGCTGGATGTTCACTAATTTTAAAGCTCTGACTGAGCTCTTTCCAACGCAAAAAAAACGGGAGATATCGGCCAATATCAGCCGTTGGCCAATATAGAAAATAAAACATTTCTTCCCTATTGGTCGGGCCTTATAAAGATCTGTCGCTCTGTGGTTCTGCAGCAGAAAATCTCCTTTTCCTTAGAAAAGTGTCTTTCCCATGAAGCAACGATTAAATGTTGTTTGGTGAAAGGTCACTCACATTCCCTCATTAAAAACATGCCTGAAGTGTTGCCTTGGCACGTTCACGTATTTTTGAGTAATCTGTAAAAACTCTGATATTATAACATTCGGTTCAGTATTATAATAATATTTTACTTACACCTCTTCTTTTTGTAGGAACTCCCGACAAGTGGAACAAAAAAATGTGTCGGCGTCGTAGTGAATCCGGGGAAACTTCTCTGACGGGACGCGCTGCTGACGTCCATCTTCAACTTTTTGTTCAGCGTGAGTTTTAACGTGCTGCACACAAACCACTTCAGCAAAAATATGTTTCAACTCCAGTGTTTTCATTGACTTTTGAGTTCATTCTTTGAGCGCCTAATGGTTATCTTTTTTAAGTGGTGTTTAGTTATCGTAAATGCTCTAATACAGGCCGGGGCCTTTATTTACTCAAGGGCATCTGGGACCAGGCCTTTATTGGAACCAGGCCACAATTAGAGACAGGCCTTTATTTCTATTTGAGCAAAACGGACGACCAGGAAACTGAAGAAAAACGAGATTCGTGTCCATTTGCACCTAAAATATTAGGTTCATTTATTAATTGGACTTTCTGCATGATAGACAGTTAGAGAGGATGACACGAAGCATCGCAAAAGACTCAGAGCATCCTTTGCACTCAGAGTTTCGATTGCTTCCGTCTGGGCGTCGTTTTTTGATGCCAATGAGCCACACGAACCGTTTTAAGAAAAGCTTTGTTCCCGCTGCCCTTTCCTTTATGAACAAGTCGGGATCAAATTGCCCCTGACGCAGGTTTTTTTATCTTTGTTACTGTCAAGTGGCTTAAATTTCAGTTGTTTTTTGTACCAAAGGCACATCCTGTTAGTATGTGGAGCACTTACAAGTTTTGTATTTTATATGTGTGATGTTTTATCTTTGTAAAATGTGCTAGTTCTCAGAATTGCAAAACGAATTTACCCACGGGTACAAATAAATTAACCTAACCTAACCTAACCTAATTTACTTTGCAAACCCTCTCCCAGCGGCTGGAACATTGACGCCTTTTATTTTGTCGGGACAACAGGAAGTGTTTCGTTGCTGTTAGCGAAGCTTTGACATCAGTGTCACTGCAGGTTTCTGTTTCGTTTTTACCGCGGACCGGATTATTTGTTGTTATCTTGTGTAAAAGGCGAGTTTAGACGAAGCGTTTGTGTTTGTGATCGATCATGAGACTGACCCGAGAGAAGACGAGACGCTCGCGCTGATGGGAGGAGTTATTTTGAGGCGGGACTGACCTGCACACGGAGCAGCTGGACGTGCTTTGAAGACGCGATGGAGACTTTATTAAAACCCTGGAGGGTCACACAACATTTGCCCTGTTTCCAAATATAGTCACAGGAGGTTTGAAAAGTGGCTAAATCTGTGTCAAAGTTACGCTCGGATCAGCTCCTCCGCAGCGTCCCCCTCGACCCGGGTTCCCGTTTGTTACTTCCTGCACCTGAGTTTTCATTTACACCAGTATGAGACAAATTCCTAACATGGGGAATATTTCTACCTCTATAGTTTCTAATAAAAGCCACGGCCTCTGTCGGAGAACCGGCCCCTGCAGAGACCCTGCACTACTATAAAAGCAACATGCTAGAGACTCCCGTGTTACCACAAATAAAAATCTAGCCTTTATTGGCTGATCCCGTTTCCCTGCAGCCCCGAGGTCACTCTGATTAATGAGAATGACACTCTGACGTCCAGACCTGAGTTTGGGTTCGTACCTCCAGGTTTCTGCTTCCGTCCCTGAAGTGTCTCATGTTGACTCGTCTGATTAAAACTGATTTTGGTTTCTCCTGGGAGTAGCAGGACGACAGCTCCATCTGCAGTCCAACGTGTTCTCCAGAACTCAGGTGTGAGGTTTTTCCCACGGTGAAAGAAGTGGAGCCCAAACCTGCAAACATCAGCTGAATCAGTAAATGCAGAAATCATAGAGCGACAAATCAGTTTTATTTACTGATGTTATTGTTTCTCAGAGGATGCACATGTGTGGGTGAAGTAACCAGTGTGCCTGTGATAAAACATACAACATATTTACAACAACAGTAATCCAGATAATGGGACATCGGATAACAATACTTTTTGCTGCAATACCATATTTTTATCAAGTATCGCAATAATTTCAATACTTGTGTTTGGAGGCATTTTTATCACACACTCCTTTGTTTTCCAGAAACAGCACTTTGTTACATTTAGTTTTAAATCTTAAAGAGGGGGTATTCTGCTTTTTTCAGTCCCATAGCACCAGTCTATATCACACTACAATGATGACAAACCTTCTGTTGGTCTGTCAATGCAGTAAATTAGAATAACTGCCTTGTATAAAATGTCTCTCTCAAAATGGCTGTAGTGAATGTCTTGAAATAGGCCTCTGTCTCTTTAAGAACCTCTGAGCCTTTAGACACGCCCCCTCCACACGCTGTCTGTGGCCTCAGTGGGGAGGGGGTTCTGCTGAGGAGCAGTGGTTGGTTACTCGGCTGGTGACGAAAGCTCGGAGGCGTCTCCAGGAGGTGGGGGCGTTCCTAGGAGGACTCAGGCAAACCTATCCCTAAAATGGCCGCCATCAGAGTTTTTACAGATTACTCAGAAATACGTGAATGTGCCAAGGCAACACTTCAGCCATGTTTTTAATGAGGGAATGACATAATAACATGATGCAAAGCTTGAAAAAGTTGATTTTGCATAATACCCCCCTTTAAGAAATCCTTTCCGTAGTCCCTGCGGAGGTAAATTTCCCTACGGAGACAATAAAGTATACAAACAAACAAACAAAACAAGTGTTAATGGGATGATTGGAGGGTCTTTCATCTCCAATAGTCCAATAGAGTCACCAATACACACGAATGGAATCACGAAGAAGAAGCTAACAGGCTAACGGGCAAAGCTAACTGCGGGCTAGCGCCACTTAAACAGTATTTACAGCCAAGTTTGAGTGAAAAGTTTTTCCATTGTATAATTGGACTTCTGGGTTTGTCCCTGTTTGAGAGCGTGGTGTCCTGCACTGGTCTCCACCTCCTCCCTCTTCCTCCTGCGCAGCTCCCTCCGCGCCACAACAGTCTTCCACCATCTCCTCGGAAGAGCGTAGCAAATTAATATGATCCAGTTCATTCTCCTGTGGACGCACATTACCCAGAACAATAGCAGGGATAGAGGCGTGTGTAGCTTAGCTGTGAGTCTTGCCTAGATACCTCCTTGTTTGTCCCTTTATTGCCTGTGGCGCCTCTGCTGCCGGTGCGGGGGGTTCTTGGTTTGGTCTTCAGTGTTTCAGAAGAAGCTATAGTTATAATATTGTCAATAGCCATAAACAGTTCAGTAATGCTAACACACACACACAATATAAATATCTGGTTATGTTTCACCAAGACAACAAAAATATAACACAACCATGTACTGTATGTTTAATATTTTAACTCTATGATTTATTGTGAAATTTATTACTCTTTTTTTTTTTTATCTCTCTCTAAATGTTAATGTGTTGTACAAATACAGTGGTTGCTTCAAAACAGACCCTTAAATGCACATTTGGTGGAAAAAACCCAGCAAATGGCATATTGTATATATTCTGTCCTCTTTGGCTCTTATATAGGCCTGTGTAACTCATTTGAAAGCTAAGACCCACATAACTGATCTTTTTCCTCGCGTTGTTGCTGTGTTGTGTCATCTTTTTTATGTTTTTATTTTATTTTATTTTGGTCATTTTTTTGTTGAATTTTTGTCACATTTTTGTTGAATTTTTGTCACTTTTTTGTTGAATTTTTGTCACATTTTTGTTGAATTTTTGTCACATTTTTGTTGAATTTTTGTCACATTTTTGTTGAATTTTTGTCACATTTTTGTTGAATTTTTGTTGAATTTTTGTTGAATTTTTGTTGAATTTTTGTCACATTTTTGTTGAATTTTTGTCACATTTTTGTTGAATTTTTGTCACTTTTTTGTTGAATTTTTGTCACATTTTTGTTGAATTTTTGTCACATTTTTGTTGCATTTTTGTCACATTTTTGTTGCCTTTACATCCTTGTTTTCTTCTCATTTTTTGTGGCTCTTTTGGCGCCTCTTTTCCCAAGAAGCTTTTTGATTAGGGTAAAGCCAAACTGGAGAAAATGTGCTCTGTTCATTGCTGTGTTGTGTCACCTTTTTTAATGTTTTATTTTATTTTATTTTGGTCATTTTTTTGTTGAATTTTTGTCACATTTTTGTTGAATTTTTGTCACTTTTTGATAGAATTTTTGTCACTTTTTTGTTGAATTTTTGTCACTTTTTGATTGAAATTTTGTCACTTTTTTGTTGATTTTTTGTCACATTTTTGTTGAATTTTTGTCACTTTTTTGTTGAATTTTTGTCATTTTTTTGTTGAATTTTTGTTGAATTTTTGTCACATTTTTGTCACATTTTTGTAGAATTTTTGTCACTTTTTGGTTGAATTTTTGTCACATTTTTGTTGAATTTTTGTCACATTTTTGTTGAATTTTTGTCACATTTTTGTCACATTTTTGTCACATTTTTGTCACATTTTTGTCACATTTTTGTTGTTTACATCCTTGTTTTCTTTTCATATTTTGTAGCTGTTTTGGTGCTTTTTTCCCCAAGAAGCTTTTTGATTAAAAAGCCAAACTGGATAAAATGGGTTCCGTTCAGGTGGGAGTTAAGAGGTTAAAGTAAAGCTGGTGTGTGTGAGCTGTTTTTTTACACTCAGCCGTTAGCTTAGCATGTTAGCTTGAAACACAATCACATTTTACTCTAAAAACGTTGTACAAAGTTCGTTTCTCTTGGACTCACACGTGACAGTATGACCTTAAACACTGTAGGACTCTGAGAACACGGATATAATATTTATAAAAACCAACCTGTGATTAAAGAGAAGAGTTTCTGTCATTGTTCTTCCTCTGCAGCTCCTCAGCCTTTCTCTATCAGCGCGCGACAGGCGCCACCTGCTGGCCAGGGAGTGCAACTGACTCAAAGGAGATAGTGTTAAACCAAAGAAGTTATTTGGTGGTTAGTGTGCGAGTTTAATATTATACAAAATGTTACTATTCATATACATTTTGGATTCAGAAATCTCCCGGAGTTTGTTTTGAACCTCTTAACCCCCGCCTGAACCGAGCACATTATCTCCAGTTTGGCTTTACCCAAATCTAGAAGCTTCTCGAAAAAAAGTGTCAAAATGGCGTCGAAAATGTGGATGAAAACACAACAACACCGTGACGAAAAAGAGACAAAAATACAACAAAAAAATGACTAAAGAGCGAAAATTAAGTGATGAGAAAACGGGACAAAAACATGACAAAAAAGTTTTGTCGGCCTTAGCTTTCAAATGAGGCATCATACTGTGGCCGAACTGGAAAACGCATCCTGGGGTTAAGGTTTTAAAAAAGAAACCCTGGCCATGACATCATGTATAATGAGTCGGCACGCGGTCAGGTCAGGGCAGGTACTCTCAGGTCAGGGCAGGTACTCTCAGGTCAGGGCAGGTACTCTCAGGTCAGGGCAGGTACTCTCAGGTCAGGGCAGGTACTCTCAGGTCAGGGCAGGTACCCTCAGGTCAGGGCAGGTACTCTCAGGTCAGGGCAGGTACTCTCAGGTCAGGGCAGGTACTCTCAGGTCAGGGCAGGTACTCTCAGGTCAGGTCAGGTACCCTCAGGTCAGGTCAGGTACCCTCAGGTCAGGGCAGGTTCCCTCAGGTCAGGGCAGTATCATGCTCCATGTGTGGAGGGTGAGAGCCTACAGGCCGAGGTCTATTTGGCCTCTACACAAATACAATTGCATGTGTTTAATTGTTTTATTGCAAAACTATTGCGTTTTTGGCGAAGTGTTGCGTCCGTGTCGCCGGCGGCTCCGTAAACACTGATGGATCCGTTTTTGACCCCTCTTTTCCAAGTCCTCCAGTAAATGTCATGTATTATGTAACACAATTCAATAAAGAAAATCCTCTGTCTCCAAACTGAAGCTGCTGCCGCCGGTGGCAGCGTTTGACCCTCTGGAGGCTCAGCTGTCCCGCAGTTTTCCTTAAAGAGCAGAGAAAAGGGACATGTTTACAGTAAAGCGCAGGTGAATAAGTGAGGATTAAACATCTCGGAGCTGCATTAGCCGGTTCTAACGGCCGACACAGTGTTGTTCCTCCTGCATTATAACGTCTAACGCGGCTCCTCGTTGTTTAATCCGCTTATACCAGGGTCCCACAAACCTAACATTTATAATAAATGTGTTTTTCATTGACTAAAGTCACTAAATCTGCCAGACTACGGGACTATTTTGTGTGGGTTATTAGCCGGTCACTGAAGGCTGGTCTCAGAGCGAGTCATTCTCCGCAGCTATTACGAGGATCTCAGTCAGGCTCAACGACACAACATCAGCACAGAATCACAACACAACAGGACTAACCCGGAAACACTTTTCCCTGGAAGGAAACACCGATATGCGGCACTCGTGGGCAGGAGTTACTTACCTTTTACAAGGTTTAACCTGTAGCTAAAGCTAGCTAGCTCAACCAGCTCAACTGTTTATGGAAACAGCTGCGGTGGAGTCGCTCACACCTGGGCCCCCCCAACTGAAACTTTTATGTTTGACTTTACTAATCCAGACAAAGATGCTTCAATGCAGGATCATTTTATGTACGCCTGAAAATGATGAATAGCCTTAACCGTTTCCAATAGAAATGTAAAGCTCATATGTTATTAACAGTAGCTAACCTAGCTGCTCACTCTCCTCTACAAACATTTAGCAAACACTAAATCCATCTCATACGTTCCTGTCAGTCACTAATTACGCCTTTATCTGATTCAGCTGTGTCAGGCGTTGCTATGGCGACGCCACAGCGGAGCGACATCCCAGTGATTTAACTACCGGACTACGTGTGCGGTTACACCAAAATAATGCACCAGCCAATCAGAATCCAGTATTCACCCAGACCATGGTATATCTACTTTTACTGCACTGTGGAAGCAAATGAAAATGTTCAAGCCATAATTAAATGAAGGAAATGTTTTCATGATGTGCATTATTAGTTTCCTTTTCCTGCATTATATTATATAATGTGTTTACATGTATTTAAAGGCCCTGCTCCCGACGCAGAGGCGCTGAAGGCCGTACAGCCGACCTTTCATTCTCCTCTGCAGTGTTTCTGTCGTGAAGAGGACGTTCAAGAAGTCACTTGTGGGAAAATAAGCCTGAAGCCTGAAGTCTGAAGTCTGAAGTCTGAAGTCTGAAGTCTGAAGTCTGAAGTCTGCACCGTGTGGTCAACGCGACGGTCAATGTGTGACGAAAAGATACGACCAAACGTAAGTAAACTACTTGTGTGAAGTTCGCCCCCCACAGTGTCCGATTTGCTTCAAATGGGGTCATTCGTTTGTGCTTCATTTGTGCGCACTTTGTTTTTGAGATATTGATCATTGATTGGTATTTGGCTCGGGTCTTGGTCCTGGTCTGATCTTTGTTCAGGTCTTGGTCTGGTCTTAGTTTGGTTCTTAGTCTTGATCTTTGTTTGGGTCTTGGTTCGGGTCTTGGTTCGGGTCTTGGAAAATTTGAAAACTGCTGAAAATCAGGAAAAAGACAGAAGTTTAATAAAGATAAAGAAACATGAAAACCAATTATTGATGCGGAAGGAAACACAGTCAATTAATATCACAAAAACGAAGTGAGCACAAACGAAGCACAAACGAAGCACAAACAAAGCACAAACGAAGCACAAACGAATGACACCATTTTGAAGCGGACACTATGGGGGGCGAACTTCACACAAGTTTCTAAAGTTTAGGCTGATTTTGTTTGTTTGAACGTAGCCCTGCTCCTGTTCACCTGCCTGTCTCGCCTTCAGGGTGTTTGGTCATAATTCTGCACCTTTTTGTCCAAATGTGACAAAAACAGGTAAGAATAAAGTTCAGGTTCATTGTTTTCTAACTTGTTGTTAAAGATCTGTGGTCGTGACGTCGTGTGAAACAAACTTTGAAACAAAGAAGAAAAACACCTCAAAGTGAACTCTCGCTGCAGAGTCGCCTGATGAGCCCCAGGGGAGGGGCCGGAGCGCCATCGGGGACCAATCAGGCGCGGCGGTCCGGTCACATGTCCGCAGAGGGGCCGCGGTAATGAAGTCCCCGTGGGCCAATCAGGACGCAGCAGGGCTTTAGGTCCGACTGCGGCAAAACAACAACAACAGGTTTGGACGAAAGTTCACTTTGTTCAGGGTCAAACCAGGCCCAGACCAGGCCCAGTCCAGGCCGAGGTCAAACCAGGCTCAGTCCAGGCCGAGGTCAGTCCAGGCCGAGGTCAGTCCAGGCCGAGGTCAGACCAGGCCCAGTCCAGGCCGAGGTCAGACCAGGCCGAGGTCAGACCAGGCCCAGTCCAGGCCGAGGTCAGTGTTCGGGGACTCTGTATTAAAGTAAATGCTAGTATTTGAATGGATGATCATGTGTAATGTGTGGCTCAGGGCAGTTACTTTTGTTTTCTCAATACCAATAAATAAACGATCCTTGCTTTTCGATACTGACACTAAAATACAGAACAATAATGAGTGGATTATCAAAAAAAAAATAAGGAAGAAGTGAGTAATGGGGCAAGAAAAGGAGAAAATATCAGAATAAAAAGAAAATGAGCCAAAAAGAGGGAAACAAACTTTGATTTTGAACCTAAATACACCAAGATACTTTAGTCACTGCTTTTATTTTCAGTTGGGTCATGTTATTCTAAAGCAGGGGGTCAAGCATACGGCCCGCGGGCAAAATGAGGCCGTCCAGCATCGAACCCCTGGCCCCCAAGACGAGTTAGATAAATATGGTTAAGAAATAAGAGATCAAATACCTGCTGAAGGAGGAGAGAGTGGGGAGGAAGAATCTCTTTTTGCCTTGGTTGTTATTGTGTAAAAACGGTATAATATAAACACAAAAACACAACAAAAGAGCGACTAAAACATGCCAGAAAAGCAACAATAACAGAACAAAAGAACCTTCAACCACACGACAAAAACAAAACTTCAAAAACACGACAAAAACAAAACTTCAACAACACGACAAAAAACTACAACAACGCTTCGAAAATGTGACAAAAAAGTGGCAACAACTAGATCAATTATTAAAATTCACTTGAATAAAGTCTTTTTTATGTTAACCCCTTAACTCCCACCTGAACCGAGCACATTTTTTCCAGCTTTACCCCAATCCAAAAGCTTCTGGAAAAAAGATGTGAAAATAGCAACAAAACTGAGACGAAAACATGGATGAAAATGTGGAAAAAAAGTGAGAAAACATTGACAAAAAAATGACAAAAATGGACAAAAATTTGAGAAAATTTGACGAAAAATGGAGAAAAAATGGACGAAAAAGTGATAAGAATTTGACAAAAAAATGTGAATAATTTGACAAAAAAGTGACAAAGAAAAGTGACAAAAAAAAGTCACGAAAATTTGCCAAAAATGAGATGACAAAAAAAGATCTGATGACGTGAGGAAAAAGATCAATTTAGTTTTGTAGATCTTAGCTTTCAAATGAGGCGTTACACTGGCCTACAGGATTTGGGTAAAGCTGAATTGGAGAAAATGCTCTCGGTTCAGGCGGGATTTGAACTAATCTAAGATCAGATAAAAACACCAATGCCAATGGAACAAACAGAAATCCCCCAAATTAACTTTAACTGTAAAAATGTTTAATTTTTCCCTGGAAATTATACAAAATAATCGGAATTAGGAAAAAAACTTGTGCTTGTTCCATTGGAATGAATAGGTTTCATCTGCTTTAAGGCCAGACAGAATCTACTCAATCTTGAGATTTAATCCCTTAATTCAAGTAGATTTAAAGCAGTACTAAGTAACTCTTCCCCCTAGAGGCCATGAGTGCAACTGCAGGTGTAGTAGCAAGTTACGATTTTTTAATTTATTGTCTTGGAGAGTAAATCCTACACTGACAGGAAAGGCGAAGGGAGAGAGGGTTACTGTGTATTCAATTATACAATGGAAATATTTTTTTTCACTCAAACTTGGCTGTAAATACTGTTTAAAGTGACGTTAGCCCGCAGTTAGCTTTGCCCTTTAGCATGTTAGCTTCTTCTTCGTGATTGCACTAGTGTGTATTGCTTTCTCCGGTCCGGTGGCAGACAAGTTGCAAACATGGTTTTCTGTCCAGAGACACCAGGGGGCGATGAAAGACCCTCCAATCATCCCATAAACACTTGTATTACCCCCACAGGGACTACGGGGAGGATTTATTAAGGTAAACATGTTATTTAGTACGACTTTAAGTCATTTCTTAGTATTCTTAGAGTATTCTTTTAGGATTATGGCCTAAAAGGGTGCTCTGCTAAGACAGTATTTTTCACAGTTCTAGAGAACTTAAACCTCTTAACTCCCACCTGAACATGTTTTCTCCTGTTCTCCAAATTCTCCAAATCTAAAAGCTTCTTCAAAATAGCGACAAAAAACGAGAAGAAAATGACGATGTAAATTGACAAAAATGACAAAAATCCAGCAAAAAAGTGACAAAAATCCAACAAAAAAAGACAAAAATCCAGCAAAAAAAGAGAAAAATCCAGCAAAAGAAGAGAAAAATTTAGCAAAAAAAAGACAAAAATCCAGCAAGAAAAGTGACAAAAATCCACCAAAATGTGACAAAATCCAGAAAAAAATTTGACCAAAATCCAGCAAAAAAGAGACAAAAATTTAGCAAAAAAAAAGACAAAAATCCAGCAAAAGAAGACAAAAATTTAACAAAAAAAAAGACAAAAATCCAGCAAGAAAAGTAACAAAAATCCACCAAAATGTGACAAAATCCAGCAAAAAAGTGACAAAAATCCAGCAACAAAAAGTGACAAAAATCCAGCAAAAAATGACAAAAATCCAGCAAAAAAAGGCAAAAATCCAGCAAAAAAAGACAAAAATTCAGCAAAAAATGTGACAAAAATCCTGCAAAAAAGTGACAAAAATCCAGCAAAAAATGTGACCAAAATCCAGCAAAAAAGTGGCAAAAAATAGACAAAAAAATAGCAAAAAAAAGACAAAAATCCAACAACAAAAAAAAGACAAAAATCCAGCAAAAAAAGTGAAGAGTGAAGAAAAACTCCAAAAATGTGACAAAAATTTAACAAATGCAAGGAAAAAGATCAGTTTTGCAGGTCTTAGCTTTCAAATGAGGTGTTACACAGGCCTATAGCCAAAGAGGACAGCGTGCATTCGGTTTAGGCGGGTGGTAAGAGGTTAAAGTCTCTCGCCTCACGCCCTTCATCACAGGAAGTCCCGGTCCCCTACTTCCTGTTCCCTCCTCCAAAGTGAAGCTTTAAAACGGTGAGACCTCCAGCTGAGACTCATGTGGCCTCGTGGCGCTCGCGAAGTTCAGCCTTTACCTTCTCAAAGAGGAGCTGATGTTGAAACTTGTTCTTTTCAGATTTCCATTGTCTCTTCTCAGATTCTTTCATGAGCTGGATTGTGTTTGGTTTGTGTGGAATATGGAAAACTGTTGTGACATTTTCAGAGGGGTTTTATTGTATTTTCTGGTGATTTTAATGAATGAATCTGGGGTTTTCTCTCGCAGCTCATAGATCAAACCGACGAATTCAGTTGTTTGTCTTCGATTCTGTTCAATTCTGTCCAAGAACATGTGAAGCAATAACTGTGAACTGTGAACTGCACTGATTCAACGTTCTCCACAGATTTCTCCTTTGAAAAGCTGGAAACCCAAAGAACATTTTCTCAAAGTGCATATTTCTGGATGACTTCTGCTCTTAAAGTTGCTCCTGCAGACTCCGCATTTCCCTTTCCTGCATCTCAGACAATTCATTGAAGGCTTTTAGATCAGGACTTGTCTTGTTGATCTAATCCCTGCCTGTTTTTCTCTGTATTGTTCAGATTACATTGTTGGTCTTGTTATTTACACGAGAGCTTTAAAAGAAAAACCTGCTGTATATTTTCTGTCATGTTTCAAACAAAGCCCAGCACATTCCTTAAAGATCGGGTCACAGTATCATATTACCTCATGTTAGTCTGACGAGCTTTAACTTTGTGCCGGGTCATGTTCCTCGTGGGCAGACTGAGGATTAACTGTGATATTAACCTCAATATTACAGCATGAACCTGCAGTGTGATGTTTCTTCATGCACTGAAGCTTTGATACTGCTGAAATTCTCATGTTTGAAGGAGTCCAGACTGCGGTTTTAGCAGCTTTAAAACCCTCGATGTTTTGTTTGTGAAGGACGGGGTGTAGCTGACACCAGGGCCTGGGGCAAACTTTAACACACACAGAGCTCATTCTTCGTGAAAATAACAGGATTGAAGCAGGTCTGAATCAGGCTTATGTGAAGACCGACTCTAAACTAGACCAGGATTAGGTGTTTTTGCGAGTCCTGAACCAGAACTTTCCCAATTCCCTGTCGAAAGTCCTGCTGCTGCCCTCACTAATCCACATGATCCAAACACAACAGAGTTTTCCACTTCCTGGGTGAAGCTCACAAACTCCCCCATGATTCTTTGACAGCTCCTCCACACACTCCTGTTTTGCCGTATTGTTCACATGAGCAAAATTACCGCAGATATGTTGGTGATTTTATTCTGAAATTCGCTCTCTTCCCCGGTTGGTGCCTGACTTCCTGTTTTGTTGTGCGATTTCCAAGAGCGCGTCGGTGTCCCTGGTGTCCGGGGAAAAATGGACCTTGTGGGTTCTTTCCGTAGCGACGTACGGCCTCTGCCAATGTGAGTCCAAAACATTGATTTTAAGGAGTTTTAAGGAGTTTTAAGGAGTTTTCGATGTCATGCAGAGGCTGTGCTTAAACCATTCAGGTCTCGTTTTGAGCCTGGGGTTGGAGCAGAGCTAAAGAGCTGCAAGAGCTGTGGCAAAGAGCTGCGCTTGGATCTAAAACCAGATTCTGCAGATCCATAAATAGTCATTAAAATCTGTTTTCAGTATTGTTTAGCCAAATTAGCTTGAGTTTGTGGCTTCTCTTCCCCAGTAGGTGCATGACTTCCTGTTTGGCTCATGTCATTTCCTGTGCTGGATCAGAGAATGCTGGCAGATTCGTAGCGCCATGCGGCTTCCGTGCGAGGAGCAGCTCTGCGCAGAGCTAATGTGAGTCTACAACATTGATTTGAAGGAGTTTTGATTCCATGCGGCGGCTGCGCTTCCTGTTCAGGAATTGATGTGAGCCTGGGGTTAGAGCGGAGCTAAAGAGCTGCCCTTGGATCTAAAACCTACATTTTGAGAGTAGCATCATTAGTGTTTGTTGGGTCCATTAGCATTGTTGGCATCATTAGCATTGTTAGCGTAACTAGCATCATAAGCAAAGTTAGCATCATTATAGTTGATAGTGTTGCCAGTGTCATAAACTTTGCAACTTTGTGTGCATTTTTGTTGTGTTATGTTTGTGTTGTTAGCGTCATTAGCACTGTCAGCAAAATTAGCATTTTTAGCATCATCAGCTTTGCTATCGTCTTTAGCATCACTATTGCTGTTAGCATCGTTCGCCTTGTTAGCATCGTTAGCTTCATTAGCATCGTTAGCCTTGTTAGCATCATTAGCGACTTCAGCATCATTAACATAGTTGCTAGTGTCCGTCTCGTTTTAAGTTATTAGCATCATTGTCGTCATTAGTACAACTAGCGTCATTAGTGCCATTAGCCTTGTTAGCATAATTAGCCTTGTTAGCATCGTTTGCCTTGTTAGCATCGTTAGCTTCATTAGCCTTGTTAGCATCGTTCGCCTTGTTAGCATCGTTCGCCTTCTTAGCATCTATAGCTTCATTAGCCTTGTTAGCATCGTTAGCCTTGTTAGCATCATTAGCAACTTCAGCATCATTAACATAATTGCTAGTGTCCTTCTCGTTTTATATTAGCATCATTGTCGTCATTAGTACAACTAGCGTCATTAGTGCCATTAGCCTTGTTAGCATAATTAGCCTTGTTAGCATCGTTAGCTTCATTAGCCTTGTTAGCATCGTTCGCCTTGTTAGCATCGTTCGCCTTCTTAGCATCTATAGCTTCATTAGCCTTGTTAGCATCGTTAGCCTTGTTAGCATCATTAGCGACTTCAGCATCATTAACATAATTGCTAGTGTCCTTCTCGTTTTAAGTTATTAGCATCATTGTCGTCATTAGTACAACTAGCGTCATTAGTGCCATTAGCCTTGTTAGCATAATTAGCCTTGTTAGCATCGTTCGCCTTGTTAGCATCGTTAGGTCCATTAGCCTTGTTAGCATCGTTAGCCTTGTTAGCATCGTTCGCCTTGTTAGCATCTATAGCTTCATTAGCCTTGCTAGCATCGTTCGCCTTGTTAGCATCGTTAGCTTCATTAGCCTTGTTAGCATCGTTAGCCTTGTTAGCATCGTTCGCCTTGTTAGCATCTATAGCTTCATTAGCCTTCTTTGCATCGTTAGCCTTGTTAGCATCATTAGCAACTTCAGCATCATTAACATAATTGCTAGTGTCCTTCTCGTTTTAAGTTATTAGCATCATTGTCGTCATTAGTACAACTAGCGTCATTAGTGCCATTAGCCTTGTTAGCATAATTAGCCTTGTTAGCATCGTTCGCCTTGTTAGCATCGTTAGCTTCATTAGCCTTGTTAGCATCGTTCGCCTTGTTAGCATCGTTCGCCTTCTTAGCATCTATAGCTTCATTAGCCTTGTTAGCATCGTTAGCCTTGTTAGCATCATTAGCAACTTCAGCATCATTAACATAATTGCTAGTGTCCTTCTCGTTTTATATTAGCATCATTGTCGTCATTAGTACAACTAGCGTCATTAGTGCCATTAGCCTTGTTAGCATAATTAGCCTTGTTAGCATCGTTAGCTTCATTAGCCTTGTTAGCATCGTTCGCCTTGTTAGCATCGTTCGCCTTCTTAGCATCTATAGCTTCATTAGCCTTGTTAGCATCGTTAGCCTTGTTAGCATCATTAGCGACTTCAGCATCATTAACATAATTGCTAGTGTCCTTCTCGTTTTAAGTTATTAGCATCATTGTCGTCATTAGTACAACTAGCGTCATTAGTGCCATTAGCCTTGTTAGCATAATTAGCCTTGTTAGCATCGTTCGCCTTGTTAGCATCGTTAGGTCCATTAGCCTTGTTAGCATCGTTAGCCTTGTTAGCATCGTTCGCCTTGTTAGCATCTATAGCTTCATTAGCCTTGCTAGCATCGTTCGCCTTGTTAGCATCGTTAGCCTTGTTAGCATCGTTCGCCTTGTTAGCATCTATAGCTTCATTAGCCTTCTTTGCATCGTTAGCCTTGTTAGCATCATTAGCAACTTCAGCATCATTAACATAATTGCTAGTGTCCTTCTCGTTTTAAGTTATTAGCATCATTGTCGTCATTAGTACAACTAGCGTCATTAGTGCCATTAGCCTTGTTAGCATAATTAGCCTTGTTAGCATCGTTCGCCTTGTTAGCATCGTTAGCTTCATTAGCCTTGTTAGCATCGTTCGCCTTGTTAGCATCGTTCGCCTTCTTAGCATCTATAGCTTCATTAGCCTTGTTAGCATCGTTAGCCTTGTTAGCATCATTAGCAACTTCAGCATCATTAACATAATTGCTAGTGTCCTTCTCGTTTTATATTAGCATCATTGTCGTCATTAGTACAACTAGCGTCATTAGTGCCATTAGCCTTGTTAGCATAATTAGCCTTGTTAGCATTGTTCGCCTTGTTAGCATCGTTAGCTCCATTAGCCTTGTTAGCATCGTTCGCCTTGTTAGCATCTATAGCTTCATTAGCCTTGTTAGCATCGTTAGCCTTGTTAGCATCATTAGCAACTTCAGCATCATTGACATAATTGCTAGTGTCCTTCTCGTTTTAAGTTATTAGCATCATGTCGTCATTAGTACAACTAACGTCATTAGTGCCATTAGCCTTGTTAGCATAATTAGCCTTGTTAGCATCGTTAGCTTCATTAGCCTTGTTAGCATAGTTAGCCTTGTTAGCATAGTTAGCCTTGTTAGCATCGTTAGCCTTGTTAGCATCATTAGCCTTGTTAGCATCGATAGCTTCATTAGCCTTGTTAGCATCGTTAGCCTTGTTAGCATCGTTCGCCTTGTTAGCATCGTTAGCTTCATTAGCCTTGTTAGCATCGTTAGCCTTGTTAGCATCATTAGCCTTGTTAGCATCGATAGCTTCATTAGACTTGTTAGCATCGTTAGCTTTGTTAGCGATGAAGGTCCAGAGCCCGTTCCGGCGACACAACTCCACTCCGGTGTCGTCCTTCGTGCTGACAGCGTACTTTAACCTGGGCTCGCTGCGGTGGCTCTTCTTCTGGGCTCTGCTGCTGCTGTACCTCCTCATGATCTTCTCTAACGTCCTGCTCGTCTGCGTCATCGCCCTGAACCGCAGCCTGCACGAGCCCATGTACATGTTCCTCTGCAGCCTCTTCATCAACGAGCTGTACGGCAGCGCGGCCCTGTTCCCCTTTCTGTTAGTCCACATCCTGAGAGACGTCCACACCGTTCCCGCTGCGTTCTGCTTCTTCCAGGTTTACGCCCTGCATGGATACGGCATGATACAAATGCTGACGTTGATGGGAATGTCGTACGATCGCTACGCCGCCATCTGCCACCCGCTCCACTACAGAGTGCGCATGAGCCGAAGCAGGACGGCGGTGCTGATTCTCTTCCCGTGGATTTACACTCTGTTGGGGATGGGACCCACCATCATTATGAGTTCGTCTCTGGAGCTTTGTGGGAACGTTATCGATAAAGTTTATTGTGATAATTACCCCATAGTCAAACTCGCCTGCTACGACGCGACTGATGTCAACATACATGGTCTTGTGTCAACTTGTAACTTGACTGTCGGCACGTTAAGTGTCATTTTCTACATGTACTTCCGTATTCTGAAGGTGTGCTGGAACGGGGAAAGGAAAACGAGGCAGAAGGCGGTGAACACCTGCGCGCCTCACCTGGCCTCGTTTCTGAACTTCGTCATCGCGGCGCTTTTTGAAATAATTCAGGGCCGGTTCGACATGAGTCACCTCCCGAACATGTTGCGTGTTTTCCTGTCCCTGTACTTCCTCCTGTGTCCGCCGCTGTTCAACCCGCTCATCTACGGCTTAGTCCTGACCAACATCAGGCTCATCTGCAGAGGCTTACTGCTCAGGGTCTTCAGGAGGGCCGTACAAAAGTAGACACACAAGCTAATGAATATAACTTCCTGTCTACCCTCAGCGTTTTTCTTGCAGCATGGGAACTTCCTTTAATGGAAAGCATGTTTGTGTCCACTCCTGTTTCAGAGGCAAACATACTTTTTCCGTATTTTTGTAAAGGCCACTCTGTCGTGGAGCAACACGCCTTTCGTCCTCAGTTTGTAGTTCCCCTGCGAGGCCGTGTTTCTGATCGCAAGTCGATGTTATTGTGGATTTATTGTCAGGGAAACGTGACCAAAGGAAAGAGGCGGCCAGCTTGTGAAGTCTAGCCCCTATGCCTCCAATGAAAACCAGTAGCATTTTCATTGATCCATGGGCAGAATGTGAGACACACTTGTTGTTTGTGATTGGTGTCCGTCCATCCATCCATCTATATCCATCTCCATCCATCTATATCCATCTCCATCCATCTATATCCATCTATATCCATCTATATCCATCTATATCCATCTCCATCCATCTATATATATCTATATCCATCTATATCCATCTATATCCATCTATATCCATCCATCTATATCCATCCATCCATCTATATCCATCTATATCCATCTATATCCATCTATATCCATCTATATCCATCCATCTATATCCATCCATCCATCTATATCCATCTATATCCATCTATATCCATCTATATCCATCTATATCCATCTATATCCATCTATATCCATCTATATCCATCTCCATCCATCTATATCCATCTATATCCATCCATTGCAATGGATGGATGGATGGATTCCATTTATCTGAAACGTCTGTTTCTTCAGTCGTGTTGTTTCGCTTTGTTTACTGTATTCACTCCCAGTGCTTCGCCTTCACTGTCATCACTGTCCCATGTTCAATGACAGAAGCACGGTTTTAAAGTAGGAAACAAATGTTATATTTGATATAGATTAGATACATTGTAGAAGGTTCGTACTGTCTTCTTAGGTTAAGGCTATTACAGTTTTGTTTCTTATAGTAAGACAGAAGGTTTAGTTTACCTGCTTGACTAGTTTCGATCACTTCCTGTGATCTTCCTCAGAAGCCACACCTGGTGGTGGAGGTGTCGTAGCAGCTTACATGGATGTTCCAGTCAGTAGGGAGAGCTTACGCCCCCTACTGACTGGCGCCTTCTCCAGGACGGCGTCCCAAGTGTGGGATAAGGTGTACGCTCCCTCGTCCCGGTTCATAGATGTTGATGCACGTTTCCTGATCTCGATGGCTTCTCTGATCCAGCGGTGGTACTTGTTACTTTCGGCACGGATGACCCTTTCATTGTCCCAGTTCATGATGTGGTTTTCCCTCTTGCAGTGGTCTGATATGGCTGCCTACTGACTGGAACATCCATGTAAGCTGCTACGACACGACACCTCCACCACCAGGTGTCGCTTCTGAGGAAGATCACAGGAAGTGATCGAAACTAGTCAAGCAGGTAAACTAAACCTTTCTGTCTTACTATAAGAAACAAAACTGTAATAGATTAGATACAGAGGAACATTAACAAATGTAAACTTCATTAGACATGATGTGTGTGATGAAGGGCTCAGCCCCAAACGTCACATTGTTGGTGTAAGCGATTAAAGATAGTTTTTGGAAGCAATCTGGTTGTACGGATCATTTCTGTAAATGTGTCAGTATTAGCCGCAAAGCTCGTTTTCAACTGTCCCGGGGCGAGGTGTTTAACGCCAACAACAATTATAAAACCGAGGCAATAGACTCACATAACATTGCATTTGTTCACACTATTCATTCATTGATAACATATGAACGTTTGCTCTGTGACAGAAATGGATTTTGGTGCAAGGGCAGGTCACACAGTTAAACAGGACATTGTTAGGATAATAATACTGGAGGCAGGTTTAGAGTAAAGTCACAAACAAACCAAGCCTCTTGTACTGGTAATTGGCAGGTTGTACCAGCTGTGCCGTCCTGCACCCAGGAGCTGCCACGCCCACACAGGTGGAGACGCACAAACACAAAAGAGAGGGGGAGGGGTGACCCAAAAACAAGGGGAGTGAAAAACCATCTCAAATAAATCAGAAGTCAGTTACTTGATGTCATAGAACCATCAACACTTAAGTTTTCTTTCAGAAAATAGCTTTAACAAATTGAATTAATATATTTAGTTAGTATAGTTGCGCAACATAATCAAAACAATGAAGAGCTTCATTCATTGGCTGTTTCTCAGTTGTGAGGATCCGTCCTCAGTGTGAGAGCGTCCTCTCACTCAGATGGAACGGCCTCCGGAGCGGCGGCGTCAGGTCACGTGTCAGATCATATAATAAAATGTCAATCACTGCTTACAAAAATAACTGTTTTATGAAGAACAGAGGCCAGGAAACTATTTACATGTTGGTTTTGGTTGGATGTCTTAAGGTGCATTCACACCAAACGTAGTTTACATTGAAAACACACGGTGGACGCGCCTCAGGGAGCGTCAAAATATCCCGCAGCGAGTCACGCGCCTCCTGTGCGGCGCGTTTTGAAGCTTTCCGTGCGTGGTGAGCTTTTGATGCGCCTCCAGGGCGTCCAGCGCAGACCACGCTAGAGTTGGGAACTTTTTGGAGAAATTCGCGAGCGTCGACCAATCAGGAGCTTTCTCCCACAGTGACGTACGTTGTAGCTGAGCCATCGGGGCAGATTCTACGCCGGCCAAGAAAAAAAATACATCTAAAAAAAAAGGCAAAATAAGTCACGGAGGTTTAGCTTCATTGTGAACCGGAGCTACAGCAGCTCTGTGACTTTTACAACGACACACTTCAGTGTTTCTTTACCTAAACACCCAGGATTAAAGGCGGCGACAAGAAAACGTATTTCTGTGGCGCTGGGAATGTGTTTGGGCCTCGAGGAGCCTGTTGTAGCTACGAACACAAGCTAACGTGCGGCCAGAGTGTCAGTGCGACAAGCGTTTGACTTCAGGTAAGCACAAGCGTCTAATACGAGCTGGAACACCTCCCGCGGGAGGCGACCAGGAGGCATCCGGAACAGATGCCCTAGCCACCTCAGCTGCTCCTTTCGACGTGAAGGAGCAGCGACTCTACGCCGAGCTCCTCCCGGGTAACTGAGCTCCTCACCCGATCTCGAAGGGTGCGCCCAGCCACCCTGCGAAGGAAACTCATCCCTGGCGGAGACCAACACGCACCGGGAACAGGTCTGACTTACTGCCGGCAATGCGAACCAAGCTCCTGCTGCTCATACAGGGAACGGACAGCCCTTAGCAGAGGGCCCCGGACCCCATACTCCCGGAGCACCCCCCACAGGGCACCACGAGGGCCCCGGAACCCATACTCCTGGAGCACCCTCCACAGGGCACCACGAGGGCCCCGGACCCCATACCCCCGGAGCACCCCCCACAGGGCACCACGAGGGCCCCGGACCCCATACTCCCGGAGCACCCCCCACAGGGCACCACGAGGGCCCCGGAACCCATACTCCCGGAGCACCCCCCACAGGGCACCACGAGGGCCCCGGACCCCATACTCCCGGAGCACCCCCCACAGGGCACCACGAGGGCCCCGGACCCCATACTCCCGGAGCACCCCCCACAGGGCACCACGAGGGCCCCGGACCCCATACTCCCGGAGCACCCCCCACAGGGCACCACGAGGGCCCCGGACCCCATACTCCCGGAGCACCCCCCACAGGGCACCACGAGGGACACGGTCGCACGATTTCTCCAGATCCACAAAACACATGTGGACTGGTTGGTCGAACTCCCATGAACCCTCGAGTACCCGACGGAAGGCATAGAGCTGGTCCAGTGTGCCACGACCAGGACGAAAACCGCATTGTTCCTCCTGGATCCAAGGTTCGACTATCGGCCGGATCCTCCTCTCCAGCACCCCGGAGTAGGACTTACCGGGGAGGCTGAAGAGGGTGATCCCGACCCTCCGATCCCCCTTCTTAAAGAGAGGGACCACCACCCCGGTTTGCCAGTCCAGAGGCACTGTCCCCGACCGCCACGCGATGTTGCAGAGACGTGTCAGCCAAGACAGTCCTACAACATCCAGAGACTTAAGGTACTCAGGACCTGTAAGAAATTCAATTCAAATATTAAATATATTTAGCAGGTCCAGTAGCTACAACTGCAGACTTACGTAAACAACCATAGGCCTGGAATAAAGTTAACAAACAGATTTTCACCTCTCTCAAAAGATGAGTGTAACAAACGGAGAAAATCAGAGAGAGACAGAGAAAAAGAAGTCAAAACAAAGCTCGAGAGGAAAAGTGTGGCAAGTGTCAAGGCCAGAGATATCCTGGTTCTTGGAGACGGAGCCATATCTAATATAAACAATGACAGGATTACTACAAGCAGTTATCCCAGCGCCACAGTTTCTGACATCATAGATGTTCTAAACAAGGAAATCACAAATAACCCTGGGATTGATAAACTTATCATACATGTTGGTGCTGTGGACATAAGAGACGAAGAGTCTGAAGCCCTGAAAGAAAAGTTCAATAAACTTTTTGAGAGACTTGATTGTCTGGATAAAGAGGCAATACAAATGTTCATCAGTGGACCCATCCCAAACATCGATGGGAGAATAAACAAATTCTCCCGGCTATTTCAGTTGAATACATGGCTGTCCAACGTCTGTGAGCCGAGAGGACTGTATTTCATAGAGAACTTTAATCTGTTCTGGCAACGTGATGACCTGTTTAGAGGAAATGGGCCTCACTTGAGCAGAGGTGGAGTGAGACGACTGACGGAAAATCTCCTCCACGCTCTGCAAAATCAGAGGAGGCCTGAGCTACAAGGGAGAGCCGAGAGGAGCATGAGAAGAGCTCCTGGCTCAGCAGCAAAGGCCTCAACTGCACCACCAATAAATGATACAGTCGCAGCTGCGTCATCTGCACCTGCAGTAAAGGACTCAGCTGCAGTAATGGTTTCAGCCATAGCAGCACCACCTGCACCTATGGAATCAGCCACATTTAAGGATTCAGCCACAGCAGCACCATCTGCACCTATAGACTCAGCAGCAGTTAAGGATTTAGCTGCACCAGCACCACCCGCATCTCCAGAAAGCGTTTCAACAATAGCAGCATCACCACCTGCATCTCCGGGGAAAAGCTCAGCTTCAGCACCACCTGCACCTATATCAAACGATTCAGCCGAAGGAGCACTTTCTCTTACTCCACCACAGGCCTTGAGCCCGACTACTACATCTACACCCTCCAGAGACTTTTCTGAATTGTTCCCATCCCCAGAGTCACCTATGGGATTTTCCAACCATCTTGAAAACTTGATCAAACATGGGACTAAAATGACTCCCCTCACTCCAATTGCGTCAAGACCAAGGCTTTCATCCCCAAAGAAGCATCATGCCCCTCTCCCACCTCCGCTTTTTTCACAAACCAAGGTCTCCCCAGCTCGGCCCCCACCACCGGCGCCCACAGCTGTTATCTCCAGCAGCTTCACTGCTGCTGTCTAGGACATTAGGGGCCTCTGCGTTGCTACCATACATAGCAAACTCAAAACCAACCAGAGGTCCATAGAGGGTGTGTGTTCTTACAAGACAATTAATACTGTCAAACAACATAGATTAGATAAGAGAGGGACAGTCAGACCGTCCAATCAAAGAAATCTAATCCATATCCCCTGCAAAAAGATTCCATCCACTCAAACACAGATAAATCTGAAACATGCTGTACTCAATGTCAGATCGCTAAAAAACAAGTCCTTTTTAATAAATAGTTTTATTTCCTCTCATAATCTAGATTTTATGTTTTTAACTGAAACATGGCTAGACAAAAACACTGGTAATGCAGTTTTGATTGAGTGTAGTCCATCTCACTTCAATTTTGTGTCTGAAACACGCCAAAACCAGAGGGGTGGGGGTGTTTGTGCCATATTCAAGGACAATTTACTCCTGCAAAAATTGTCATTTGGGGTTTTTCCATCGTTTGAGTATGTGTCATTCAAAATTGAGATAAAACAATCTTCCATACTTTATATGACTATTTACAAACCACCACAGAACTGTTTTATTGAAGATTTTACTCAATTACTGTCATTTATATGCATTGATTTCGATTGTTTAGTAATTTCAGGTGATTTTAATGTGCATGTGGATGTGACCAACGACAGGCATGCAAAAGAACTCAGTGCTGTCCTTGAAATGTTTGGTTTAACTCAGCACGTGAGTGAGGCGACTCACAACAAAGGCCACACTCTAGATCTAGTTATTACAAAAGGTGCTAATATATCAAATGTGAATGTTGTTAATGTTGCATTATCTGATCATTTTTGTGTCTTCTTTGACCTGTGTGTTACACCTAAACCAGTGGTCGGGCCTGGAGTTATTCAAAGAAGACACATAAATGATAAAACGAAGACACAGTTTATGGAGATGATCAGATTTGAAAATGCCCCATGTTCTAATGTTGATAATCTGTTGGACTCTTACACATCAAGGGTCTTAAATGTTTTGGATACTATTGCTCCTGTCAAGATTAAAATGGTTAACAATAGGCAAAAGGCACCTTGGAGAAGTGAAGTTTCGGTCAGGGCACAGAAAAGGGAGTGCCGAAAAGCCGAACGGAAATGGCGCAAGTCAAAGCTCCAGGTTCATTTTGAGGTTTACAAAGAAGTACTTTGTGTGTTCAACCAGATTTTGCGTGGAGCAAGGGAGAAGTACTTCTCTAAAATCATTGCAAACTGCAGAAACAATTCTCGTGTTCTGTTTTCCACAGTAAACAGATTAACTAACCCTCCAGTTTCACTGCCCCTAGAACTAATCTCGACATCTAAGTGTAATGAGTTTGCAATATTTTTCTATGACAAAGTCCAAAGCATTAAAAATGCCATAAATTCCACAACACAAAAAGAAACTCTGCCACCAGATAAACACCTTGAGCTGACACATTTCACACCTGTTACTGACAAAACAATCGAAGAGGTTATCTCTGGTCTGAGTTCATGTACATGCTGCCTTGATGAATTACCCACTAGATTTCTGAAGTCTGTGCTGACCAGCTTGTTACCACAACTTGCTCAGTTAGTTAACATCTCACTCCAGACTGGAGCATTTCCAAAGGCCTTGAAAACAGCAGTCATTAAGCCTCTTCTAAAAAAGAGCAGCCTTGATGCCAAGGTAATGAACAACTACCGGCCCATATCAAACCTGCCATTCTTAGGAAAAGTCCTAGAGAAAGTAGTATATCAGCAGCTCACTTACTTTCTCCTGTCTAACAATGTGTTTGATACTTTCCAGTCAGGCTTTAGGCCCCACCACAGCACTGAGACAGCTCTGATCAAGGTGACAAATGATATCCGCATGAACACCAACGCAGGTAAGGTCTCAGTCTTAGTTCTGCTGGACCTGAGCGCTGCCTTTGACACAGTGGACCACGGGATCTTACTTCACAGGCTAGAAAACTGGGTGGGAATCTCTGGTACTGCTCTAAACTGGTTTAAGTCCTATCTCGAGGACAGGACGTACTTTGTTGAAATTGGCAACTGTGTCTCAGACAAAATTGCCATGACCTGTGGAGTCCCCCAGGGGTCAATCTTGGGACCCCTCTTATTCAACTTGTACATGCTTCCATTGGGTCAGCTAATAAACAGCAACAATGTGTCGTACCACAACTATGCAGATGACACTTAAATCTACGTGTCACTGACGGCTGGTGAACACAGGCCTGTAGATATTCTCTGTCACTGCATCCAACAGATCAGTTTGTGGATGCAAAACAACTTTCTCCAACTAAACTCAGACAAAACTGAGATCATTGTTTTTGGCCCACAGGCACAAAGACAAAGTGTTGTCAGTCACCTTGAGTCTCTCTCTCTAAAACCAAAAAATCAGGTTAGAAATCTAGGAGTGATCATGGACTCAGACCTGAACTTAAACAGCCACATCAAAGCAATAACATCAGCAGCTTTTTACCATCTGAAAAACATTGCTAAGATCAGAGGAATAGTGTCAAAACCAGACTTAGAGAGACTTATCCATGCATTTGTCTCCAGCAGGTTAGACTACTGTAACGGCCTACTCACTGGCCTCTCTAAACGAGCTATCAGACAGCTACAGTACATCCAGAACGCTGCTGCTCGAGTCCTGACAAGAACCAGGAAATATGACCATATTAGTCCAGTGCTCCGGTCTCTGCACTGGCTTCCTGTCACTCAGAGAATAGACTTTAAAACAGCTCTGCTCGTGTACAAGTCTTTTCATGGTTTAGCTCCAAAGTACATCTCTGACATGTTAGAGCCGTATGAACCATCTCGGGCCCTGAGAACTTCAGGGAGGGGCCTCCTGGTGGTTCCCAGAGTCAATAATAAACACGGTGAGGCTGCGTTTCAGTTTCATGCAGCTAAAATCTGGAACAGTCTTCACGAGGATGTGAGACAGGCCTCAACTCTGACAATGTTCAAATCCAGGCTGAAAACAGTTCTTTTTACCAATGCATATGACTGAAAGTATTTTATCTGCACTCTCGCCTTTTACTGTAATTGATTAATTTTATGTTGATGTTTTTATTGATTCTATTTGTTTTCAACTGTGAAGCACTTTGAATTGCCTTGTGTATGAATTGTGCTCTACAAATAAACTTGCCTTGCCTTGCCTATTTATTAGGCCTTTCATTTACTTTATATAAACCTCTTTTTTACGTCTTTACTTGCTTACAACACTTCTACCCTGCAGTGCATCATGGGTAATTTCAGCTCTCCGAGGCAGCGGAGGATCCACAGCTGTACCCCTCGTAATGAGCCAAACGGAGGAGTGGAGCTGCGAAGGGGCGAGTGGTCTGAGTGAAATGGAACCAGTTGGCGGCGCTGGTCGAGACGCCGAGGATCCTGGGAACTGGAAACACCATAGTCTAAGCTAACAGAACACAATGTATCTCAATGGGCATTCGATTAGCATATGAATAATATACATTACATCTCAACAAAACTGTCAAACGGACAATATCACAAACAGTAGTGAGTTTCTCCTGGAGGAAGGTTTAGGTACCGCAGATTCTGAGTATTTATCAAAGTATACACTGAAAACCATAGAAAAAAGGAGGAGAAATGTCCTTCGTGGCTTTGTTCCGCTGTCGCAGTACGGACGCCACGATGGCATTTGTTATTATGCCAATGTAATGTAACAGCACTGGCATCATGACTGTTGCTAAAACCATCATAACAGCAAATGCAAGTCTGACCAAATTTGCTTCTAAGTTTTATACAGACACTGGAGGCCAGAAGAGTGAAGTGTCTTGTCCAAGGACACAATGACAGTGTGCATTTGGGAGAGCTGGGAATCGAACCCATGACCTTCCGATGACGAGACGACAGTTCAGTTCTTTCAGTTTCTGTCTTTTAGCTGAGAATGTAACAGGCTCCAGGGAAACGCTTTAAAGAGTCACATTTTACAGCTTTCTTTGTTGCTTTACACTAACCCTTACCCATAATGCAATGCGTGACCCAAGATGGGCACTTATTTTATAATCTGCTTTTCCAGCAATGCCTCCTGTTTGTTTATTCTCTGTTTTCAGTGTTACATTCACTTAAAGTGCTGCAGAGATTTGCTGAACTATTACAGAATAATAAGAAACAATAAATACTCATTAAACACGAGAATCATCCAAATGTGACGTCAAAGTTCAGCTGATTTAGGAGCCACTCCTTCACTGGAAGTGCCGCCCCTCTACTTCCTGTTCTGTCCTCTGAAGTTTAGCTTTAAAACTCTGGGACCATCGCTGTAAAACACTCACATGAGCTCCGTCCTCAGAGCCACCAACGCTTAAGCCACATTTGGAAAGTTGAACCTTAATAATAATATTCCATTTTTGGAGAAACTGAAGAGTGTTTTTCAAACTGAGGCTGATTTTGAAACGTGTTCTTTTTCACCGTTTTCATGACTCGCTCATGTGTGATCTTTAATTCTTTAATCCTTATTTTGATGCTTTTGCTAAATGTAGATTCAACATACGGTTTCCATTTCCTGCTGGATTCTGTTTGGTTTGTGTGGAACACGATGAAGCCTCTTTTCCTGAATGTTCTGCCACATTTCAGCCTCCACTTTTCCTGACGGCTCCAACTTCTGTCCACGTTCTCTTTGTTCAGACACTTGTGTGTTTTTCAGCTTAAACTCTTTTGACTTTTTCAGGAACGAAGCAACAAGGACCTGTTTGTCTTTGATTCAGTTACACTGAACTTTACTATGATGAACAAGTCGCACACGTCAAAACACGACAGAGGCAAAAACTGCTTTATCTGAGAAACGTATAATATAATATATATATATATATATATAATATAATGTACAGGTTTTGTCTCAACTCTCCGTTCTGTTTAAATTCCAAAAGTTTCCTGAAGACGTGAAGGGAAGACACTGCAGAAAAACATTTGGAGGTTTTGGGCCATTCTTCTTTCACACAAACTAGTTTCCTGATCTCCACAAGAAGGTGTTCAAATATTGTGTAGATTCAACGTTTCTCTGCAGATTTGGGGAATTGTTACATCAAAGGTCATTTTCTCCAAATGCATTTCTCTCACACTGTAGACGATGTTTTCCCTCAGAGCAGCTCCTCCTCCTGAAGGATTATTCAACATCTGATTCTGTCTGATTGTTGAGCTTTTCTCTGATAACTCTTTTCTTAATTCTTAAACTAAATAAGATCTGCAGATCCAACACTTCACCAAAGTAAACACAAACATTTAAACCTGGTTATATGTTTGATTCAGATAATCATTAACAATACAGGTCAGATTTGGTCATATTTACACAGAAAAGGCCTTGAAATAAAATCAATGTTTTCACTGATCTACGGGAAGTTTCAAACTGTTTCCCGTTCGTTCTCCTGCAGTCTCACTTTAAGGCCTTGATTTGATTCATTTCACACATACTGAAGCCAGTAAGTCGTGACACTGAAGAAAACATTCTGTTTTTTCTTTGTTTGCTACAAAGCAAAGCTTCAGTATCTAATGAAGCATTCTGTGTGATCTGCTGTTTAAAACGCTTCACACGGACAGACCCGGAGATGACAGAGATGTTCAGCTGAAACCAGCTCCAGTCGTCTGTGATACGACAGTTTAAAGTCACATTCTGCTCGTGTGACGCGATCGGCCTCAAACCACAGATGAATTCATGGAGGTTTTGTTGTTTGCAGAGGATGTTGTGCTGCTGAAACAAACAAACAAACATTAAATCAGGTTCTATGAGAAAAGACTCCAGTTAGACTCAGGCTTTTCCAAACTAGGACTAAACCAAGAGCTGGATAAAGAGTGGCACGTGACTCTAAACGTCTGGGCAATTTTACGATTGCACTGGGAAATTAAATCTAAAGACAAAACCTCTTGGTCGAGTAAATGTTTAAGTAAAAGTTGAATTTGTCTTATTCCAAGTGGGATTTCTGTTTGTTCCATCGTCATTAGATTTGTATATTATCTCAGATTAGCTCAAACCAACTCAAATTCAACATAATCAACCTTTATTCAAGTGATTTTAAGTAATTTATCTCATTTAAGAGGTCATTTTTCCAGTGTGTTCCCAATGCAATTGCTATTTCAAACTAATAGCAATTATTTCTCACATTTTAGAAATAAATACTAGTTACCAAATTGAAATCATTAGTGTTTGTTTTGCCAGTGTCAATCAGAACTGGTGCTTCAAAACCATTGTTAGCATAGCATAGCATCACTAGCATTGTTGTTAGCAGCATTGTTAGCAGCATTTCTGCAACATTGTTAGTGTAATTTCCGTTATTGTATTGTTAGCGTCATAAGAATCATTAGTGAATTTAGCATAATTAGCAACGTTAGCATTATTAGCATATTTGGTGTTGTTAGCATAATTAGCAAAGTTAGCATTATTAGCATATTTGGTGTTGCTAGCATAATTTGCAACGTTAGCATTATTAGCATATTTGGTGTTGTTAGCATAATTTGCAACGTTAGCATTATTGGCATATTTGGTGTTGTTAGAATAATTAGCAACGTTAGCATTATTAGCATATTTGGTGTTGTTAGCATAATTACCAACGTTAGCATTATTAGCATATTTGGTGTTGTTAGCATAATTAGCAACGTTAGCATTATTAGCATATTTGGTGTTGTTAGCATAATTAGCTACGTTAGCATTATTAGCATATTTGGTGTTGTTAGCATAATTAGCAACGTTAGCATTATTAGCATATTTGGTGTTAGCATAATTTGCAACGTTAGCATTATTAGCATATTTGGTGTTGTTAGCATAATTTGCAACGTTAGCATTATTAGCATATTTGGTGTTAGCATAATTTGCAATGTTGGCATCATTAGCATATTTGTAAAAGCATAATTTGCAACGTTAGCATTATTAGCATATTTGGTGTTAGTATAATTAGCAACGTTAGCATTATTAGCATAGTGAGTCCCGTTAGTGTCATAGCCCTTGTTAGTGCCATTTCTGTTTTTATCAGTGTTCCTTGCATCAACAGCATAAGTAGCGCTAGTACCCTAATTAGCATTGTTAGCGTCATAAGAATTCAAATCACTAAAACAATTTGTCCTGTGGAGCAATTTAAGCGAAATGAGCATTTAAAAAAAGTGACGTAGCCAATAAGACAAAGTAAAACAAGGTGGAAGCTTTTCATATTCAAATCAATAAAGTGTAATATTTGTGCCTGTGCAGAAAAAGTGAAGACCCGAGTGCAGCAGGTCATTAGTGTGACTGTTCTGGCAGGTTGTTAGCGTCATTAGCATCATTAGCCTTGTTAGCATCGTTAGCTTCGTTAGCCTTGTTAGCGATGCAGGTCCAGAGCCCGTTCCGCCAACACAACTCCACTCCGGTGTCGTCCTTCGTGCTGACAGCGTACTTTAACCTGGGCTCGCTGCGGTGGCTCTTCTTCTGGGCTCTGCTGCTGCTGTACCTCCTCATGATTTTCTCTAACGTCCTGCTCGTCTGCGTCATCGCCCTGAACCGCAGCCTGCACGAGCCCATGTACATGTTCCTCTGCAGCCTCTTCATCAACGAGCTGTACGGCAGCGCGGCCCTGTTCCCCTTTCTGTTAGTCCACATCCTGAGAGACGTCCACACCGTTCCCGCTGCGTTCTGCTTCTTCCAGGTTTACGCCTGGCACGGATACGCCCTCATAGAACATATCACGTTAACAGGCATGTCGTACGATCGCTACGTCGCCATCTGCCACCCGCTCCACTACAGGACACGCATGACCCGAAACAGGTCAGCGGCGCTGATTCTCTTCCCCTGGACGTGTGGTTTATTAATCCAGGGGATCATGATCGGTTTGAGCTCGTCTTTGGAACATTGCGGGAACGTCATCGATAAAGTTTATTGTGATAATTACTCATTAGTCAAACTCGCCTGCTACGACACGACCATTCTGAATATTTACGGCATTGTGGCGACTTCTTTCTTGGTTGTTTATCCGTTTCTCGTCATTCTGTACACGTATTTCCGTATTCTGAAGGTGTGCTGGCGCGGGGAGAGGCGCACGAGGCAGAAGGCGGTGAACACCTGTGCGCCTCACCTGGCCTCAGTGCTGAACTTCACCATCGCTGTGTTTTTCGAAGTCCTTCAGAGCCGGTTCGACATGAGTCGCCTCCCGAACATGTTGCGTGTTTTCCTGTCCCTGTACTTCCTCCTGTGTCCGCCGCTGTTCAACCCGCTCATCTACGGCTTAGTCCTGACCAACATCAGGCTCATCTGCAGAGGCTTACTGCTCAGAGTCTTCAGGAGGGCCGTACAAAAGTAGGTCTGGGAACAGTTACAGATATCAATAAGCCGAGACGTGTATTTCACACGGTAGCGCAGCGGTTAGCGCCTCCGCTTCACAGCTAGAAGGTCCCGGGTTCGATTCCCACCAGGACGGGGCCTTTCTGTGTGGAGTTTGCATGTTCTCCCCGTGTCTGCGTAGGTTTCCTCCGGGTACTCCGGTTTCCCCTACAACTAAAAACATGTGCAATAGGTGAATCCTCCAGCCAGGTGATTCTGACCATCAGCCTGGCTCCACATCATGGAGATGGGTCCCCGGGCGCGGCACGGCCGTCGACCACTGCTCCTTACGGGTTGCCCCAGTGGCATCGAAGGATGGGTTAAATGCAGAGGACAAATTTCCCTACGGGGCCAATAAAGTATACAAACAAAACAAACAAACAAACAACAGGTTCCCTAAGCGCTGATCTTCCAAAAGGGAGTGTGATTGGGTGGGGGATGGGAACTTCCTTTTTTGAAAAGCTTGTTTGTGTCCATTCATGTTTCAGAGGCAATTTCCGTAGAGGCGTAATTTTGTAAAGGCCACTCTGTCAACGCGCCTTTCGTCGTCACTTTGTAATTCCCCTGCGAGGCCGTGTTCCTGATCAAAAGTCGGTTTTATTGTGGGGTTATTGTCAGGGAAACGGGAAATGTGACCAAAGGAACGAGGGGCCGATGACGACCGTTACAACTCCTGAAAACGAGCTTGTCTGTCTGTGCCGTTTCCTCCCGTTCTGCTTGTAAACATGCAGGTGCCAGAGATTTTAAATAAAACTCTACATCGGACGTGGTGCTCGTTGACGTGGCATACATGGCGTCCATCTTGTGACTGGCCGGCGAGGCTCTCCCCGGTCCTTCCCCGGGCGACTGATCTCCCTGAGAGGGGACGTGAACTGGCCTGCGCACTCGCCTGATTTAGAGATCATTTCCTGTGGGTTTATCTCAAACCCCTGGTTCATAACAATCGTCCACAGACCTTATTCTTTGCAAAACTGTGTAAAATTTCCAATATTGTGTGACGGGCAAAAAGTAAGAATAAAGAGTTTTCAAACATGTAGAGTTTTTTATTTCATGCTCCACACTGTACTTTAGTTAGTTTGTTGGTGAAGGACAGGATTTTGAAAACACACACCGCATCTCTGGAATGACGCTCGTCTTGCTAGAAAGTCTGACCAAAGTAGATTAAGTAGATCATAAAAAAGTAAGCAGAATGCTCGCTTCATCTGCGCGTACATGGATCAATGACGGTCCTAAATTTCGGCCCAAACTTAGATATTCTGAATATCGGCGACGTGAGGCCACAGTCTCCACGGCGACCACAGAAACGCTTTAAATCATCAACTTTCCACCGGTTAAAATGATCCAATCAGAGCCTTCTCTGTTGCTTTACACTAACCCTTACCCATAATGCAACGCCTGACCTGAGTTTGGCACTTATTTTATAATCTGCTTTTCCAGCAATGCCTCCTGTTTGTTTATTCTGTTTTCAGTGTTCGATTCACTTAAAGTGCTGCAGAGATTTGCTGAACTATTACAGAATAATAAGGAACAATAAAAACTCATTAAACACGAGAATCATCCAAATGTGACGTCAAAGTTCAGCTGATTTAGGAGCCACTCCTTCACAGGAAGTGCCGCCCCTCTACTTCCTGTTCCGTCCTCTGAAGTGCAGCTTTAAAACTCTGGGACCATCGCTGTAAAACACTCACATGAGCTCCGTCCTCAGAGCCGCCAACGCTTAAGCCACGTTTGGAAAGTTGAGCCTTAATAATAATATTCCATTTTTGGAGAAACTGAAGAGTGTTTTTCAAACTGAGGCTGATTTTGAAACGTGTTCTTTTTCACTGTTTTCATGACTCGCTCATGTGTGATCTTTAATTCTTTAATCCTTATTTTGATGCTTTTGCTAAATGTAGATTCAACATACGGTTTCCATTTCCTGCTGGATTCTGTTTGGTTTGTGTGGAACACGATGAAGCCTCTTTTCCTGAATGTTCTGCCACATTTCAGCCTCCACTTTTCCTGACGGCTCCAACTTCTGTCCACGTTCTCTTTGTTCAGACACTTGTGTGTTTTTCAGCTTAAACTCTTTGGACTTTTTCAGGAACGAAGCAACAAGGACCTGTTTGTCTTTGATTCAGTTACACTGAACTTTACTATGATGAACAAGTCGCACACGTCAAAGCACGACAGAGGCAAAAACTGCTTTATATGAGAAACATATAATATAATATAATATAATATATATATATATATATACATATATATATATACATATATATAATATAATGTACAGGTTTTGTCTCAACTCTCCGTTCTGTTTAAGCTCCAAAAGTTTCCAGAAGACGTGAAGGGAAGACTCTGCAGAAACACATTTGGAGGTTTTGTTTTGGGCCATTCTTCTTTCACACAAACTAGTTTCCTGATCTCCACAAGAAGGTGTTCAAATATTGTGTAGATTCAACGTTTCTCTGCAGATTTGGGGAATTGTTACATCAAAGGTCATTTTCTCCAAATGCATTTCTCTCACACTGTAGACGATGTTTTCCCTCAGAGCAGCTCCTCCTCCTGAAGGATTATTCAACATCTGATTCTGTCTGATTGTTGAGCTTTTCTCTGATAACTCTTTTCTTTATTCTTAAACTAAATAAGATCTGTAGATCCAACACTTCACCAAAGTAAACACAAACATTTAAACCTGGTTATATGTTTGATTCAGATAATCATTAACAATACAGGTCAGATTTGGTCAGATTTACACAGAAAAGGCCTTGAAATAAAATAAACGTTTTCACTGATCTACGGGAAGTTTCAAACTGTTTCCCGTTCGTTCTCCTGCAGTCTCACTTTAAGGCCTTGATTTGATTCATTTCACACACACTGAAGCCAGTAAGTCGTGACACTGAAGAAAACATTCAGTTTTTTCTTTGTTTGCTACAAAGCAAAGCTTCAGTATCTAATGAAGCTTTCTGTGTGATCTGCTGTTTAAAACGCTTCACACGGACAGACCTGGAGATGACGGAGATGTTCAGCTGAAAAAGGCTCCAATCGTCTGTGATATGACAGTTTAAAGTCACATTCTGCTCGTGTGACGCGATCGGCCTCAAACCACAGATGAAAACATGGAGGTTTTGTTGTTTGCAGAGGATGTTGTGCTGCTGAAACAAACATTCAATCAGGTTCTATGAGAAAAGACTCCCGTTAGACTCAGGTTTTTCCAAACTAGGACTAAACCAAGAGCTGGATAAAGAGTCGCACGTGACTCTAAAAGTCTGGGCAATTTTACGATTGCACTGGGAAATTAAATCTAAAGACAAAACCTCTTGGTCGAGTAAATGTTTAAGTAAAAGTTGAATTTTTCTTATTCCAAGTGGGATTTCTGTTTGTTCCATCGTCATTAGATTTGTATATTATCTCCAATTAGCTCAAACCAACTCAAATTCAACGTAAAAAACCTTTATTCAAGTGATTTAAGTCATTTCATTTAAGAGGTCATTTTTCCAGTGTGTTCCCAATGCAATTGCTATTTCAAACTAATAGCAATTATTTCTCACATTTTAGAAATAAATACTAGTTACCAAATTGAAATCATTAGCTTGGTAAGTGTTTGTTTTGCCAGTGTCAATCAGAACTGGTGCTTCAAAACCATTGTTAGCATAGCATAGCATCACTAGCATTGTTGTTAGCAGCATTGTTAGCAGCATTTCTGCAACATTGTTAGTGTAATTTCCGTTATTGTATTGTTAGCGTCATAAGAATCATTAGTGAATTTAGCATAATTAGCAACGTTAGCATTATTAGCATATTTGGTGTTGTTAGAATAATTTGCAACGTTGGCATTAGCATATTTGTAAAAGCATAATTTGTAACGTTGGCATAAGCATATTTGTAAAAGCATAATTTGTAACGTTGGCATCGTTAGCATATTTGGTGTTGATAACATAATTTGCAACGTTAGCATTATTAGCATATTTGGTGTTAGCATAATTTGCAACGTTAGCATTATTAGCATATTTGGTGTTGTTAGCATAATTTGCAACGTTAGCATTATTGGCATATTTGGTGTTGTTAGAATAATTAGCAACGTTAGCATTATTAGCATATTTGGTGTTGTTAGCATAATTAGCAACGCTAGCATTATTAGCATATTTGGTGTTAGCATAATTTGCAACGTTAGCATTATTAGCATATTTGGTGTTAGCATAATTTGCAATGTTGGCATCATTAGCATATTTGTAAAAGCATAATTTGCAATGTTAGCATTATTAGCATATTTGGTGTTAGTATAATTAGCAACGTTGGCATCATTAGCATATTTGGTGTTGTTAGAAACATTAGCGTTAGCATCATTAGCATAGTGAGTCCCGTTAGTGTCATAGCCCTTGTTAGTGCCATTTCTGTTTTCATCAGTGTTCCTTGCATCAATAGCATAATTAGCGCTAGTACCCTAATTAGCATTGTTAGCGTCATAAGAATTAAAAAATCACTAAAACAATTTGTCCTGTGGAGCAATTTAAGCGAAATGAACATTTAAAAAAAGTGACGTAGCCAATAAGACAAAGTAAAACAAGGTGGAAGCTTTTCATATTCAAATCAATAAAGTGTAATATTTGTGCCTGTGCAGAAAAAGTGAAGACCCGAGTGCAGCAGGTCATTAGTGTGACTGTTCTGGCAGGCTGTTAGCGTCATTAGCATCATTAGCATCATTAGCCTTGTTAGCATCGTTAGCTTCGTTAGCCTTGTTAGCGATGCAGGTCCAGAGCCCGTTCCGCCAACACAACTCCACTCCGGTGTCGTCCTTCGTGCTGACAGCGTACTTTAACCTGGGCTCGCTGCGGTGGCTCTTCTTCTGGGCTCTGCTGCTGCTGTACCTCCTCATGATTTTCTCTAACGTCCTGCTCGTCTGCGTCATCGCCCTGAACCGCAGCCTGCACGAGCCCATGTACATGTTCCTCTGCAGCCTCTTCATCAACGAGCTGTACGGCAGCGCGGCCCTGTTCCCCTTTCTGTTAGTCCACATCCTGAGAGACGTCCACATCGTTCCCGCTGCGTTCTGCTTCTTCCAGGTTTACGCCTGGCACGGATATGCCCTCATAGAACATATCACGTTAACAGGCATGTCGTACGATCGCTACGTCGCCATCTGCCACCCGCTCCACTACAGGACACGCATGACCCGAAACAGGACGGCGCCGCTGACTCTCTTCCCCTGGACGTGTGGTTTATTAATACAGGGGATCATGATCGGTTTGAGCTCGTCTTTAGAACATTGCGGAAACGTCATCGATAAAGTTTATTGTGATAATTACTCATTAGTCAAACTCGCCTGCTACGACACGACCATTCTGAATATTTACGGCATTGTGGCGACTTCTTTCTTGGTTGTTTACCCGTTTCTCGTCATTCTGTACATGTATCTCCGTATTCTGAAGGTGTGCTGGGGCGGGGAGAGGCGCACGAGGCAGAAGGCGGCGAACACCTGTGCGCCTCACCTGGCCTCGCTGCTGAACTTCACCGTCGCAGCGTTTTTCGAAGTCCTTCAGAGCCGGTTCGACATGAGCCACCTCCCGAACATGTTGCGTGTTTTCCTGTCCCTGTACTTCCTCCTGTGTCCGCCGCTGTTCAACCCGCTCATCTACGGCTTAGTCCTGACCAACATCAGGCTCATCTGCAGAGGCTTACTGCTCAGAGTCTTCAGGAGGGGCAAATCTGACAGTTAAGCTGTTACTCGCCGACCCCCTGATCAAGGGTTAGGGTTAGAATGTGCAGTAACTTTGGAACCACTTTACTAGTACATTTTCTCTAAAACCCCCCGTTACAGACTTGTGGTATTTACTACACATGTGCATGTACTTGTGTAGTCTGTGCCAGAATGCAAAATATCCAATGGAAAATAAAAATGACATGGAAGTGGCTTGTGTTCTCTTCAAAAGTCCACAAAAGAGATTGTTGTGGACTTTCGAAGAGCACAGGTCCAGCATGCTCCTCTAACAATCAACGGTGCTGCTGTGGAGAGGGTGACCAGCACTGAGCTCCTGGACCATACACACTACATCACTGGTCAAGAAAAGTAATCAGCGTCTCTACTTTCTCCGCAAGCTGAGAAGAGCCAGAGTCCCAGCCTCCGTTATGTGCAACTTCTACAGAGGGACTATAGAGAACATCCTGACCAGCTCCATCACTGTGAGGTTCTTCTACAGAAGGACTATAGAGAGCATCCTGACCAGCTCCATCACTGTGTGGCTCTTCTACAGAGGGACTATAGAGAGCAGCCTGACCATCACTGTGAGGTTCTTCTACAGAGGGACTATAGAGAGCATCCTGACCAGCTCCATCACTGTGTGGCTCTTCTACAGAGGGACTATAGAGAGCAGCCTGACCATCACTGTGAGGTTCTTCTACAGAGGGACTATAGAGAGCATCCTGACCAGCTCCATCACTGTGTGGTTCTTCTACAGAGGGACTATAGAGAGCATCCTGACCAGCTCCATCACTGTGTGGCTCTTCTACAGAGGGACGATAGCGAGCATCCTGACCATCACTGTGTGGTTCTTCTACAGAGGGACGATAGCGAGCATCCTGACCATCACTGTGAGGTTCTTCTACAGAGGGACTATAGAGAGCATCCTGACCAGCTCCATCACTGTGTGGCACGGCCCCAGTGCTGCCAAAGGAGCCTCCAGAGCATCGTGAGCAGCAGAGAAGATCTGTGGAGCCACTCTCCCCTCTATCAAGGAGATGTTCTCCCCCCTCGCACCCATCACACAGTCTCTTCAAGGTTTTGCCGTCAGGGAGGAGACTGCGGAATCTACGGGCCAGTTCCAGTCGACTGAGGAACAGTTTTGTACACAGGGCCATCGGGAAGCTGAACTCCCTAAACCGAACCCTAAACCGAACCCAAAACCGAACCTTAAACCGAATCTTAAATCGAATCCTGAACCGAACCCTAAACCAAACCTTAAACCAAACCCTAAACCAAACCCTAAACCAAACCCTAAACCAAACCTTAAACCAAACCCTAAACCAAACCCTAAACCGAACCTTAAACAGGTGAAGCCGCATTTTGTAATAAAAGTTCAGAATGTAATAAAATGTTTTCTTCAACAAAACCACATTTTGTGATAATTACGATGGAGCCGTCAGGCCCTGGCGCTTACTTCACTCTTCATGTAACTTTAAAGCTGTGTCTCCTGGAACAATGCACTGAACAAAACAGGAAGTGTTGCCCCTGGTTCCTGGTTCGTCCACTCCTTCAACTGAAGCCTTTAAAACTCAGAGACTCTGCTCCTCCACTTGTGTCGCCTCGATGTTTAGAAACGTTTTTTAGAAAGTAGTTGATGATCTTGTGATTCGTGATTTACTTTATAATCAGTAACACTTTAGACAAAATGTAGATTTGACATGTGGCTATTTACAACTGTTTGCTTTGTTTTTGACATTGTTCGTGTCGACTTTACGGCCTGATTTTTTACTGGACTCGTGACTAGGGCTGGGCTGTATTGACAAGAATGAACATTTCAGAAATTTAGACAAAGATGCAATAAAGAAGCAATAATTTTGCAAACCATCAGAAATATGCTATAAAGTTCTGGCAAACATCTAAGTTAACGTTGCTTTGCCTCCACAAAAGTGAAGAGGAAAAAAACACTTGAAACCTTTTATTGAAAGATTTCACTTCCTGTTTACTTCAATTGTATTTTTTAACAGCAGCTTTTGCAACTTTTTGGTGATTTCTTGACTCTGGAGATGAACTCGATGTTGTAAATTTTCACATCTTCCAAACAGTAATTTGATCTCATTTTGTAGACGATTCATTCCTCACCTTTTACTGACTGAACCGAGCCTGAACTCTGTCTTTCCCTGTGCACCTAAAGGCCTTATTCCTTATTTTGTTTTGTGGAATGAACTCTGTTTAGTGTATATGTATATATTAGTATATATATCTGTTCAGTATGAAGCTTTTGTGTCAGTTTCATGAACTTGCAGCCTAGTTTCCAGCAGCATTTCTGTGACTCTTAAAGATGTGAGTTGAGTTTATTAATTAATCCTTGTGAAGATTTATAATGTTAGAAATGTGTTTGGAAAGTTGAGATTGAGCTTTCACTGACTTTTTACTGGAAAAGTCCAGGAATTATGACAGAACTGTCTGTAAACATCAGCATTATGACGGTTTAAAGGGAGATTTTTCCGTATCATTGTGACTCGTTCCGGCTTTTTGATTTCACATGAACTCACTACATGTGAACCACTATTATTATCACCACATGATACTAGAGAAAATATCTGAGTGTGAATTATCTGACAATATAAAGACTGAGATTAGATTGTAACGTGAACTGTTGAACAAATACGAGAATAACATGTATTTCAGATCATGTTTGTAGAGCTCAGAACTACAGGGTTTGCAGCTTACACATGTAAAAAGACCCCACGGAGAACAGATATTTCTTGTTTGTGAAGGATGTGGTGTTGATGAGATCATGAGTCTGATTTTTCACAAAAACAATGGATTGAATTCAAGTTAGGAGAGACGAGAGATGGGCCGTTAATAAACAGGGAATATATCAGTTTTGTTTTGCTTCATTCATGTGTAAATTCCTGTAATCCTACAAAGTTTGTAGCATTTTTAATCTTCTTCACGTTTCTTCAAACAAGTCAAACAGTCACAACATAAAACACCAATGTTAGGGCGTCTACAGGTGTTTGTAAAAGTAATTAATGCTTATTATGACAAATGGATGTGGTTCTGGGTCATTTAGTCTGAATGATAATCCTGTGTGAAATGTACTTTGTTTATATGTAAACCCTTTTTTATAAACTGTATTTGTGTCTAAAAGTCTCCTATGGACGAAAAGCAGAATAACAGAACAATGCCTCTGGTTTTCCCAGTGATATTTTGTCCAAATCAAATGGATAAACGAGAGAGCTGCACAAAGTGCTAATAACACTTATGCCTTTTCCTAAATACTCTTAGATTTGATGTTGTTGCAACGATTCAAGTTACGTTTTTGATCTGATTGTGATTATTACAGTATATAAACTTTTGAAAGTTCACTCCTGCATTAGCATCATTAGTATTAGCCTTGATTTTCCATTGGTGTCATTAGCATCGTTAGCCTTGTTAGCCTCATTAGCCTTGCTAGCATCATTAGCCTTGTTAGCATCGTTAGCCTTGCTAGCATCATTAGCCTTTCTAGCATCGTTAGCCTTGTTAGCGATGCAGGTCCAGAGCCCGTTCCGCCAACACAACTCCACTCCGGTGTCGTCCTTCGTGCTGACAGCGTACTTTAACCTGGGCTCGCTGCGGTGGCTCTTCTTCTGGGCTCTGCTGCTGCTGTACCTCCTCATGATCTTCTCTAACGTCCTGCTCGTCTGCGTCATCGCCCTGAACCGCAGCCTGCACGAGCCCATGTACATGTTCCTCTGCAGCCTCTTCATCAACGAGCTGTACGGCAGCGCGGCCCTGTTCCCCTTTCTGTTAGTCCACATCCTGAGAGACGTCCACACCGTCCCCGCGCCGCTCTGCTTCATCCAGATCTATGTCATGCATGGATACGGGATCATACAGCTCCAGACGTTAGCCGGTATGTCGTACGATCGCTACGTCGCCATCTGCCACCCGCTCCACTACAGAGTGCGCATGAGCCGAAACAGGACGGCGGCGCTGATTCTCTTCCCGTGGATTTATTCTATGTTTTCTTTGGGAAACACCATCGGTTTGAGTTCGTCTCTTGAGCTTTGCGGGAACGATATCGATAAAGTTTACTGCGGTAATTACCCCATAGTCAAACTCGCCTGCTACGATACAACTATTCTCAATATATACGGCATTGTGGCGACTTTCAATGCAATTGTTTGCCCGCTTATTGTCATTTTCTACATGTATTTCCGTATTCTAAAGGTGTGCTGGCGCGGGGAGAGGCGCACGAGGCAGAAGGCGGTGAACACCTGCGCGCCTCACCTGGCCTCAGTGCTGAACTTCTCTGTCGCAGCGGTTTTTGAAATCCTTCAGGGCAGATTCGACATGAGCCGCGTTCCGAAAATGTTGCGCATTTTCCTGTCCCTGTACTTCTTCCTGTGTCAGCCGCTGTTCAACCCGCTCATCTACGGCTTAGTCCTGACCAACATCAGGCTCATCTGCAGAGGCTTACTGCTCAGAGTCTTCAGGAGGGGCAAATCTGACAGTTAAGCCGTTACTCACGTCCCCCTGATCAAGGGTTAGGGTTAGAATGTGCAGTAACTTTGGAACCACTTTACTAGTACATTTTCTCTAAAACCCCCCGTTACAGACTTGTGGTATTTACTACACACGTGCATATACTTGTGTAGTCTGTGCCAGAATGCAAAATGTCCAATGGAGAATAAAAATGACATGTATTTGCAAGCATGGAAGTGGCTTGTGTTCTCTTCAAAAGTCCACAAAAGAGATTGTTGTGGACTTTCGAAGAGCACAGGTCCCGCATGCTCCTCTAACAATCAACGGTGCTGCTGTGGAGAAGGTGACCGGCACTAAGCTCCTGGACCATGCACACTACATCACTGGTCAAGAAAAGTAATCAGCGTCTCTACTTTCTCCGCAAGCTGAGAAGAGCCAGAGTCCCAGCCTGCGTTATGTGCAACTTCTACAGAGGGACTATAGAGAGCATCCTGACCATCACTGTGAGGTTCTTCTACAGAGGGACTATAGAGAGCATCCTGACCAGCTCCATCACTGTGTGGTTCTTCTACAGAGGGACTATAGAGAGCATCCTGACCAGCTCCATCACTGTGTGGTTCTTCTACAGAGGGACGATAGAGAGCATCCTGACCATCACTGTGAGGTTCTTCTACAGAGGGACTATTGAGAGCATCCTGACCATCACTGTGAGGTTCTTCTACAGAAGGACTATAGAGAGCATCCTGACCAGCTCCATCACTGTGAGGTTCTTCTACAGAGGGACGATAGAGAGCATCCTGACCAGCTCCATCACTGTGTGGCACGGCCCCAGTGCTGCCAAAGGAGCCTCCAGAGCATCGTGAGCAGCAGAGAAGATCTGTGGAGCCCCTCTCCCCTCTATTAAGGAGATGTTCTCCCCCCGTCTCACCCGCAAAGGGGACCCCTCGCACCGATCACACAGTCTCTTCAAGGTTTTGCCGTCAGGGAGGAGACTGCGGAATCTACAGGCCAGTTCCAGTCGACTGAGGAACAGTTTTGTACACAGGGCCATCGGGAAGCTGAACTCCCTAAACCGAACCCAAAACCGAACCTTAAACAGAACCCTAAACCAAACCTTAAATCGAATCCTGAACCGAACCCTAAACCGAACCTTAAACCGAACCTTAAATCGAATCCTGAACCGAACCCTAAACCAAACCTTAAACCGAACCTTAAACCGAACCTTAAACCAAACCCTAAACCAAACCTTAAACCAAACCTTAAACCAAACCCTAAACCAAACCCTAAACCGACCCTAAACCAAACCTTAAACCGAACCCTAAACCGAACCTAAACCGAACCCTAAACCGAACCCTAAACCAAACCCTAAACCGAACCCTAAACCGAACCTTAAACAGGTGAAGCCGCATTTTGTAATAAAAGTTCAGAATGTAATCAAATGTTTTCTTCAACAAAACCACATTTTGTGATAATTACGATGGAGCCGTCAGGCCCTGGCACTTACTTCACTCTTCATGTAACTTTAAAGCTGTGTCTCCTGGAACAATGCACTTGAACAAAACAGGAAGTGTTGCCCCTGGTTCCTGGTTCGTCCACTCCTTCAACTGAAGCCTTTAAAACTCAGAGACTCTGCTCCTCCACTTGTGTCGCCTCCATGTTTAGAAGCGTTTTTTAGAAAGTAGTTGATGATCTTGTGATTCGTGATTTACTTTATAATTGATAATACTTTAGACAAAATGTAGATTTGACATGTGACTATTTACAACTGTTTGCTTTGTTTTTGACATTGTTCATGTCGACTTTACGGCCTGATTTTTTTTACTGAACTCGTGACTAGGGCTGGGCTGTATTGACAAGAATGAACATTTCAGAAATTTAGACAAAGAAGCAATAATTTTGCAAACCATCAGAAATATGCTATAAATTTCTGGCAAACATCTAAGTTAACGTTGCTTTGCCTCCACAAAAGTGAAGAGGAAAAAAACACTTGAAACCTTTTATTGAAAGATTTCACTTCCAGTTTACTTCAATTGTATTTTTTAACAGCAGCTTTTGCAACTTTTTGGTGATTTCTTGACTCTGGAGATGAACTCGATGTTGTAAATTTTCACATCTTCCAAACAGTAATTTGATCTCATCTTGTAGATGATTCATTCCTCACCTTTTACTGACTGAACCGAGCCTGAACTCTGTCTTTCCCTGTGCACCTAAAGGCCTTATTCCTTATTTTGTTTTGTGGAATGAACTCTGTTTAGTATATATGTGTATATATTAGTATATGGATCTGTTTTTAGTATGAAGCTTTTGTGTCAGTTTCATGAACTTGCAGCCTAGTTTCCAGCAGCATTTCTGTGACTCTTAAAGATGTGAGTTGAGCTTATTAATTAATCCTTGTGAAGATTTATAATGTTAGAAATGTGTTTGCAAAGTTGAGATTGAGCTTTCACTGACTTTTTACTGGAAAAGTCCAGGAATTATGACAGAACTGTCTGTAAACATCAGCATTATGACGGTTTAAAGGGAGATTTTTCCGTATCATTGTGACTCGTTCCGGCTTTTTGATTTCACATGAACTCACTACATGTGAACCACTATTATTATCACCACATGATACAAGAGAAAATATCTGAGTGTGAATTATCTGACAATATAAAGACTGAGATTAGATTGTAACGTGAACTGTTGAACAAATACGAGAATAACATGTATTTCAGATCATGTTTGTAGAGCTCAGAACTACAGGGTTTGCAGCTTACACATGTAAAAAGACCCCACGGAGAACAGATATTTCTTGTTTGTGAAGGATGTGGTGTTGATGAGATCATGAGTCTGATTTTACACAAAAACAATGAATTGAATTCAAGTTAGGAGAAACTAGAGATGGGCCGTTAATAAACCGGGAATATATCAGTTTTGTTTCGCTTCATTCATGTGTAAATTCCTGTAATCCAACAAAGTTTGTAGCATTTTTAATCTTCTTCACGTTTCTTCAAACAAGTCACAAAACAGTCACAACATAAAATACCAATGTTAGGGCGTCTACAGGTGTTTGTAAAAGTAATTAATGCTTATTATGACAAATGGATGTGGTTCTGGGTCATTTAGTCTGAATGATAATCCTGTGTGAAATGTACTTTGTTTATATGTAAACTCTTTTTCATAAACTGTATTTGTGTCTAAAAGTCTCCTATGGACAATAAGAAGTTTAACAGAACAATACCTCTGGTTTTTCCAGTGATATTTTGTCCAAATCAAATGGATAAACGAGAGACCTGCACAAAGTGCTAATAACACTTATGCCTTTTCCTAAATACTCTTAGATTTGATGTTGTTGCAACGATTCAAGTTACGTTTTTGATCTGATTGTGATTATTACAGTATATAAACTTTTGAAAGTTCACTCCTGCATTAGCATCATTAGTATTAGCCTTGATTTTCCATTGGTGTCATTAGCATCGTTAGCCTTGTTAGCCTCATTAGCCTTGTTAGCATCATTAGCCTTGTTAGCATCGTTAGCCTTGCTAGCATCATTAGCCTTTCTAGCATCGTTAGCCTTGTTAGCGATGCAGGTCCAGAGCCCGTTCCGGCGACACAACTCCACTCCGGTGTCGTCCTTCGTGCTGACAGCGTACTTTAACCTGGGCTCGCTGCGGTGGCTCTTCTTCTGGGCTCTGCTGCTGCTGTACCTCCTCATGATTTTCTCTAACGTCCTGCTCGTCTGCGTCATCGCCCTGAACCGCAGCCTGCACGAGCCCATGTACATGTTCCTCTGCAGCCTCTTCATCAACGAGCTGTACGGCAGCGCGGCCCTGTTCCCCTTTCTGTTAGTCCACATCCTGAGAGACGTCCACACCGTTCCTGCATCGTTCTGCTTCTTCCAGATCTATGTCATGCACGGATACGGCATGATAGAAATGCTGACGTTGATGGGAATGTCGTACGATCGCTACGCCGCCATCTGCCACCCGCTCCACTACAGAGTGCGCATGAGCCGAAGCAGGACGGCGGCGCTGATTCTCTTCCCGTGGATTTATTCTATGTTAGCTTTGGGAAACACCATCGGTTTGAGTTCGTCTCTTGAGCTTTGTGGGAACGATATCGATAAAGTTTACTGCGGTAATTACCCCATAGTCAAACTCGCCTGCTACGACACGACTATTCTCAATATATACGGCATTGTGGCGACTTTCAATGCAATTGTTTGCCCGCTTATTGTCATTTTCTACATGTATTTCCGTATTCTGAAGGTGTGCTGGCGCGGGGAGAGGCGCACGAGGCAGAAGGCGATGAACACCTGCGCGCCTCACCTGGCCTCAGTGCTGAACTTCACGGTCGCAGCGGTTTTTGAAATCCTTCAGGGCAGATTCGACATGAGCCGCGTTCCGAAAATGTTGCGCATTTTCCTGTCCCTGTACTTCTTCCTGTGTCCGCCGCTGTTCAACCCGCTCATCTACGGCTTAGTCCTGACCAACATCAGGCTCATCTGCAGAGGCTTACTGCTCAGAGTCTTCAGGAGGGGCAACTCTGACAGTTAAGCCGTTACTCACGCCCCCCTGATCAAGGGTTAGGGTTAGAATGTGCAGTAACTTTGGAACCACTTTACTAGTACATTTTCTCTAAAACTCCCCGTTACAGACTTGTGGTATTTACTACACACGTGCATATACTTGTGTAGTCTGTGCCAGAATGCAAAATATCCAATGGAAAATAAAAATGACATGGAAGTGGCTTGTGTTCTCTTCAAAAGTCCACAAAAGAGATTGTTGTGGACTTTCAAAGAGCACAGGTCCAGCATGCTCCTCTAACAATCAACGGTGCTGCTGTGGAGAGGGTGACCAGCACAAAGCTCCTGGACCATGCACACTACATCACTGGTCAAGAAAAGTAATCAGCGTCTCTACTTCCTCCGCAAGCTGAGAAGAGCCAGAGTCCCAGCCTGCGTTATGTACAACTTCTACTGAGCGACGATAGAGAACATCCTGACCAGCTCCATCACTGTGAGGTTCTTCTACAGAGAGACCATAGAGAGCATCCTGACCATCACTGTGAGGTTCTTCTACAGAGGGACTATAGAGAGCATCCTGACCATCACTGTGAGGTTCTTCTACAGAGGGATTATAGAGCATCCTGACCAGCTCCATCACTGTGAGGTTCTTCTACAGAGGGACTATAGAGAGCATCCTGACCATCACTGTGAGGTTCTTCTACAGAGGGACTATAGAGAGCATCCTGATCAGCTCCATCACTGTGTGGCACGGCCCCAACACTGCCAAAGGAGCCTCCAGAGCATCGTGAGCAGCAGAGAAGATCTGTGGAGCCCCTCTCCCCTCTATTAAGGAGATGTTCTCCCCCCGTCTCACCCGCAAAGGGGACCCCTCGCACCCATCACACAGTCTCTTCAAGGTTTTGCCGTCAGGGAGGAGACTGCGGAATCTACGGCCAGTTCCAGTCGACTGAGGAACAGTTTTGTACACAGGGCCATCGGGAAGCTGAACTCCCCCTCCCCCCACTCCACAACCAAGGATGAGGGAAACATAATTTCAAGCCATTCACATGGTTTGACAAATAAAAAATCTTGAATATATAGACACAGCAAGAGACCTTTACAGGACTGATGGGTTTTTATGATGGAGTTGATACGACACATATATATATATACATTTTCACTGTTGATGCAAGACCTGACATGTTTACAGAATGATGAGATGTTAGGCGTGGGCAGCTGACATTCGAAGGGGGTCCAAAACCCAAAACCGAACCCTAAACCTGACCCTTAACCTGACCCTAAACCGAACCCTAAACCTGACCCTAAACCGAACCCTAAACCAAACCCTAAACCCGAACCCTAAACCCGAACCCTAAACCCGAACCCTTAACCTGACCCTAAACCCGAACCCTAAACCCGAACCCTAAACCGAACCCTTAACCTGACCCTAAACCGAACCCTAAACCTGACCCTAAACCGAACCCTAAACCAAACCCTAAACCCGAACCCTAAACCCGAACCCTAAACCCGAACCCTAAACCGAACCCTTAACCTGACCCTAAACCGAACCCTAAACCGAACCCTAAACCTGACCCTAAACCGAACCCTAAACCAAACCCTAAACCGAACCCTAAACCTGACCCTAAACCGAACCCTAAACCAAACCCTAAACCTGACCCTTAACCTGACCCTAAACCGAACCCTAAACCAAACCCTAAACCAAACCCTAAACCGAACCCTTAGCCTGACCCTAAACCGAACCCTAAACCCGAACCCTAAACCAAACCCTAAACCAAACCCTAAACCGAACCCTTAACCTGACCCTAAACCGAACCCTAAACCCGAACCCTATACCCGAACCCTAAACCGAACCCTAAACCTGACCTTAAACCGAACCCTTAACCTGACCCTAAACCGAACCCTAAACCCGAACCCTTAACCTGACCCTAAACCGAACCCTAAACCGAACCCTAAACCTGACCCTAAACCGAACCCTAAACCGAACCCTAAACCGAACCCTAAACCTGACCCTAAACCGAACCCTAAACCCGAACCCTAAACCGAACCCTTAACCTGACCCTAAACCCGAACCCTATACCCGAACCCTTAACCTGACCCTAAACCCGAACCCTAAACCGAACCCTTAACCTGACCCTAAACCGAACCCTAAACCGAACCCTAAACCTGACCCTAAACCGAACCCTAAACCCGAACCCTAAACCGAACCCTTAACCTGACCCTAAACCCGAACCCTATACCCGAACCCTTAACCTGACCCTAAACCCGAACCCTATACCCGAACCCTTAACCTGACCCTAAACCCGAACCCTAAACCGAACCCTTAACCTGACCCTAAACCCGAACCCTATACCCGAACCCTTAACCTGACCCTAAACCCGAACCCTAAACCGAACCCTAAACCTGACCCTAAACCGAACCCTAAACCAAACCCTAAACCGAACCCTTAACCCGAACCCTAAACCGAACCCTAAACCCGAACCCTAAACCGAACCCTAAACCCGAACCCTAAACCCGAACCCTAAACCCGAACCCTAAACCGAACCCTAAACCCGAACCCTAAACCCGAACCCTAAACCCGAACCCTAAACCCGACCCTTAACCTGACCCTAAACCGAACCCTAAACCGAACCCTAAACCAAACCCTAAACCAAACCCTAAACCTGACCCTAAACCAAACCCTAAACCGAACCCTTAACCAAACCCTAAACCCGAACCCTAAACCTGACTCTAAACCGAACCTTAAACAGATGAAGCCGCATGTTGTAATAAAAGTTCAGAAAGTTATAAAAGGTTTTCTTCAACAAAACCACATTTTGTGATAATTTCCCGTATGAAGAAACAAACTCTCCAAACGCACTTCGTAATTAACATACGGCACAAACTTCACTGTAACTTTAAAGCCGGGGGACCTGACGTTTTGTTGTTGTAAAGTAAATGTATTAAACACAATCACAGAGTATCTTGTAAACAGCAAAAAGCAGATCTTGTTGCATGTTCTTCACATCATTTTTTACTGAGCGATAGAAGAAGATGAACTCATTTATTGACATTTATTTTGGGGGTGGTCGCCCTTCTTCACTTGTACACGGGCTTGAACCCGGCACAAAACCAGTTTGTTTGACATGAAGGAGGGATTATGAGAGCGAGAAACCAGTTTGGGCCAAATCAAAAACTGTCGTAGATTATGCAGGAGAAATCAGGAACCACAGCTTTAAGGAAGTTAGTAAATAAATGCTCAGTAGTTGCGGTAACACTCGTAACATCCTGCACTAGGAAAAGGAAAGGGATTTTAACATCTTTTACAAACTCTTGATGAATTTTATACATAACTTTTTAGATTTGGATATCTGACACAAGGTCTCCTGGAACGATGCACTTGAAGAACAAAACAGGAAGTGTTGCCCCTGGTTCCTGGTTCGTCCACTCCTTCAACTGAAGCCTTTAAAACTCAGAGACTCTGCTCCTCCACTTGTGTCGCCTCCATGTTTAGAAGCGTTTTTTTAGAAAGTAGTTGATGATCTTGTGATTCGTGGTTTACTTTATAATCAGTAATACTTTTGGCAAAATGTAGATTTGACATGTGACTATTTACAACTGTTTGCTTTGTTTTTGACATTGTTCATGTCGACTTTACAGCCTGATCTTTCACTGAACTCGTGACTAGGGCTGGGCTGTATTGTAGCGTTGCTTTGCCTCCACAAAAGGAAAGAGAAAAAAAAAAAACTTGAAACCTTTTATTGAAAGATTACACTTCCAGTTTACTTCAATTGTATTTTTTAACAGCAGCTTTTGCAACTTTTTGGTGATTTCTTGACTCTGGAGATGAACTCGATGTTGTAAATTTTCACATCTTCCAAACAGTAATTTGATCTCATCTTGTAGACGATATATTCCTCACCTTTTACTGACTGAACCGAGCCTGAACTCTGTCTTTCCCTGTTCACCTAAAGGCCTTATTCCTTATTTTGTTTTGTGGAATGAAATCTGTTTAGTATATATGTATATATTAGTATATATATCTGTTTTTAGTATGAAGCTTTTGTGTCAGTTTCATGAACTTGCAGCCTAGTTTCCAGCAGCATTTCTGTGACTCTTAAAGATGTGAGTTGTGCTTATTAATTAATCCTTGTGAAGATTTATAATGTTAGAAATGTGTTTGCAAAGTTGAGATTGAGCTTTCACTGACTTTTTACTGGAAAAGTCCAGGAATTATGACAGAACTGTCTGTAAACATCAGCATTATGACGGTTTAAAGGGAGATTTTTCCGTATCATTGTGACTCGTTCCGGCTTTTTGATTTCACATGAACTCACTACATGTGAACCACTATTATTATCACCACATGATACAAGAGAAAATATCTGAGTGTGAATTATCTGACAATATATACACTGAGATTAGATTGTAACGTGAACTGTTGAACAAATACAAGAATAACATGTGTTTCAGATCATGTTTGTAGAGCTCAGAACTACAGGGTTTGCAGCTTACACATGTAAAAAGACCCCACGGAGAACAGATATTTCTTGTTTGTGAAGGATGTGGTGTTGATGAGATCATGAGTCTGCACTTGTTGATCAGAAAGAGACGATTTTTCACAAAAACAATGGATTGAATTCAAGTTAGGAGAAACTACAGATGGGCCGTTAATAAAGCAGGAAATATATCAGTTTTGTTTTGCTTCATTCATGTGTAAATTCCTGTAATCCTACAAAGTTTGTAGCATTTTTAATCTTCTTCACGTTTCTTCAAACAAGTCACAAAACAGTCACAACATAAAATACCAATGTTAGGGCGTCTACAGGTGTTTGTAAAAGTAATTAATGCTTATTATGACAAATGAATGATGTGGTTCTGGGTCATTTAGTCTGAATGATAATCCTGTATGAAATGTACTTTGTTTATATGTAAACTCTTTTTTACAAACTGTATTTGTGTCTAAAAGTCTCCTATGGACAATAAGCAGTTTAACAGAACAATGACTCTGGTTTTCCCAGGGATACTTTGTCCAAATCAAATGGATAAACGAGAGAGCTGCACAAAGTGCTAACAACACTTATGCCTTTTCCTAAATACTCTTAGATTTGATAAAGTTGCAACGATTCAAGTTACGTTTTTGATCTGATTGTGATTATTACAGTATATAAACTTTTGAAAGTTCACTCCTGCATTAGCATCATTAGTATTAGCCTTGATTTTCCATTGGTGTCATTAGCATCGTTAGCCTTGTTAGCATCATTTGCTTTGTTAGCATCGTTAGCCTTGTTAGCATAAATAGCCTTGTTAGCATAATTAGACTTGTTAGCATCGTTAGCTTTGTTAGCGATGCAGGTCCAGAGCCCGTTCCGGCGACACAACTCCACTCCGGTGTCGTCCTTCGTGCTGACAGCGTACTTTAACCTGGGCTCGCTGCGGTGGCTCTTCTTCTGGGCTCTGCTGCTGCTGTACCTCCTCATGATCTTCTCTAACGTCCTGCTCGTCTGCGTCATCGCCCTGAACCGCAGCCTGCATGAGCCCATGTACATGTTCCTCTGCAGCCTCTTCATCAACGAGCTGTACGGCAGCGCGGCCCTGTTCCCCTTTCTGTTAGTCCACATCCTGAGAGACGTCCACACCGTTCCTGCTGCGTTCTGCTTCTTCCAGATCTACGCCCTGCACGGATACGGCATGATGCAAATGCTGACGTTAATGGGAATGTCGTACGATCGCTACGCCGCCATCTGCCACCCGCTCCACTACAGAGTGCGCATGAGCCGAAGCAGGACGGCGGCGCTGATTCTCTTCTCGTGGATTTATACTCTGTTGGGGATGGGAGCCACCATCAGTTTGAGTTCGTCTCTGGAGCTTTGTGGGAATGATATCGATAAAGTTTATTGCGATAATTACCCCATAGTCAAACTCGCCTGCTACGACACGACTGATGTCAACATACATGGTCTTGTGACAACTTGTAACATTATTGTCGGCCCGTTAAGTGTCATTCTCTACACGTACTTCCGTATTCTGAAGGTGTGCTGGAACGGGGAAAGGAAAACGAGGCAGAAGGCGGTGAACACCTGTGCGCCTCACCTGGCCTCAGTGTTGAACTTCAGCGTTGCAGGGATTTTCGAAATCCTTCAGGGCAGATTCGACATGAGCCGTGTACCGAAAATGTTGCGTGTTTTCCTGTCCCTGTACTTCCTCCTGTGTCCGCCACTGTTCAACCCGCTCATCTACGGCTTAGTCCTGACCAACATCAGGCTCAGCTGCAGAGGCTTACTGCTCAGGGTCTTCAGGAGGGGCAAATCTGACAGTTAAGCCGTTACTCGCCGACCCCCTGATCAAGGGTTGGGGTTATGCTACGTTCCTACAGAACTCTTCAAAAAGCCTCAAATTGCGCCCAAAGCCCCCAGTTGTGTGATCATTCAGGCTGATTCATGTAGTTGCCGGCTTTATTGACGCTATTAATGCATAATACTTGTTTTCACAGGATCGATCTGAGCTAGTGCTGGTTAGCCGACTCCGGATGCTAACCGATCAGCTACGGCCAATTGGAGATGAAAAATGAGAAATAAACTACAAAATGAACAAACCCGGCTCAGTGTTTGATCATTGTTAAACGGCTGCTTTAAGTAGATGGTGGTTTTATTGTTTTATTGTATTTCTCATATTCACATGATCAATCCTAGCTATGGCTCGTAGCATTAGCTTTCTCTGATGGGAATGCTCTGTGTATCATCAAGGCCCAAACACATTCCCAGCGCAGATTCAACTGCTGAAAGTAGTTTTCTTCTTTTCATTAGCCGCTCTTAATCCTAAGTGTTTAGGCAAAAGAAACTGTGTTGTGTCTTTGTAAAAGTCCCAGAGCTGCTGTAGCTCTGGTTCACAACACAATGAGGCTAATCCTCCATGACTGCTTCCATCTGTAGCTGCTCTGCTCCTACGTCACAGTTGGAGAAACTAGCTAACCCCAAACAGATGAAGCCGCATTTTGTAATACAAGTTCCATCCATCCATTTTCTTCCACTTGTCCGTTGCCGGGTCGTGGGGGCCTCTGTTGGATCACATTACACCAGCCCCTATGGCTCCTCGTGCAGGTGGTGGGTCCACAGAAGGACGGCCTCACGATTGACCGGGCCTCTCCCATAAGGGGCTTCTCAACCGCTCTTCATGTGACCCCTCAGGACCTGTTTGCCCTGGGACACCCGACCAGGGGCACGAAACCCCCGACAACAGAGCTCCAGGATCATTCGGACTCAAACCCTCCACCATGTTAAGGTGGCAGTACAGGGAACGGACAGCCCTTAGCAAAGGGCCCCGGACCCATATTCCCGGAGCACCCCCGAGAGGGCACCACGAGGGACACGGTCGAACGCTTTCTCCAGATCCACAAAACACATGTGGACTGGTTGGTCGTACTCCCATGAACCTTCGAGCACCCGATGAAGGGTATAGAGCTGGTCCAGTGTGCCACGACCAGGACGAAAACCGCATTGTTCCTCCTGGATCCAAGGTTTGACTATTGGCCGGATCCTCCTCTCCAGCACCCTGGAGTAGACCTTACCGGGAAGGCTGAGGAGGGTGATCCCTCTGTAATTGGAACACACCCTCCAATCCCCTTTCTTAAAGAGAGGGACCACCACCCCGGTCTGCCAATCCAGGGGCCACGCAATGTTGATGATGTCACCCAGAGACTTAAGGTACTCAGGACGAATCTCATCCACCCCCGGAGCCACCGAGGAGCTTTCTCACCACCTTACTGACTTCAGCCTGGGTGATGGGCGAGCCCACCTCCGAGTCCCCAGCCTCTGCTTCCGCATCTAAAGACGTGAGATTGAGGAGGTCCTCGATGTACTCCTTCCACCGTCCAACGACATCCCCAGTCGAGGTCAGCAGCCCCCCACCCGCACTGTAAACAGTGTTGATGAAGCACTGCTTCCCCCTCCTGAGGCGCCGGATGGTTTGCCAGAATCTCCTCGAGGCCGGCCGATAGTCTTCCTCCATGGCCTCCCCGAACTCCTCCCAGACCCGAGTTTTAGCCTCCGCGACCGCACGAGCTGCAGCACGCTTGGCCTGCCGGTACCTCTCAGCTGCCTCAGGAGTCCCACAAGCCAACAAGGCCAGGTAGGACGACTCCTTCAGCTTGACGGCATCCCTTACTTCCGGGCGCCACCATCGGGTTCGGGGATTGCCGCCGCGACAGGCACCAGAAACCTTACGGCCACAACTACGAGCTGCCGCATCGACAATGGAGGAGGAGAACAGAGTCCACTCGGACTCCATGTCCCCAGCCTCCCTTTGAATCTGGGTGAAGCTCTTCCGGAGGTGGGAGTTGAAGACCCCACAGGGATCCGCCAGACGTTCCCAGCAGACCCTCACAACACGCTTGGGCCTGCCAGGTCTGACCGGCTTCCTCCCCTGCCAGCGGATCCAGCTCACCACCAGGTGGTGATCGGTTGACAGCTCAGCCCCTCTCTTCACCCGAGTGTCCGAGACACGCGGCCGGAGATCAGACGACACAACTACAAAGTCGATCATCGACCTCCTGCCTAGGGTGTCCTGGTGCCACGTGCACTTATGGACACCCTTGTGCTCGAACATGGTGTTCGTTATGGACAAACTGCGACTAGCACAGAAGTCCAATAACAGAACACCACTCGGGTTCAGATCGGGGAGGCCGTTCCTCCCAATCACTCCCTCCCAGGTCTCACTGTCGTTACCCACGTGGGCGTTGAAGTCCCCCAGTAGAACAATGGAGTCCCCAGTCGGAGCACTATCAAGTACCCCTCCCAGGGACTCCAAGAAGGCCGGGTACTCTGCACCGATGTTGGGCCCGTAGGCCGAGACAACGGTGAGAGACCTGTCCCCGACCCGAAGGCGTAGGGACGCGACCCTCTTGTTCACCGGGGTGAACTCCAACACGTGACGGCTGAGCCGGGGGGCTATGAGCAAACCCACACCAGCCCGCCGCCTCTCCCCGCGGGCAACTCCAGATAAATGGAGAGTCCAGCCTCTCTCCAGGAGTTGGGATCCGGAACCCAAGATGTGCGTGGAGGTGAGCCCGACTATATCTAGTCGGTATCTCTCAACCTCCCGCACAAGCTCAGGCTCCTTCCCCCCCAGCGAAGTGACGTTCCAAGTCCCGAACGCCAGAAGCTGCACACACGGACCAGGTCGTCGAGGCACCTGCCTGTGACTGCCACCCAGTCCTCCCACCTGACACTCGCGTTCGGGCCCCAACTCCAGGTCTGGCTCCAGGGTGGGGCCCCGGCTGCGCCATGCCGGGCGATGTCTCGGTCCTTGGTTTAATACTGTCCATATGAGTCTTTTGAACTGCTCTTCGTCTGACCCGTCACCTCGGACCTGTTTGCCATGGGAGACCCTACCAGGGGCACGAATCCCCAGACAACATAGCTTGGATCATTCGGGCACTCAAACAACCCCACCACGTTAAGGTAGCAGTTCACGGGGTTGTCTCTCAATGCACTTTGTATTAAATATCTACGGACAATCAAACCGTCTGTCAGGCCCTGGCAGATGCTTCATTCTTCCTGTAAGCATCAGTGAGTTAGTAAATAAATGCTCAATAGTTGCGGTAACACTCGAACCATCCCATACCAGGAATATGGCAACGGATTTTAACATCTTTAACAAACTCTTGATGAATTTATACAAAACTTTTTAGATATGAACATCTGTGACACAATTCCTCCTGGAACAATGCACTTTGTTTAAAAACTGTACAACAGAAACAAAGTAAGATTAGATTGTGTGAGAGCTAATTGTTTATTGAGACACGGTTCTGTCTCGAGCCTCGTGCGCTCACAGGAAGTGTTGCCCCTGGTTCCTGGTTCGTCCACTCCTCAAAGTGAAGCCTTTAAAACTCAGAGACTCTCTCTGTTCCTTCACTTGTGTCGTCTCGTTATTTAGAAACTTTTTTTTTAGAAAGTACTTGATGATCTTGTGACGTGTGACTTACTTTATAATCAATAATACTTTAGCCAAAATGTAGATTTGACAAGTGACTATTTTCAACCTTGTTTTTGACATTGTTCATGTCGACTTTAGGGACGGATTTTTAACTGAACTAGTGACAAGAATGAATATTTCAGTCATGTTGGCGACGTTGATGAAGCTATAATTCTGTAAACCGTCAGAAATAGGGAAAAAAGTGCAGAGGAAAAAACACTTCAAACCTTTTTTTGGAAGACGACACTTCAAGTAGACTTTATTTGCATTATTTAGCAGCAGGTTTTGCAACTTTTTGTTGTTTCTTGACATTGGAGATGAACTCCATGTTGTGAATTTGCACATCTTCCATTCAGCAATTTGATTTTGTTCACCATATACTGTATTGCTGACCTTTTACTGACTGAACTGAGCCTAAACTTTGTCTTTCTCTGCGCACCTAAAGGTCAGATTCCTTGTTTAGTTTCTAGTAGTGAGATGAAATCTGTTTTGTGTATTCAGTGTATTCTTAAGTCAGACGTTTGTGGGAAAACATGCGTCTAAATATTAAGCATTTGTATCTCATTTTATTAACTTGCAGCCTGGTTTTCATGAGCATTCCTGTGACCCTTAAAGATGTGAAGTGTGCTTATTAATTTAACCTTGTGAATAACTGTAATGTTAGAAATGTGTTTGGAAAGTTGAGAACAAGCATGGACGGGATTTCACTGACTTTCCACTTGGTTCTTTGGCAGCAACGGGCTTAATTGATCCATTTCATAAACTGAAAGCCGGGTTTTCATGAGGATTTCTGTGACCGTGACCCTTAAAGATGCAAAATGAGATCGGGATGTTAGAAATGTTAGAAAATAACAACAAATAAAAGGTACAGGGCATTTAACTGATGCTATTAGCTACCGACACGATGGCATAAAGGTGTGATGTTGAAGAAAAGTTAGGATTAAGCGCGATGAATACACCAAGACATGTCGGGTTCACCCTCCTGAGTTTGCATTTGTGATATTACTGTGATGAAAGAGCCCAGGAATGACAGTTTAAAAGGAGATTATACCAGAGATTTGTGACCTTTTCCACCACAGTGTTTAACTACGCAGCCCTTTGAACCCCCTCTGAAACTGTCACCATATGATATTAAGAAAATGATCACAATGTTTCTGACAATCTCGAGACTGAAGCGTTGACTGTATCTGACTAATATCACACATTTCAGAGTCAGTAGTTACTTTTTGGATTGGAAAGAGACGATTATTTGATGCCATAACATAAAATACCAACGTCTTTATCTCAGGAAGTCGTTGTGGAGCTGGAGGAGTAACAGAAAGTGGCTTGAAATGTGTCTGAAGTCGGGCCAGAAATGTACACTGTTGAAACTATTGTATATATTATACATAAGATATATGTCTCAAAGCCTCCGATGGACAAGTGTTGAAAATTAACAGTTTAACTATAACTATGTTGCCACAGATAACTCGAAAAAGACTTAACGCAGACGCTACACAAGAGGAAAGAAATATATGTTTTTACAAAGGATAATGACAAAATAGTATCACTGGGACTCGGAAAAGTAACTTTAATCTGATAGTAATGCGCTAGATTACTAATATTGAAAAAAAGTAGTCCGATTAAAGTCACATGTTACAAAGTAGTGCGTTACCGGCATCACTGGTAATAAATAGATAAAGATTCAGCCTTCTCAAACCAGATGTTACCAGATGCTTTTCACTAGAGACTCTCAAACATTTAGCAGTTCACTCCTTCATTGGCATCATTTGCCTTGTTAGCATCATAAGCATCGCTAGCCTTGTTAGCATCGTCAGCCTTGTTAGCGATGCAGGTCCAGAACCCGTTCCGGCGACACAACTCCACTCCGGTGTCGTCCTTCGTGCTGACAGCGTACTTTAACCTGGGCTCGCTGCGGTGGCTCTTCTTCTGGGCTCTGCTGCTGCTGTACCTCCTCGTGATTTTCTCTAACGTCCTGCTCGTCTGCGTCATCGCCCTGAACCGCAGCCTGCACGAGCCCATGTACATGTTCCTCTGCAGCCTCTTCATCAACGAGCTGTACGGCAGCGCGGCCCTGTTCCCCTTTCTGTTAGTCCACATCCTGAGAGACGTCCACATCGTTCCTGCTGCGTTCTGCTTCTTCCAGGTTTACGCCCTGCAGGGATACGGGATCATAGAACTCCTGACTTTGATGGGAATGTCATACGATCGGTTTGTCGCCATTTGCCACCCGCTCCACTACAGAGTGCGTATGAGCCGAAACAAGTCAGCAGCGCTGATTCTCTTCCCGTGGATTATTACTCTGGTAGGGATGGGAAACACCATCATTTTGAGTTCGTCTCTGGAGCTTTGTGGGAACGATATCGATAAAGTTTACTGTGATAATTACCCCATAGTCAAACTCGCCTGCTACGACACGACTATTATTAATATATACGGCATTGTGGGGACTTTCAATATAATCGTTTACCCACTGATTGTAATTTTATACATGTATCTCCGGATTCTGAAGGTGTGCTGGGGCGGGGAGAGGCGCACGAGGCAGAAGGCGGCGAACACCTGTGCGCCTCACCTGGCCTCAGTGTTGAACTTCTCTGTCGCAGGGTTTTTCGAAATCCTTCAGGGCAGATTCGACCTGAGCCATGTGCCGAAAATGTTACGTGTTTTCCTGTCCCTGTACTTCCTCCTGTGTCCGCCGCTGTTCAACCCGCTCATCTACGGCTTAGTCCTGACCAACATCAGGCTCGTCTGCAGAGGCTTACTGCTCAGAGTCTTCAGGAGGGGCAAATCTGACAGTTAGCCTGATACTTGCCGACCCCCCGATAAGGGGTTCGGATTATGATCAGGGTTAGGAATGGCAAATGTGATTCAAGTTGTTTACACAAAGTTAGGCCAAATCTTTCAAAGTAAGAGTTCAAAATGTAATAAAATGTTTTCTTCATTGTGTAACAATTGTTAGGTCGCTCGAATTGTCCCATGTAAGTGCTGCCTATGTCTGTGACTTGGTTGCAGAGACACCAACTCTAATATTTTACTCATTTATAGGAAGATCAACGAAGAATATTTACAATCAAAGATCAAGATGTCATTTCCCTGGGGTTAGTTCATGCATAATGTGTGTCTGGTCCAGTTAATGACCTTTTCTCAGTGATAATCTCCAGATTGCAGGAGTTGGAAGAGATCACGGAGGCCTGTTACAGGAGCCTGATCTGTACTTCGCGGATTCAACAAAGTGGCCTCCAGTCTCATGCCAATGCACACATAGGCCATAAAGTCACAGATTTTGATATTGGAACTTGTTACTACTGGACTGTTTACTTCCTTACAGCATGACTACCGGTTGCAATTTGTTTTATTACTGGAGACAATTACAGAACTCATCTTTGTTTACTACATATGACAACGTCGGCTGGTCTTCGCCGTCAAATAGGAGAGCAACTCTGCATTTTATTCGTTTTAGAAGGGACTTGTTGGGAGTCTTCCAGTGTATCTCACATGTGACTAAACTACAGCTCAAGTAGCTACAACACCAGGTCACATGACTGTTTACCTATAGTTCTGAAAAATAGACTGGTAAAGAGTGACACAGGAACAACAGGCTTTTCTTACTGTGCCATCCCCAAATGGAACAAACTACAAAGGCTTTTACAGTTGAACTCTGTGGTGCCTCTTTCACATCTAAAACACTTAGTATAAAGAAAACTGTACTTGTACTAATTGATATTGTATAGATGTATTGTATTGTTATTCTCTGCTATAAAACAGGGCCCTCATGAAAAAGAGTCTCATACTGTCTTCATATAAATAAAGATGAATAAATAAATCTCCTGCCTTGGCTTGTTGTCAACCGGCAGCCGCTGTTTCAGAGGCTTCTGGACTTTCCCACCAGAGAAGCAGACAGCAAACCTGCAGCCTGGACAGGCAAGGCTGGAGAGTCCACAGGCCCAAAACCAGGTGTGCCCCCTGCTGGGCAGGATGCAACCGCCTGGAGATGGAGGCTGTGCAGAGGGTTCTCTATGCTTTCGCCACCCTGTTGAGGGGCTGGCATGTTCTGGTGCGGACAGGCGACACCACTATGGTGGACAGGGGGAAGTTCTTGTATGGTTGCGCTGACTTTGTCTCACTGAGGACTCACCACATTCCTGAAAAATTCCTAGTTGTGAACCTGTTCACTAACAATGGCCAATAAAACAATTGCAACGTGTACAGGATGTGTGGAGGGGGCTCTCTGCGAGACAAATTGAGTTTGTGTTTGGGCCATGGTGGAGGCCTGGCGCCGGTTTGACGAAGCAGCAGCCGACCTGTTCGCCAGTGTGGAAAGCACACAGTGGTCACTTTGGTTCTCACTCAGGTCAACAGATGAGCCCCTTTCCGATGTCGACGCCATGGCTTATCATCCATGGCTCATCATCCATGGCTTTGTGGTCGCCTGCAGGTGTTCCCACCCCTCCAGCCCCTGCTCCACAGGGATAGAATGGAGGACGTTCTCACCCTCGCAGTGGCTCCAGGTCTGGAAGTAAAAGGGGGAAGCTGCTGCGTCTAGACTTACCCTCTTCAGTCCTGGCTCCAATCCAGGCGGCCTGGGCCTTGTCCAACAATAAATGCTCACGACGTCCGGCGGTGGCCCTTCTCCGATCAGTGTTTGGTGGGGTTTGGACCCCACAATTTGCCTTATACAGGATGTGTTCGTATTTCTCCAGGACCTCCTGGAGGGGGGCAGAGCTGCGGAACTCTGGGCCTTTTTGCAGCAGCTATCATGACTGGCCATGTTGGGGTCTGAAGTTTCATGGCTCGCAGCCACTCCTTGGTCCACCAGTGCTTCTGTTCCCTAGTGGGACCTTCGAGTGGTACTGGAGGATCTGTCTGGGTCTCTGTTTGAGCCCATCCATTGGGCAGAGGTCGGTTGTCTCTCCTACAAACAGCGACCCTCTGGGCTCTGGCACCTGCTGAAGGTCAGAGGATCTGCGTGTGCTTTCAGTGCAGTCTTCCAGTCAGCGACGGGCTCATCAAAGTTGTTGCTCAGTCCGGCCTGTCAGCCTAAGGTCATCATCCGGACTAAAGCCTTTGGATGTCTGGATCTGGACCCAGGTCCGCCAGTTGGGGACCCCTGGTCTTGGGTAATCAGGGCCGAACGTTCTGTCCACCCCCACATGCTTACACAGTGGATGAATGCCAGTGTTGTGCCAGATCTGGGCCGTACACTGCTACCTGGATCAGGCAGCTGGGGTTAGGTGGTCTGACCCACTGATTGTCTGCTTTGGGACCAAGGGTGTCCCATTGTCTCTGCAGTGTCTGGCTTGATGGGTCGGCCTCACCGTCTGTATGGTGTAGGAGACACAGGACCTTTACCCGCCTAAAGCCATCTATGCGCAGAATGGCCGCTTCATAGCGGGTTGCAGTCGTAGTTGCATGGGTCACCCCGGGCCACGCCCCAATAAAGCAATATATATTGCGTATATTGATCTGCCAAGGCTTCGCCAGCAGGCATGTCTTCCTCTCCTATTGCTGAGTTCAAGGAAGATGAACATTCATTCCCCTTGGGTGGTTGGAGCATACGGATCGATTGATCTTCTCAGCAGAGCTCCCGAGAGATTGTACATCAGCGAAGCACCTGAACGGCCTCGCATACATTCACATTACAATAGTTACGTTCAGTAACTGTGGTTTCCCAGTTCGTCCACTCCTCCAAATTAAGCCTTTAAAACTCCGAGACTCTCTCTGCTCCTGCACTTGTGTCGTCTTGATGTTCAGAAAAGGTTTTTTTTTAGAAAAAGGCGTTGATGATCTTGTGACGCATGACTTACTTTATATTCAATAATACTTTTGACAAAAAGTAAATTTGACATGTGACTATTTTCAACTGTTTGCTTTGTTTTCGACATTGTTCACGTCGACTTTAGAGCCTGAGTTTTAACTAAACTAGTGACAAGAATGAATATCTCAGTCATTTTAGTGACGATGATGAAGCTGTAATTTTGCAAACCATCAGAAATAGGCAAAAGAGTGCAGAGAAAAATCACCCAGGCAGCAGTTTTTCCATTTTTTGTTTCTTTCTTCACATTGAAGATGAACCCCATTTGCTCATCTTCCAAACAGCAATTTGATCTCATCTTGTAGACGATATATTGCCCACCTTTTACTGACTGAACCGACCTAAACCTTTTCTTTCCCTACACAACTAATGGGCCTATTTCTTATTTTGTTTCTAGTAGCACGATTAAATCTGTTTTGTCCTCATTCAGTATATTCTCAAATCGAACTTGTGTGGGAAAACCTTCATCTTATTATGAAGCTTTTGTGTCAGTTTCATGCACTTGCAGCCTAGTTTCCAGCAGCATTTCTGTGACTCTTAAAGATGTGAGTTGTGCTTATTAATTAATCCTTGTGAAGATTTATAATGTTAGAAATGTGTTTGGAAAGTTGAGATTGAGCTTTCACTGACTTTTTACAGGAAAAGTCCAGGAATTATGACAGAACTGTCTGTAAACATCAGCATTATGACGGTTTAAAGGGAGATTTTTTCGTATCATTGTGACTCGTTCCGGCTTTTTGATTTCACATGAACTCACTACATTTGAACCACTATTATTATCACCACATGATACAAGAGAAAATATCTGAGTGTGAATTATCTGACAATATAAAGACTGAGATTAGATTGTAACGTGAACTGTTGAACAAATACGAGAATAACATGTATTTCAGATCATGTTTGTAGAGCTCAGAACTACAGGGTTTGCAGCTTACACATGTAAAAAGACCCCACGGAGAACAGATATTTCTTGTTTGTGAAGGATGTGGTGTTGATGAGATCATGAGTCTGCACTTGTTGATCAGAAAGAGACGATTTTTCACAAAAACAATGAGTTGAATTCAAGTTAGGAGAGACGAGAGATGGGCCGTTAATAAACAGGGAATATATCAGTTTTGTTTCGCTTCATTCATGTGTAAATTCCTGTAATCCTACAAAGTTTGTAGCATTTTTAATCTTCTTCACGTTTCTTCAAACAAGTCAAACAGTCACAACAGAAAACACCAATGTTAGGGCGTCTACAGGTGTTTGTAAAAGTAATTAATGCTCATTATGACAAATGGATGATGTGGTTCTGGGTCAATTAGTCTGAATGATAATCTTGTATGAAATGTACTTTGTTTATATGTAAACCCTTTTTTATAAACTGTATTTGTGTCTAAAAGTCTCCTATGGACAATAAGAAGTTTAACAGAACAATGCCTCTGGTTTTCCCAGTGATATTTTGTCCAAATCAAATGGATAAACGAGAGAGCTGCACAAAGTGCTAATAACACTTATGCCTTTTCCTAAATACTCTTAGATTTGATAAAGTTGCAACAATTCAAGTTACGTTTTTGATCTGATTGTGATTATTACAGTATATAAACTTTTGAAAGTTCACTCCTGCATTAGCATCATTAGTATTAGCCTTGATTTTCCATTGGTGTCGTTAGCATCGTTAGCCTTGTTTGGATCATTAGCCTTGCTAGCCTTGTTAGTGTCATTAGCCTTTCTAGCTTCATTAGCCTTGTTAGCATCATTAGCCTTGTTAGCATCGATAGCGTCATTAGCCTTGTTAGCGATGCAGGTCCAGAGCCCGTTCTGGCGACACAACTCCACTCCGGTGTCGTCCTTCGTGCTGACAGCGTACTTTAACCTGGGCTCGCTGCGGTGGCTCTTCTTCTGGGCTCTGCTGCTGCTGTACCTCCTCATGATCTTCTCTAACGTCCTGCTCGTCTGCGTCATCGCCCTGAACCGCAGCCTGCACGAGCCCATGTACATGTTCCTCTGCAGCCTCTTCATCAACGAGCTGTACGGCAGCGCGGCCCTGTTCCCCTTTCTGTTAGTCCACATCCTGAGAGACGTCCACACCGTTCCTGCGCCGCTCTGCTTCTTCCAGATCTATGTCATGCATGGATACGGAATCATACAGCTCCAGACGTTAGCCGGTATGTCGTACGATCGCTACGCCGCCATCTGCCACCCGCTCCACTACAGAGTGCGCATGAGCCGAAACAGGACGGCGGCGCTGATTCTCTTCCCGTGGATTTATTCTATGTTTTCTTTGGGAAACACCATCGGTTTGAGTTCATCGCTTGAGCTTTGTGGGAACAATATCGATAAAGTTTACTGCGGTAATTACCCCATAGTCAAACTCGCCTGCTACGACACGACTATTCTCAATATATACGGCATTGTGGCGACTTTCAATGCAATTGTTTGCCCGCTTATTGTCATTTTCTACACGTATCTCCGCATTCTGAAGGTGTGCTGGGGCGGGGAGAGGCGCACGAGGCAGAAGGCGGTGAACACCTGTGCGCCTCACCTGGCCTCAGTGTTGAACTTCTCTGTCGCAGGGTTTTTCGAAATCCTTCAGGGCAGATTCGACCTGAGCCATGTGCCGAAAATGTTACGCATTTTCTTGTCCCTGTACTTCCTCCTGTGTACGCCGCTGTTCAACCCGCTCATCTACGGCTTAGTCCTGACCAACATCAGGCTCATCTGCAGAGGCTTACTGCTCAGAGTCTTCAGGAGGGGCAAATCTGACAGTTAGCCTGATAATTGCCGACCCCCCGATAAGGGGTTCGGATTATGATCAGGGTTAGGAATGGCAAATGTGATTCAAGTTGTTTACACAAAGTTAGGCCAAATCTTTCAAAGTAAGAGTTCAAAATGTAATAAAATGTTTTCTTCATTGTGTAACAATTGTTAGTTCGCTCGAATTGTCCCATGTAAGTGCTGCCTATGTCTGTGACTTGGTTGCAGAGACACCAACTCTAATATTTTACTCATTTATAGGAAGATCAACGAAGAATATTTACAATCAAAGATCAAGATGTCATTTCCCTGGGGTTAGTTCATGCATAATGTGTGTCTGGTCCAGTTAATGACCTTTTCTCAGTGATAATCTCAAGATTGCAGGAGTTGGAAGAGATCACGGAGGCCTGTTACAGGAGCCTGATCTGTACTTCACGGATTCAACAAAGTGGCCTCCAGTCTCATGACAATGTACACGCGTTTGCTTCTATTTTAGGCCATAAAGTCACAGATTTTGATATTGGAACTTTTACTACTGGACTGTTTACTTCCTTACAGCATGACTACCGGTTGCAATTTGTTTTATTACTGGAGACAATTACAGAACTCATCTTTGTTTACTACATATGACAACGTCGGCTGGTCTTCGCCGTCAAATAGGAGAGCAACTCTGCATTTTATTCGTTCTAGAAGGGACTTGTTGGGAGTCTTCCAGCGTATCTCACATGTGACTAAACTACAGCTCAAGTAGCTACAACACCAGGTCACATGACTGCTTACCTATAGTTCTGAAAAATAGACTGGTAAAGAGTGACACAGGAACAACAGGCTTTTCTTACTACGCCATCCCCAAATGGAACAAACTACAAAGGCTTTTACAGTTGAACTCTGTGGTGCCTCTTTCACATCTAAAACACTTAGTATAAAGAAAATTGAGAAAACTTGTACTAATTGATATTGTATAGATGTATTGTATTGTTATTCTCTGCTATAAAACAGGGCCCTCATGAAAAAGAGTTTCATACTCTGTCTTCATATAAATAAAGATGAATAAATAAATCTCCTGCCTTGGCTTGTGGTCAACCGGCAGCCGCTGTTTCAGAGGCTTCTGGACTTTCTCACCAGAGAGGCAGACAGCAAACCTGCAGCCTGGACAGGCAAGGCTGGAGAGTCCACAGGCCCAAAACCAGGTGTGCCCCCTGCTGGGCAGGATGCAACCGCCTGGAGATGGAGGCTGTGCAGAGGGTTCTCTATGCTTTCGCCACCCTGTTGAGGGGCTGGCATGTTCTGGTGCGGACAGGCGACACCACTATGGCGGACAGGGGGAAGTTCTTGTATGGTTGCGCTGACTTTGTCTCACTGAGGACTCACCACATTCCTGAAAAATTCCTAGTTGTGAACCTGTTCACTGACAATGGCCAATAAAACAATTACAACGTGGACAGGATGTGTGGAGGGGGCTCTCTGCGAGACAAACTGAGTTTGTGTTTGGGCCATGGTGGAGGCCTGGCGCCGGTTTGATAGACCAGCAGCCGAGCTTTTCGCCAGCGTGGAAAGCACACAGTGGTCATTTTGGTTCTCACTCAGGTCAACAGATGAGCCCCTTTCCGATGTTGACGCCATGGCTCATCATCCATGGCTCATCATCCATTGCTTCATGGTCGCCTGCAGGTGTTCCCACCCCTTCAGCCCCTGCTCCACAGGGATAGAATGGAGGACGTTCTCACCCTCGTAGTGGCTCCGGGTCTGGAAGTAAAAGGGGGAAGCTGCTGCGTCTAGACTTACCCTCTTCAGTCCTGGCTCCAATCCAGGCGGCCTGGGCCTTGTCCAACAATAAATGCTCACGACGTCCGGCGGTGGCCCTTCTCCGATCAGTGTTTGGTGGGGTTTGGACCCCACAATTTTCCCTATACAGGATGTGTTTGTATTTCTCCAGGACCTCCTGGAGGAGGGCAGAGCTGCTGCGACTCTGGGCCTCTTTGCAGCAGCTATCATGACTGGCCATGTTGGGGTCTGAAGTTTCATGGCTCGCAGCCACTCCTTGGTCCACCAGTGCTTTTGTTCCCTACTGGGACCTTCAAGAACCTTCCGTTGTCTCTCCTACAAACAGGGACCCTCTGGGCTCTGGCATCTGCTGAAGGTCAGAGGATCTGCGTGTGCTTTCAGTGCAGTCTTCCAGTCAGCGACGGACTCATCGTAGTTGTTGCTTAGTCCGGCCTGTCAGCCTAAGGTCATCACATCCTTCCTTAAAGTCTAGGGCAGGGGTCCCCAACTAAATCAGCTCGAGGTCTGCAAATGTTTCCTTTGTAACTTTCCACATATATCCAGGGTCCGGACAAATTCAGTCATTGCTCTTGAAAGTGTTAAAACAAGAACACAGGTTGTCTATTTGCAAAGCAGAACCGATTAATGAATCAAAAATGTTGCCATTTTATTCCAGTGTTATTCAGATTGTTTAGATACATTTTGATTCAGCCTTAGAAATTAAGTATATTGAGAGGATGGCTTTGGGGTCCGGACTAAAGCCTCTGGATGTCTGGATCTGGACCCAGGTCCGCCAGTTGGGGACCCCTGGTCTTGGGTAATCAGGGCCGAACGTTCTGTCCACCCCCACATGCTTACGCAGGGGATGAATGCCAGTGTTGTGGCAGTTCTGGGCCGTACACTGCTACCTGGATCAGGCAGCTGGGGTTAGGTGGTCTGACCCACTGATTGTCTGCTTTGGGACCAAGGGCGTCCCATTGTCTCTGCAGTGTCTGGCTTGATGGGTCGGCCTCACCGTCTGTATGGTGTAGGAGACACAGGACCTTTACCCGCCTAAAGCCATCTATGCGCAGAATGGCCGCTTCATAGCGGGTTGCAGTCGTAGTTGCATGGGTCACCCCATGTCTTCCTCTCCTATCGCTGAGTTCAAGGGAGATGAACATTCGTTCCCCTAGGGTGGTTGGAGCAGACGGATCGATTGATCTTCTCAGCAGAGCTCCCGAGAGATTGTGCATCAGTGAAGCACCTGAACGGCCTCGCATACATTCACATTAAGATGAGATAAGATAAGATAATCCTTTATTGATCTCACAAAGGAGAAATTCACTTGTTACAGTCGGCGTTCAAGAAGATTTAAGAAGAGTTAATAAACTGCAGCTGATACATAGATTATTGCACATGTTACTTTACAGTCTTATTGTACAGTCTGACAGCAGTGGGGATGAAGGCTTTGTGGTAGCGCTCCGTCCTGCACTGAGGGTGTCTCAGTCTGCCACTGAGAGAGCTGCTCAGCTCTTCTACAGTCCCGTGCAGTGGGTGGGAGGTGTTGTCCATGATGGAGGTGAGCTTGGCTAACACCCTCCTGTCACTATAGTATATGTCATTACTATAGTTACGTTCAGTAACTGTGGTTTCCCGGTTCGTCCACTCCTCCAAATGAAGCCTTTAAAACTCCGAGACTCTCTCTGCTCCTGCACTTGTGTCGTCTTGATGTTCAGAAAAGGTTTTTTTTAGAAAAAGGCGTTGATGATCTTGTGTCGCATGACTTAATTTATATTCAATAATACTTTTGACAAAAAGTAAATTTGACATGTGACTATTTTCAACTGTTTGCTTTGTTTTCGACATTGTTCACGTCGACTTTAGAACCTGAGTTTTAACTAAACTAGTGACAAGAATGAATATCTCAGTCATTTTGGTGACGATGATGAAGCTGTAGTTTTGCAAACCATCAGAAATAGGCAAAAGAGTGCAGAGAAAAATAACATAGGCAACAGTTTTTCCATTTTTTGTTTCTTTCTTGACATTGAAGATGAACCCCATTTGCTCATCTTCCAAACAGCAATTTGATCTCATCTTGTAGACGATATATTGCCCACCTTATACTGACTGAACCGACCTAAACCTTTTCTTTCCCTACACAACTAATGGGCCTATTTCTTATTTTGTTTCTAGTAGCACGATTAAATCTGTTTTGTCCTCATTCAGTATATTCTCAAATCGAACTTGTGTGGGAAAACCTTCATCTTATTATGAAGCTTTTGTGTCAGTTTCATGAATTTGCAGCCTAGTTTCCAGCAGCATTTCTGTGACTCTTAAAGATGTGAGTTGTGCTTATTAATTAATCCTTGTGAAGATTTATAATGTTAGAAATGTGTTTGGAAAGTTGAGATTGAGCTTTCACTGACTTTTTACTGGAAAAGTCCAGGAATTATGACAGAACTGTCTGTAAACATCAGCATTATGACGGTTTAAAGGGAGATTTATCCGTATCATTGTGACTCGTTCCGGCTTTTTGATTTCACATGAACTCACTACATGTGAACCACTATTATTATCACCACATGATACAAGAGAAAATATCTGAGTGTGAATTATCTGACAATATAAAGACTGAGATTAGATTGTAACGTGAACTGTTGAACAAATACGAGAATAACATGTATTTCAGATCATGTTTGTAGAGCTCAGAACTACAGGGTTTGCAGCTTACACATGTAAAAAGACCCCACGGAGAACAGATATTTCTTGTTTGTGAAGGATGTGGTGTTGATGAGATCATGAGTCTGATTTTTCACAAAAACAATGAATTGAATTCAAGTTAGGAGAAACTAGAGATGGGCCGTTAATAAACAGGGAATATATCAGTTTTGTTTCGCTTCATTCATGTGTAAATTCCTGTAATCCTACAAAGTTTGTAGCATTTTTAATCTTCTTCACGTTTCTTCAAACAAGTCAAACAGTCACAACATAAAATACCAATGTTAGGGCGTCTACAGGTGTTTGTAAAAGTAATTAATGCTTATTATGACAAATGGATGATGTGGTTCTGGGTCATTTAGTCTGAATGATAATCCTGTATGAATGTACTTTGTTTATATGTAAACTCTTTTTTATAAACTGTATTTGTGTCTAAAAGTCTCCTATGGACAATAAGCAGATTAACAGAACAATGCCTCTGGTTTTCCAGTGATATTTTGTCCAAATCAAATGGATAAACGAGAGAGCTGCACAAAGTGCTAATAACACTTATGCCTTTTCCTAAATACTCTTAGATTTGATAAAGTTGCAACGATTCAAGTTACGTTTTTGATCTGATTGTGATTATTACAGTATATAAACTTTTAAAAGTTCACTCCTGCATTAGCATCATTAGTGTTAGCCTTGATTTTCCATTGGTGTCGTTAGCATAATTAGCCTTGTTAGCATCGTTAGCCTTGTTAGCGATGCAGGTCCAGAGCCCGTTCCGGCGACACAACTCCACTCCGGTGTCGTCCTTCGTGCTGACAGCGTACTTTAACCTGGGCTCGCTGCGGTGGCTCTTCTTCTGGGCTCTGCTGCTGCTGTACCTCCTCATGATTTTCTCTAACGTCCTGCTCGTCTGCGTCATCGCCCTGAACCGCAGCCTGCACGAGCCCATGTACATGTTCCTCTGCAGCCTCTTCATCAACGAGCTGTACGGCAGCGCGGCCCTGTTCCCCTTTCTGTTAGTCCACATCCTGAGAGACGTCCACACCGTTCCTGCATCGTTCTGCTTCATCCAAATCTACGCCCTGCACGGATACGCGATCATACAGCTCCAGACGTTAGCCGGTATGTCGTACGATCGCTACGTCGCCATCTGCCACCCGCTCCACTACAGAGTGCGCATGAGCCGAAACAGGACGGCGGCGCTGATTCTCTTCCCGTGGATTTATTCTATGCTAGCTTTGGGAAACACCATCGGTTTGAGTTCATCTCTGGAGCTTTGTGGGAACGATATCGATAAAGTTTACTGCGATAATTACCCCATAGTCAAACTCGCCTGCTACGACGCGACTATTATTAACATATACGGCATTGTGGCGACTTTCAATGCAATTGTTTACCCGTTTTTAGTGATGTTCTACACGTATCTCCGTATTCTGAAGGTGTGCTGGGGCGGGGAGAGGCGCACGAGGCAGAAGGCGGTGAACACCTGTGCGCCTCACCTGGCCTCAGTGCTGAACTTTTCCATCGCAGCGTTTTTTGAAGTCCTTCAGAGCCGGTTCGACATGAGTCACCTCCCGAACATGTTACGTGTTTTCCTGTCCCTGTACTTCCTCCTGTGTCAGCCGCTGTTCAACCCGCTCATCTACGGCTTAGTCCTGACCAACATCAGGCTCATCTGCAGAGGCTTACTGCTCAGAGTCTTCAGGAGTTAAATCTGACAGTTAAGCCGTTACTCGCTTGGTTAATAAAATGTACAACAGGAACAAAGTAGGATTACACTGCGTTCCAAATTATTATGCAAATTGGATTTTTGTGTAAAAAAGGTAAAAAAAAAAAAACAATAATAATGAAACTCATGGATGGTGTCGTGTCTTGGGGCTCTATGAATCACTGACATTAATCTCAGAGACCTGGGATGATTAGTTTTCAGGTTAAGCCCAGTTAAGGGAAAAACTACTGAAAAGGGTGTTCCACTTTATTATGCAGATCATCATTTTCAAGCAATATGGGAAAGAAAAAGGGACTTTCTGCTGATGAAAAGCGTGAAATAGTTGAATGCCTTGGTCTAGGTATGAAAACCTTCGATATTTCATGAAAGATTAAGTGTAATCATCGTACTGATAAGAGATTTGTGGATGATTCAGACACACTCCGGTTTGTGCAGATAAAGGCACAATGAGGACGGTTTCTGCCAGACAAACACATCAGATTAAGAGAACAGATGCTACAAAGCTGGAGTCTCCCGAACACCAAGGTGTCGGACCCTCCAGAGGCTGCAGTTGTGCATAAACCTTCTATCCGGCCTCCCCTAAACTGTTCATTGAAGCTGAAGCAGAAACGGCTGCAGTGGCTCAGAAATACATGAGGACTCATTTTCAAACAGTCTTGTTCACTGATGAGGCCGTGTAGCCCTGGATGGTCAGATCAATGGAGTAGTGGACGGTTGGTGAATGGCCACAATGTCCCAACAAGGCTGTGACGTCAGTAAAGAGGTGGCGGAGTCATGTTTTGGGCCAGAATCATGGTGAGAGAGCTGGTCGGCCCCATTAGGCCCTTTTAGGATTCCTGAAGGTGTGAAAATGACCTTTGAAAAATATGTGGAGTTTCTGACTGACAACTGTCTTCTATGTTACAAAAAGAAGAGCCGTGTTTTCCCTAACAAGATCCTCTTCATCATGACAACGTACCATGTCCTGCTGTAAAGAAAACCTCTGCATCACTGGCTGCTATGGGCTTAAAAGGAGAGAAACTCATGATGTGGACCCCATCCTCCCCTGACCTCAACCCTGTTGAGAACATTTGGAGCCTCAACAAAAAAAAAAAACTTCTATGAGGGTGGGAGGCAGTTTTCATCCAAACAGCAGCTCTGGGAGGATATTCTGACATCCTGCAAACAAATCCAAGCAGAAACTGTCCAAAAACTCACAAGTTTAATGGATTTAAGAATTTTGAAGCTGCTCTCACACAAGGGCTCCTATGGTCAAATATAACTTGACCTGTTAATATTTTTTTGATTGAAATAGCTTTTGATTTCAGTAAGTATGACCTCCTAATGCTACAAATACAACAAATAACCATTTTCAGTTAATTACAAGCTTTAAAATGTATTGAAACGATGAGTTGCATAATAATTTGGAACAGTGGATTTTGAGGTTTTTACTATATTTATTTTTGAAAAAAATACTGTTATCACTAGGAAATTTTTTCCACCACATTTAAATGATCCTCTACCAGGTAAAGACTTGAAAATTATGCTGACTCTCATTTGAGTTGACAATTTAGAAAATCAAAGAAAAAATTCATTTGCATAATAATTTGGAACGCAGTGTAGATTGTTCGATCTCTTGGTTTGATGAGCTGGTTCTGTCTCACAGGAAGTGTTGCCCCTGGTTCCTGGTTCGTCCACTCCTCCAAGCGAAGCCTTTAAAACTCCGAGACTCTCTCTGTTCCGTCACTTGTGTCGCCTCGATGTTTTGAAACGCTCTTTAGAAAGTAGTTGATGATCTTGTGACGCACGACTTACTTTATAATCAGTAATATTTCTGATAAAATGTAGATTTGACCTGTGACTATTTTCAACTGTTTGCTTTGTTTTTGACATTGTTCATGTCGACTTTAGAGCCGGATTTTCAACTAAACGAGAGACTAGGGCTGGGCCGTATTGACAAGAATGAATATCTCAGTCATTTCGATGATGACAATGAAGCTATAATAAATCAGAAATATGCAAAACAAAAGTGTTGAGAAAAAAAACTTAAAACCTTTTTTTTTAAAGACTGCACTTCAAGTATACTTTAACTGCATTTTTTAGCAGCAGGTTTTGCAACTTTTTTGGTGATTTCTTGGCATTGGGGATCAACTCGATGTTGTAAATTTGCTTCAAACCAGCAATTTCTCAAATATCATCTTGTAGACGATATATTGCCCACGTTTTTCTGACTGAACCAAGCCTAAACTTTGTCTTTCTCTGCGCACCTAAAGGCCCTGTTCCTTATTTTGTTTCTAGTTGTGGAAAAAAAAAATCTGTTTCGTCCTCCTTCCGTTTATTCTAAAGTCGGACGTTTGTGGGAAAATATGCATTTAAATATAAAGCAATTGTATCTAATTTTATTAATGTGCAGCCTTATTTTCATGAGAATTTCTGTGACCCTTAAAGATGTTAGGATATTAATTAATCCTTGTGAAGAGCTGCAATGCTAGAAATGTGTTGAGAATGAGCTTGGACGGGCTCTCACTGACTTTTTACTTGCTACTTTGGCTTAATTTAGGATAACACGCAATGAATATGATCATACATGTGTCGGGTTCACCCTCCAAAGTTTGCATTACAGAGAAATGTCTGTGAACATCAGCTTTGTGACGGTTTAAAGGGAGTTTTCACCGTAGCATTGGGACTTTTTCCAGCTTTTTGATCACACACGAACCTACTGCAGGTGAACCACTATTGTTGTCACCACATGATTCACTCAGATTGTGAATTTTCTGACATTTTTAAGACTGAGATTGGACTGAAATGTGAACTACTGAACTAATATGAGAACAACACGCCGTGACAGGCAGATATTTCCCTGTTTGTGAATGATGAGTCACAAAAACAATGAATTCAAGCTCGGAATTGAGAAACTAGAGATGGACCATTATTAAATCTGGAAGGAATATCCGGTTTATATGACGACTGACTCCAAATCCGACTAGTCCAGGTTGTTCAGTAACAGATAAAGACGGTGCCTTTAACAGAGTCAGTGAAGTCCTGGCACTCCCCTTGTGCCAATGGAAACAACTATTATTACAAGATCATTTTCAGTCAGAACACATGGAATACTAATGTCAGAGGTTTGGAAAGTGGCTACAAATGTACATTGTTGATCGAGCATTTTTATTTATTTAGCTATTTAACTATGAGTAATAAACAGTGTTGCCACAGATGAATTGAAAAAGTAATCCAACTCCTGATAACTCCTTTAAAAAGCAACTTCACTTCACAGATTACTTGATTTGAAAGAAACTAAATCAGATGACTTGTTCAGTGTTTACCATAGTGAGATTAATCTACTGCAGTTTGGGTGTTTGACCACTAGAGGGCCCTACATGCGCTGCTGTTAACCTCGTGCTGCGGAAAAAAGTAAATGCGTTTCCACGAAGATCACGGTCGTGTTTCGCTCTTGTTATGACACAGACGAAAACCGCCTCCTCCTGCATCAGCTTTTTACTTCGCACTACGTCGTACTTTATAGAGTAGTTTTATCACATGGTACTGCTTACTTCTACTGGAGTAATGCACTTTATTCTTTAGAATTATTTAGTTTTTCTTCTGACATTTTCTTGGAGTTGTCTTTGGAAATATCACAAATTCCACATCATTTTATGTTTTGTTTCAAACAATTCACGGCTTCTTTGAAAATCAATTAGACTTTTTCACTCAAACAGTTACTCACAGTACTCAAGTGACATTTTCTCAAAGTACTTTTTTACTTTTACTTGAGTAAAATTATTTCAAAGTAACTAGGACTTTATTCACTGTAAGTCTGACTATGGCTAAATGTGATGTAATGTCTTTGAAGCTCAATAACCGAGTTGTCGGCACAGACACAGCGAATCTTAATATAGTCATCTTTATCCAACACAAACTCAAATAGAGACTGTGTAGTATTTCCAGCGAGAAAAAGTATCTCTGTACAAAGTAGTGCGTTATCGGCATCACTGGGAATAAATACAAAGATTCAGCATTCTCAAACCATATGTTACCAAATGGTTTTCACTAGAGAAATCAACAAGCTGCAAGAGCACAGACTCTCCAACATTTGAGCGTTCACTCCTTCATTTGTATTAGCCTTGATTTTCCATAAGCGTCACTAGCTTCATTTGCCTTGTTAGCATCGTTAGCCTTGTTAGCGATGCAGGTCCAGAGCCCGTTCCGGCGACACAACTCCACTCCGGTGTCGTCCTTCGTGCTGACAGCGTACTTTAACCTGGGCTCGCTGCGGTGGCTCTTCTTCTGGGCTCTGCTGCTGCTGTACCTCCTCATGATCTTCTCTAACGTCCTGCTCGTCTGCGTCATCGCCCTGAACCGCAGCCTGCACGAGCCCATGTACATGTTCCTCTGCAGCCTCTTCATCAACGAGCTGTACGGCAGCGCGGCCCTGTTCCCCTTTCTGTTAGTCCACATCCTGAGAGACGTCCACACCGTTCCCGCTGCGTTCTGCTTCTTCCAGGTTTACGCGCTGCAGGGATACGGGGTCATAGAACTAATGACGTTAGCCGTAATGTCGTACGATCGCTACGTCGCCATCTGCCACCCGCTCCACTACAGAGTGCGCATGAGCCGAAACAAGACGGCAGTGCTGATTCTCTTCCCGTGGATTATTACTCTGGTAGGGATGGGAAACACCATCGGTTTGAGTTCGTCTCTGGAACTTTGTGGGAACAATATCGATAAAGTTTACTGTAATAATCACCCCATAGTCAAACTCGCCTGCTACGACACAACTGATATTAATATATACGGCATTGTGGGGACTATCAATACAATTGTTTACCCGTTTCTCGTCATTCTGTACATGTATCTCCGTATTCTGAAGGTGTGCTGGGGCGGGGAGAGGCGCACAAGGCAGAAGGCGGTGAACACCTGCGCGCCTCACCTGGCCTCGTTGTTGAACTTCACCGTCGCAGCGTTTTTCGAAATCCTTCAGAGCAGATTCGACATGAGCCGTGTACCGAAAATGTTGCGCATTTTCCTGTCCCTGTACTTCCTCCTGTGTCAGCCGCTGTTCAACCCGCTCATCTACGGCTTAGTCCTGACCAACATCAGGCTCGTCTGCAGAGGCTTACTGCTCAGGGTCTTCAGGAGGGGCAAATCTGACAGTTAAGCAGTTACTCACTTGAGAATTTTGTTTATGTATTGCAAGTTCAACGAAGTAGCTGGTTTGACAGACTAGGACCCAACCTTTTTGCCAGTCGCACAGTGGCCACTTCTCACTCCGGTCAACAGACGAGCCCCCTCCCTGGTTGACCGCCATGGCTCATCGTCCATGGCGTCCTGGTCTCCTGCAGGTGTTCCCACCCTTCCAGTTCCTGCCGCCCGTCCTCCACAGGGTGAGGACTGGCCCAACACTCTGGCCCAGGCGGGTGAGGGGCCCTTCAGTCTCGTCAGGTGCTGTGATGTCAGCTAAAGGTCAGTGAGTAAATGGGGGAAGCTGCTGCATCTTCTGTCCTGGTAGTTTCGCGGCTCGCAGCCACTCCTTGCTGAAGCGTTCTGTGAGGTGCTCGTAGGCTCAGACCATCTGCTCCCTCATGGGACCTTCAAGTGGTACTGGAGGATCTGTCTGGGTCCCCGTTTCAGCCCATTCATCGGGCAGAGGTCGGCTGTCTCACCTACAAACAGCGACCCTCAGGGCTCTGGTGTCTGCTGAAGGTCAGGGGATCTGCGTGTGCTTTCAGTGCAACCTTCCAATCAGCGATGGGCTCATGGACGTTGTTGCTCAGTCCAGCCTGTCAGCCTAAGGTCATCACATCCTTCCTTTAGGTTTAGGGTAATCAGGGCCGACCGTTCTGTCCACCCCCTCATGCTTGCGCAGGGAATGAATGCTGCTGGGGTTAGGGGGTCTGACTAAATGTTTATATGCTTTGGGACCAAGGGCGTCCCATTGTGGCTTGCTGGGTACGCCTCAGCATCCTCATGGGGTAGGAGACACAGGACCTGTACCCGCCTAAAGCTGTTCAGACACTATACGCAGAATGGCCGCTTCCACAGCACTGCTTCACAGTGCTTCGCTTGAGGAGTTGTGAACGGCAGCCTCCTGGTCCTCCTCTTCGACACTCATGCAGTTGTGTTTGCCGGATAACGCCATTGGCTCGATCACCCATGCCGTTCTAGGTTTGGGGCAAACATAGCTCTTCGCTATGTCTGGATAACCTAGTGCAGGTGCTCTTGGGCGAAGCGGTCTGACTGGGTTTAGTTTGTACTTGTAAGGAGCATGCTTTGCCCTGTGCGGTGGCGCTCCATTTGTTATTCCAGTGGTGCTTCTCTGGGGAGAGGTGAATCTGTGTGAACGGCGACCCGGCCTGAAGCTTCGGGCACCCTCTGGTTTCGGACTTCGGTGTATTCATGTGCTCTTAAAAGAGGCTGCCTGACTTAGGTGGGACGGTTGGGGCTTTTGGGAGAGGCGGCCTTGAGCACCCTTCTGTTGTAACCAGCTTGGACGCACCTCCACTCTAGGTGATAAGGTTTGGTCTGTCCTGAGTTGTGGCTGAAGGGTCGTGGAGGCTTGTATGACGGCTATGAGTACACCTCCCTTTGCCCCGTGGGCCCCAGTACCATTGACACACGGGTTGCAGTCTTGGTTGCATGGGTCGTCCTGGGTCACGCTCCAATCACGCGAGTCAATACCTGCTGGGCGAACATTGGTCTGCCAATGTATCAGCGAAGCACCTAAAGGGCTAAAGCATAAATGAAACAGAAACCAGTTATAGCAACGATTGTTCTGTGAATGTATGCAAAGCCCTTTATGTCCACTTCCCCTATCGCTGAGTTCAAGGGAGATGAACATTCTGAGAATGCCCCTTTAAAAAGCCCACAGGGTGTGTGGTTCCCCTGGGGTGTGTGGTTCCCCTGGGGTGATTGGAGCAGACGGATCAATGGATCTTCTCAGGGCGGGAAGCAGAGCTCCCGAGAGATTATGCATCAGCGAAACGCCTACAGGGCCTTGCATTAGCAGGACCATAGTTACGTTTGGTAACTGTGGTTTCCTGGTTCGTCCACTCCTCCAAATCAAGCCTTTAAAACTCCGAGACTCTCTCTGCTCCGTCACTTGAGTCGTCTCGATGTTTAGAAAAGGTTTTTTAGAAAGTAGTTGATGATCTTGTGACGCGTGATTTACTTTAAAATCAATAATACTTTTGACCAAATGTAGATTTGACAACAGTTTGCTTTGTTATTGACATTGTTCATGTCGACTTTACAGCCTGATCTTTAACTAAAGTAGTGACTAGGGCTGGGCCGTATTGACAAGAATGAACATCTCAGTAATTTAGATGATGAAGCTATAATTTTGCAAACCGTCAGAAAAATGCAATGAAGTTCTCGCAAACATACAACTTTACATGGCTCTGCCGCTCCCAAAGATAATTTTCTTTTTTTGAAAGACGACACTTAAAGTATGTTTTATTTGTATTTTTTAACAGCAGTTTTTGCAACTTTTTTGTTTGTTTCTTGACGTTGGAGATGAACTCGATGTTGTGAATTTGCACATCTTCCAAACAGCAATTTGATCTCAATCCTGTAGACGATTTATTCCTCACCTTTTACTGACTGAACCAAGCGTGAACTCTGTCTTTCCCTGTGAACCTAAAGGCCTTATTCCTTATTTTGTTTTGTGGAATGAAATCTGTGTAGTATATATGTATATATTAGTATATATATCTGTTTTCAGTATGAAGCTTTTGTGTCAGTTTCATGAACTTGCAGCCTAGTTTCCAGCAGCATTTCTGTGACTCTTAAAGATGTGAGTTGTGCTTATTAATTAATCCTTGTGAAGATTTATAATGTTAGAAATGTGTTTGGAAAGTTGAGATTGAGCTTTCACTGACTTTTTACTGGAAAAGTCCAGGAATTATGACAGAACTGTCTGTAAGCATCAGCATTATGACGGTTTAAAGGGAGATTTTTTCATATCATTGTGATTCGTTCCGACTTTTTGATTTCACATGAACTCACTACATGTGAACCACTATTATTATCACCACATGATACAAGAGAAAATATCTGAGTGTGAATTATCTGACAATATAAAGACTGAGATTAGATTGTAACGTGAACTGTTGAACAAATACGAGAATAACATGTATTTCAGATCATGTTTGTAGAGCTCAGAACTACAGGGTTTGCAGCTTACACATGTAAAAAGACCCCACAGAGAACAGATATTTCTTGTTTGTGAAGGATGTGGTGTTGATGAGATCATGAGTCTGCACTTGTTGATCAGAAAGAGACGATTTTTCACAAAAACAATGGATTGAATTCAAGTTAGGAGAAACTAGAGATGGGCCGTTAATAAACAGGGAATATATCAGTTTTGTTTCGCTTCATTCATGTGTAAATTCCTGTAATCCTACAAAGTTTGTAGCATTTTTAATCTTCTTTCACGTTTCTTCAAACAAGTCATAAAACAGTCACAACATAAAATACCAATGTTAGGGCGTCTACAGGTGTTTGTAAAAGTAATTAATGCTTATTATGACAAATGGATGTGGTTCTGGGTCATTTAGTCTGAATGATAATCCTGTATGAAATGTACTTTGTTTATATGTAAACTCTTTTTTATAAACTGTATTTGTGTCTAAAAGTCTCCTATGGACAATAAGCAGATTAACAGAACAATGCTTCTGGTTTTCCCAGGGATATTTTGTCCAAATCAAATGGATAAACGAGAGAGCTGCACAAAGTGCTAATAACACTTATGCCTTTTCCTAAATACTCTTAGATTTGATAAAGTTGCAACGATTCAAGTTACGTTTTTGATCTGATTGTGATTATTACAGTATATAAACTTTTGAAAGTTCACTCCTGCATTAGCATCATTAGTATTAGCCTTGATTTTCCATTGGTGTCATTTGCATCGTTAGCCTTGTTAGCATCATTAGCCTTGTTGGCGTCATTAGCCTTGTTAGCGTCATTAGCATTGTTAGCGTCATTAGCCTTGTTGGCGTCATTAGCCTTGTTAGCGTCATTAGCATTGTTTGCATCATTAGCATTGTTAGCATCACAAGCCTTGTTAGCATCATTAGCATTGTTAGCGATGCAGGTCCAGAGCCCGTTCCGCCAACACAACTCCACTCCGGTGTCGTCCTTCGTGCTGACAGCGTACTTTAACCTGGGCTCGCTGCGGTGGCTCTTCTTCTGGGCTCTGCTGCTGCTGTACCTCCTCGTGATTTTCTCTAACGTCCTGCTCGTCTGCGTCATCGCCCTGAACCGCAGCCTGCACGAGCCCATGTACATGTTCCTCTGCAGCCTCTTCATCAACGAGCTGTACGGCAGCGCGGCCCTGTTCCCCTTTCTGTTAGTCCACATCCTGAGAGACGTCCACATCGTTCCTGCTGCGTTCTGCTTCTTCCAGGTTTACGCGCTGCAGGGATACGGCATGATACAAATGCTGACGTTAATGGGAATGTCGTACGATCGCTACGCCGCCATCTGCCACCCGCTCCACTACAGAGTGCGCATGAGCCGAAACAAGTCAGCAGCGCTGATTCTCTTCCCGTGGATTATTACTCTGGTAGGGATGGGAAACACCATCGGTTTGAGTTCGTCTCTGGAACTTTGTGGGAACGATATCGATAAAGTTTACTGCGATAATTACCCCATAGTCAAACTCGCCTGCTACGACACGACTATTATTAATATATACGGCATTGTGGGGACTTTCAATATAATCGTTTACCCACTGATTGTAATTTTCTACATGTATCTCCGCATTCTGAAGGTGTGCTGGGGCGGGGAGAGGCGCACGAGGCAGAAGGCGGTGAACACCTGCGCGCCTCACCTGGTCTCGTTGTTGAACTTCTCTGTCGCAGGGTTTTTTGAAATCCTTCAGGGCAGATTCGACCTGAGCCGTGTGCCGAAAATGTTACGCATTTTCTTGTCCCTGTACTTCCTCCTGTGTCAGCCGCTGTTCAACCCGCTCATCTACGGCTTAGTCCTGACCAACATCAGGCTCGTCTGCAGAGGCTTACTGCTCAGGGTCTTCAGGAGGGGCAAATCTGACAGTGTTCTGCCTCATGGCATGTTTTAAAGTATATTTTTTACTTAGACTTTTATTCTGAAACTACCGCTCTTATTTTGGCGGGTCTCACCCAGCGCTATAAATCGCTCCCCACAGCGCAGACGTTACATTGCTGCTGAGATGTCTGACACGCAAAAGCCTTTGATCCTTTTATTTTGCTCCCGCTAAGGCAACGCCCGTGAGTATCTGTTGTGTTCAAAGGAGTTTATTTAGTGATATAGGTATTTAGAATGAATATTTTTCTTAAATGAACTTGTAATATTGTCCAAATAAGCTTTTTAGTGAGCATCAGTTGTCATGTTGCCGTGGCAATCTCCTAACTGTCATCTGTTTCTCTGTTTTACTTACAGTTTTTTACTTTGTACTCAATGGCAAGGCTGAATATTAAAGCGCCAAATTCAAGAAGGTCACGTCTGGTCTTTGAGTCAAAGTTTAACCAGCTGCCTAGTTCACGACGAGGGCAGTTACAGTGAAAAAAGGCATAATAATTTGGAGCTTAACTGAAAGCGCAGCAATCAGAGCACGGGCTCAGGCCGAAGCAGCAAAGGCACGGGCTTCATATGCTGAGAAGGAAGCAAAGCTTAAAGTGGAAAGTGCAGTTAAAGAAGCGGAGCTACAGTTGAGCAAAGCAAGGTTAGAAGCTGAGTTAAAAGCACTGGAATTCCAAAGAGAGGCAGCTGCAGCCATAGCACAAGCTGAAGCATTAGAAGCATTTGAGGACCTGGAATCAGAAAAATCCAGTTCAATAACACAAGAAAAACTACAAAGGGACATCAAAATAAGAACAGAGGATTATGTCGAAAAACAAGTACAGCTCCAGTCACAGCACAGCCAAGCCACCGCAGCTACACAACACACAGGTTCCAGTACAGATGAGAGTTTTATTACAAGGAATGCCACACCACCAGGCGAATCACAGCAGGTGACCATCAATGAGCACAACAATGCACCTCTCACCAACCCTGCTCATTTCAAAAGCAGCAGCCACACAAACTATTACAGCGAGCAAGGTGGACACCAAACCAAACCCAAGACAGCTCTTTATCATCCTTCACTAAATGCAACAGCGCCATTGTATGTCCCACAAGTAATGGCAACTTCCACCAGTGTAACACCTGAAACAGAAAACCTGGCTCGTTACCTGGCCCGCCGCGACTTGGCGAGTACGAGTCTCAACCAATTTGACGACAAACCCGAAAGTTACCGAGCATGGCAGTCATCATTCAACAACGCCAGCTCAGACATAGGACTCACGGCCACTGAAACGTTGGATCTGCTGGTTAAATGGCTTGGGACCGAATCTGTCAAACATGTAAAAAAGGATTCGTTCTGTGCACCCAGGAAATTCAAATGTAGCTCTGGAAAAGGCCTGGGCGCGGCTACAAGAGTGCTACGCGGCACCCGAAGTGGCAGAAGAAGCCCTCTTTAAGAGACTTGGTGATTTTTCAAAAATATCTGCCAAAGACTACAGCAAGCTGAGAGACTTGGGTGATTTGCTCATGGAGATCCAAGGCGCTAAAGAAGAGGGGTACTTGACAGGGCTCACATACTTGGACACTTCCAGAGGCATTGGCCCCATATTAGAAAAGCTTCCCTATGGGATTCAAGAGAAATGGCTCAGAGTCGGCTCAAATTTCAAGGAAAGGAACAACGGACCGTTTACCCCCATTCGATTGCTTCACCAATTTCATTTGTAATGAAGCACGCAGGAGAAACGATCCAAGCTTCATGTTTTCACGGATCACAGAAAGGCCACATGAAGCTGCTTCAAAGAACTTTGGAAACAAACTATCTGTTCACAAGACTAACATTTCTTCAGGAGAAAAACCACCTTCAAATACTCCGGTGAATAGATTTGATGGTGTTGCAATAGCAACTCTAATCCACATAGTCAAGAGTTACAAACAAAACAAGTATGGCAGATGCAGAGGATGGCACCACTGCAAGCTTGCACGCACCCCTGCTGAGTTTACCCAAGCTAGACATGTGATTATTAAAGCAGCTCAAGAGGAGTTTTTCTCACATGAAATGGCAGCTCTGAAAAACACACAATCTGTGCCCAAAACAGCTCACTCCAAAAGCTGAACCCCATTCTGAGAGAGGACTTCCTTGGTGTCGGCGGCAGGCTAAAGCACGCTCAGATAAACACAGCAGAAAAGAACCCCATCATCTTGCCAAAGAACTGTCACATTTCCCTGCTTCTAGTGAGACAATACCATCAACAAGTCAAACACCAAGGTCGCCACTTTACTGAAGGGGCCCTGAGAGCAGCAGGCTATTGGATCATCAGAGGAAAGCGACTCATTGCCTCAGTTTTGCACAACTGCGTAACTTGTCATCAGCTGCGTCGCAAAGTAGAGCAGCAGCTCATGGCCGACCTGCCGCCAGAATGTTTACGCACCCTTCACGCACGTTGGAGTGGACGTGTTTGGCCCCTGGCCAGTTGTTTCCAGACGCACTAGAGGCGGCCTGGCCGAAAGCAAACGGTGGGCTATGCTCTTTTGCTGCATGAGTACACGGGCTGTCCACATTGAGATCATTGCCTCCTTGGACACTTCCAGCTGCATCAACGCACTTAGGCGGTTCTTTGCAATTCGTGGACCTGCCAGGCAGATACGATCGGACTGTGGAACAAATGTGACGATGCAGAAATTCCTGCATGATCAGAGCTGCGAGTGGGTGTTTAACCCACCCCATGCATCCCACATGGGAGGGTCTTGGGAAAGGCTAATAGGACTTTCAAGACGCATCCTGAATGCTATCCTGCTCAAAGACACAATTAAGCTAACTCATGATGTTTTGTGCACTCTAATGATGGAAGTAGCTGCAATCGTAAACGCCAGACCCCTGGTCCCTGTCTCAAACGACCCAGACTCACCTTCCATACTGTGCCCTGCCATGATTCTCACACAGAAAGTGTGAGTTCCACCTCCCCAAGGAGAATTCACAAACAAAGATCTCTATAGCAAACAGTGGAGACAAGTGCAAGCATTTGCAGACGAGTTCTGGCGTCGCTGGCGACAGGAGTATCTTCAAACGCTTCAAACTCGGGGAAAGTGGACAGAAATCAAAAGGAATGTGAAAGATGGAGACATCGCAATCAGACAGTTAACCGGTTACTTGCCGACCCCCGGATAAGGGGTTCGGATTATGATCAGGGTTAGGAATGGCAAATGTGATTTAAGTTGTTTACATATACCTTTAGAAACTAGAAGGTCTTGGCTTTCAAACGATTTGGATATGCATATTGGTAACTCCATTCCTCCTTACTCCTTACCATAAACAAGTTAGGCCAAATCTTTCAAAGTAAGAGTTCAAAATGTAATAAAATGTTTTCTTCATTGTGTAACAATTGTTAGGTCGCTCGAATTGTCCCATGTAAGTGCTGCCTATGTCTGTGACTTGGTTGCAGAGACACCAACTCTAATATTTTACTTATTTATAGGAAGATCAACGAAGAATATTTACAATCAAAGATCGAGATGTCATTTCCCTGGGGTTAGTTCATGCATAATGTGTGTCTGGTCCAGTTAATTACCTTATCTCTGTGATAATCTCCATGGTGGAGGCCTGGCGCCGGTTTGACGGACCAGCAGCCGACCTTCTCGCCAGTGTGGAAAGCACACAGAGGTCACTTTGGTTCTCACTCAGGTCAACAGATGAGCCCCTTCCCGATGTCGACGCCATGGCTCATCATCCATGGCTCATCATCCATGGCTTCGTGGTCGCCTGCAGGTGTTCCCACCCCTCCAGCCCCTGCTCCACAGGGATAGAATGGAGGACGTTCTCACCCTCGTAGTGGCTCCGGGTCTGGAAGTAAAAGGGGGAAGCTGCTGCGTCTAGACTTACCCTCTTCAGTCCTGGCTCCAATCCAGGCGGCCTGGGCCTTGTCCAACAATAAATGCTCAAGACGTCCGGAAGTGGCCCTTCTCCGATCAGTGTTCGGTGGGGTTTGGACCCCACAATTTGCCCTATACAGGATGTGTTCGTATTTCTCCAGGACCTCCTGGAGGAGGGCAGAGCTGCTGCGACTCTGGGCCTTTTTGCAGCAGTTATCATGACTGGCCATGTTGGGGTCTGAAGTTTCATGGCTCGCAGCCACTCCTTGATCCACCAGTGCTTCTGTTCCCTAGTGGGACCTTCAAGAACCTTCGGTTGTCTCACCTACAAACAGCGACCCTCTGGGCTCTGGCACCTGCTGAAGGTCAGAGGATCTGCGTGTGCTTTCATTGCAGTCTTCCAGTCAGCGACGGGCTCATCGAAGTTGTTGCTCAGTCCGGCCTGTCAGCCTAAGGTCATCATCCGGACTAAAGCCTCTGGATGTCTGGATCTGGACCCAGGTCCGCCAGTTGGGGACCCCTGGTCTTGGGTAATCAGGGCCGAACGTTCTGTCCACCCCCACATGCTTACGCAGGGGATGAATGCCAGTGTTGTGGCAGTTCTGGGCCGTACACTGCTACCTGGATCAGGCAGCTGGGGTTAGGTGGTCTGACCCACTGATTGTCTGCTTTGGGACCAAGGGTGTCCCATTGTCTCTGCAGTGTCTGGCTTGATGGGTCGGCCTCACCGTCTGTATGGTGTAGGAGACACAGGACCTTTACCCGCCTAAACCCATCTATGCGCAGAATGGCCGCTTCATAGCGGGTTGCAGTCCTAGTTGCATGGGTCACCCCATGTCTTCCTCTCCCATCGCTGAGTTCAAGGGAGATGAACATTCATTCCCCTAGGGTGGTTGGAGCAGACGGATCGATTGATCTTCTCAGCAGAGCTCCCGAGAGATTGTGCATCAGCGAAGCACCTGAACGGCCTCGCATACATTCCCATTAAGATGAGATAAGATAAGATAATCCTTTATTGATCTCACAAAGGAGAAATTCACTTGTTACAGTCGGCGTTCCAGAAGTTCACTCAGAGTTAATAAAGTGCAGCTGATACATAGATTATTGCACATGTTACTTTACAGTCTTATTGTTCAGTCTGACAGCAGTGGGGATGAAGGCTTTGCGGTAGCGCTCCGTCCTGCACTGAGGGTGTCTCAGTCTGCCACTGAGAGAGCTGCTCAGCTCTTCTACAGTCCCGTGCAGTGGGTGGGAGGTGTTGTCCATGATGGAGGTGAGCTTGGCTAACACCCTCCTGTCACTATAGTATATGTCATTACTATAGTTACGTTTGGTAACTGTGGTTTCCCGGTTCGTCCACTCCTCCAAATGAAGCCTTTAAAACTCCGAGACTCTCTCTGCTCCTGCACTTGTGTCGTCTTGATGTTCAGAAAAGGTTTTTTTTTAGAAAAAGGCGTTGATGATCTTGTGATGCATGACTTACTTTATATTCAATAATACTTTTGACAAAAAGTAAATTTGACATGTGACTATTTTCAACTGTTTGCTTTGTTTTCGACATTGTTCACGTCGACTTTAGAGCCTGAGTTTTAACTAAACTAGTGACAAGAATGAATATCTCAGTCATTTTGGTGACGATGATGAAGCTGTAGTTTTGCAAACCATCAGAAATAGGCAAAAGAGTGCAGAGAAAAATCACCCAGGCAACAGTTTTTCCATTTTTTGTTTCTTTCTTGACATTGAAGATGAACCCCATTTGCTCATCTTCCAAACAGCAATTTGATCTCATCTTGTAGACGATATATTGCCCACCTTTTACTGACTGAACCGACCTAAACCTTTTCTTTCCCTACACAACTAATGGGCCTATTTATTTTGTTTCTAGTAGCACGATTAAATCTGTTTTGTCCTCATTCAGTATATTCTCAAATCGAACTTGTGTGGGAAAACCTTCATCTTATTATGAAGCTTTTGTGTCAGTTTCATGAACTTGCAGCCTCGTTTCCAACAGCATTTCTGTGACTCTTAAAGATGTGAGGTGTGCTTAATAATTAATCCTTGTGAAGATTTATAAGAATGAACATTTCAGAAATTATGACAAAGAAGCAATAATTTTGCAAACCATCAGAAATATGCTATAAAGTTCTGGCAAACATCTAAATTAACGTTGCTTTGCCTCCACAAAAGTGAAGAGGAAAAAAAACACTTAAAACCTTTTTTTGAAAGATTTCACTTCCAGTTTACTTCAATTGTATTTTTTAACAGCAGCTTTTGCAACTTTTTGGTGATTTCTTGACTCTGGAGATGAACTCGATGTTGTAAATTTTCACAACTTCCAAACAGTAATTTGATCTCATCTTGTAGACGATATATTCCTCACCTTTTACTGACTGAACCGAGCCTGAACTCTGTCTTTCCCTGTGCACCTAAAGGCCTTATTCCTTATTTTGTTTTGTGGAATGAAATCTGTTTAGTATATATGTATATATTAGTATATATATCTGTTTTCTGTATGAAGCTTTTGTGTCAGTTTCATGAACTTGCAGCCTAGTTTCCAGCAGCATTTCTGTGACTCTTAAAGATGTGAGGTGAGCTTATTAGCTTATGAGCTTTCACTGACCTTTTACTGGAAAAGTCCAGGAATTATGACAGAACTGTCTGTAAGCATCAGCATTATGACGGTTTAAAGGGAGATTTTTCCGTATCGTTGTGACTCGTTCCGGCTTTTTGATTTCACATGAACTCACTTCATGTGAACCACTATTATTATCACCACATGATACAAGAGAAAATATCTGAGTGTGAATTATCTGACAATATAAAGACTGAGATTAGATTGTAACGTGAACTGTTGAACAAATACGAGAATAACATGTATTTCAGATCATGTTTGTAGAGCTTAGAACTACAGGGTTTGCAGCTTACACATGTAAAAAGACCCCACGGAGAACAGATATTTCTTGTTTGTGAAGGATGTGGTGTTGATGAGATCATGAGTCTGCACTTGTTGATCAGAAAGAGACAATGGATTGAATTCAAGTTAGGAGAGACGAGAGATGGGCCGTTAATAAACAGGGAATATATCAGTTTTGTTTTGCTTCATTCATGTGTAAATTCCTGTAATCCTACAAAGTTTGTAGCATTTTTAATCTTCTTCACATTTCTTCAAACAAGTCACAAAACAGTCACAACATAAAACACCAATGTTAGGGCGTCTACAGGTGTTTGTAAAAGTAATTAATGCTTATTATGACAAATGGATGTGGTTCTGGATCATTTAGTCGGAATGATAATCCTGTATGAAATGTACTTTGTTTATATGTAAACTCTTTTTTATAAACTGTATTTGTGTCTAAAAGTCTCCTATGGACAATAAGCAGATTAACAGAACAATGCCTCTGGTTTTCCTAGGGATATTTTGTCCACATCACATGGATAAACGAGAGAGCTGCACAAAGTGCTAACAAAACTTATGCCTTTTCCTAAATACTCTTAGATTTGATAAAGTTGCAACGATTCAAGTTACGTTTTTGATCTGATTGTGATTATTACAGTATAGAAACTTTTGAAAGTTCACTCCTGCATTAGCATCATTAGCATTAGCCTTGATTTTCCATTGGTGTCGTTAGCATCGTTAGCCTTGTTAGCCTTGTTAGCGTCATTAGCCTTGTTCGCATCATTGGCCTTGTTAGCATCATTAACCTTTGTTAACATTGTTAACCTTTGTTAGCGTCATTAGCCTTGTTAGCATCATTAGCCTTGTTAACATCATTAACCTTTGTTAACATTGTTAACCTTTGTTAGCGTCATTAGCCTTGTTAGCATCATTAGCCTTGTTAGCATCGATAGCTTCATTAGCCTTGTTAGCATCGTTAGCCTTGTTAGCATAATTAGCCTTGTTAGCATCATTAGCCTTGTTAGCGATGCAGGTCCAGAGCCCGTTCCGCCAACACAACTCCACTCCGGTGCCGTCCTTCGTGCTGACAGCGTACTTTAACCTGGGCTCGCTGCGGTGGCTCTTCTTCTGGGCTCTGCTGCTGCTGTACCTCCTCATGATCTTCTCTAACGTCCTGCTCGTCTGCGTCATCGCCCTGAACCGCAGCCTGCAAAAGCCCATGTACATGTTCCTCTGCAGCCTCTTCATCAACGAGCTGTACGGCAGCGCGGCCCTGTTCCCCTTTCTGTTAGTCCACATCCTGAGAGACGTCTACAACGTTCCAACTGCGTTCTGCTTCTTCCAGGTTTACGCGCTGCATGGATACGGCATGATACAAATGTTGACGTTGATGGGAATGTCGTACGATCGCTACGCCGCCATCTGCCACCCGCTCCACTACAGAGTGCGCATGAGCCGAAGCAGGACGGCGGCGCTGATTCTCTTCCCGTGGATTTACACTCTGTTGGGGATGGGAGCCACCATCAGTTTGAGTTCGTCTCTGGAGCTTTGTGGGAACAATATCGATAAAGTTTATTGCGATAATTACCCCATAGTCAAACTCGCCTGCTACGACACGACTGATATCAACATACATGGTCTTGTGTCAACTTGTAACATGATTGTCGGCACGTTAAGTGTCATTTTCTACATGTACTTCCGTATTCTGAAGGTGTGCTGGAACGGGGAAAGGAAAACGAGGCAGAAGGCGGTGAACACCTGCGCGCCTCACCTGGCCTCGCTGCTGAACTTCACTGTCGCAGCGTTTTTCGAAATCCTTCAGAGCAGATTCGACATGAGCCGTGTACCGAAAATGTTGCGCATTTTCCTGTCCCTGTACTTCTTCCTGTGTCAGCCGCTGTTCAACCCGCTCATCTACGGCTTAGTCCTGACCAACATCAGGCTCATCTGCAGAGGCTTACTGCTCAGGGTCTTCAGGAGGGGCAAATCTGACAGTTAACCTGTTACTCACTTGAGAATTTTGTTTATGTATCGGAAGTTCAACGAAGTAGCTGGTTTGACAGACTAGTACCCAACCTTTTTGCCAGTCGCACAGTGGCCACTTCTCACTACGGTCAAAAGACGAGCCCCCTCCCTGGTTGACCGCCATGGCTCATCGTCCATGGCATCCTGGTCTCCTGCAGGTGTTCCCACCCTTCCAGTTCCTGCCGCCCGTGCTCCACAGGGTGAGGACTGGCCCAACACTCTGGTCCAGGCGGGTGAGGGGCCCTTCAGTCTCGTCAGGTGCTGTGATGTCAGCTTAAGGTTAGTGAGTAAATGGGGGAAACTGCTGCGTCTTCTGTCCTGGTAGTTTCGCGGCTCGCAGCCACTCCTTGCTGAAGCGTTCTGTGAGGTGCTTGTCGGCTCAGACCGTCTGCTCCCTCATGGGACCTTCAAGTGGTACTGGGGGATCTGTCTGGGTCCCTGTTTCAGCCCATTCATCGGGCAGAGGTCGGCTGTCTCACCTACAAACAGCGACCCTCAGGGCTCTGGTGTCTGCTGAAGGTCAGGGGATCTGCGTGTGCTTTCAGTGCAACCTTTCAATCAGCGATGGGCTCATGGACGTTGTTGCTCAGTCCAGCCCGTCAGCCTAAGGTCATCACATCCTTCCTTTACGTCTAGGGTAATCAGGGCCGACCGTTCTGTCCACCCCCACATGCTTGCGCAGGGAATGAATGCTGCTGGGGTTAGGGGTCTGACCAACTGTTTATATGCTTTGGGAGCAAGGGTGTCCCATTGTGGCTTGCTGAGTACGCCTCAGCATCCTCATGGGGTAGGAGACACAGGACCTGTACCCGCCTAAAGCTGTTCAGACACTATAGGCAGAATTGCCGCTTCCACAGCACTGCTTCACAGTGCTTCGCTTGAGGAGTTGTGAACGGCAGCCTCCTGGTCCTGCTCTTCGACACTCATGCAGTTGTGTTTGCCGGATAACGCCACTGGCTCGATCACCCATGCCGTTCTAGGTTTGGGGCAAACATAGCTCTTCGCTATGTCTGGACAACCTAGTGCAGGTGCTCGGGTGAAGCGGTCTGACTGGGTTTAGTTTGTACTTGTAGGGAGCATGCTTTGCCCTGTGCGGTGGCGCTCCATTTGTTATTCCAGTGGTGCTTCTCTGGGGAGAGGTGAGTCTGGGTGAATGGCGACCCGGCCTGAAGCTTCGGGCACCCTCTGGTTTCGGACTTCGGTGTATTCATGTGCTCTTAAAAGAGGCTGCTTGACTTAGGTGGGACGGTTGGGGCTTTTGGGAGAGGCGGCCTTGAGCACCCTTCTGTTGTTACCAGTTTGGACGCACCTCCACTCTAGGTGATGCGGTTTGGTCTGTCCTGAGTTGTGGCTGAAGGGTCGTGGAGGCTTGTATGGCGGCTATGAGTACACCTCCCTTTGCCCCGTGGGCCCCAGTACCATTGACACACGGGTTGCAGTCTTGGTTGCATGGGTCGTCCTGGGTCACGCGAGTCAATACCTGCTGGGCGAACATTGGTCTGTCAATGTATCAGCGAAGCACCTAAAGGGCTAAAGCATAAATGAAACAGAAACCAGTTATAGTAACGATTGTTCTGTGAATGTATGCAAAGCCCTTTACACTGCGTTCCAAATTATTATGCATATAGTACTTGTGTGTCAAAAAGGTAAAAAAATAAAAATAATAATAATGAAACTCATGGATGGTGTCGTGTCTTGGGGCTCTATGAATCACTGACATTAATCTCAGAGACCTGGGATGATTAGTTTTCAGGTTAAGCCCAGTTAAGGGAAAAACTGCTGAAAAAGGGTGTTCCACTTTATCATGCAGATCATCATTTTCAAGCTATATGGTAAAGCAAAAGGATCTCTCTGCTGATGAAAAGCGTGAAATAGTGTAATGTCTTGGTCTAGGTATGAAAACCTTCGATATTTCATGAAAGATTAGGCGTAATCATCAAACTGATAAGAGATTTGTGGATGATTCAGAGCACACTTGGGTTTGTGCAGATAAAGGCACAATATGGACGGTTTCTGCCAGACAAACACATCAGATTATGAGAACAGATGCCACAAAGCTGCAGACAGGTATTTGAAGCTGCTGGTGCCTCTGGAGTCTCCCGAACATCAAGGTGTAGGACCCTCCAGAGGCTGCAGTTGTGCATAAACCTTCTATCCGGGCCTCCCACAAACGGTTAATTGAATGTTCATGAACAGAAACGGCTGCAGTGGCTCAGAAATACATGAGGACTCATTTTCAAACAGTCTTGTTCACTGATGAGGCCGTGTAGCCCTGGATGGTCAAATCAATGGAGTAGTGGATAGTTGGTGAATGGCCACAATGTCCCAACAAGGCTGTGACGTCAGTAAGGAGGGGGCGGAGTCATGTTTTGGGCCAGAATCATGGGGAGAGAGCTGGTCGGCCCCATTAGGCCCTTTTAGGATCCCTGAAGGAGTGAAAATGACCGTTGAAAAATATGTGGAGTTTCTGACTGACCACTGTCTTCTATGCTACAAAAAGAAGAGCTGTGCTTTCCCGAACAAAATCCTCTTCATGCAGGACAACGCACCATGTCCTGCTGTAAAGAAAACCTCTGCATCACTGGCTGCTATGGGCAGAAAAGGAGAGAAACTCATGATGTGGACCCCCTCCTCCCCTGACCTCAACCCTGTTGAGAACATTTGGAGCCTCACCAAAAAAAAACATCTATGAGGGTGGGAGGCAGTTTTCATCCAAACAGCAGCTCTGGGAGACTATTCTAACATCCTGCAAACAAATCCAAGCAGAAACTGTCCAAAAACTCACAAGTTTAATGGATTTAAGAATTTTAAAGCTGCTATCACACAAGGGCTCCTATGGTAAAATATAACTTGAGCTGTTAATATTTTTTTGATTGAAATAGCTTTTGATTTCAGTAAGTATGACCTCCTAATGCTACAAATACAACAAATGACCATTTTCAGTTAATTACAAGCTTTAAAATGTATTGAAACGATGAGTTGCATAATAATTTGGAACAGTGGATTTTGAGGTTTTTACTATATTTATTTTTGAAAAAAATACTGTTATCACTAGGAAATTTTTTCCACCACATTTAAATGATCCTCTACCAGTTAAAGACTTGAAAATTATGCTGACTCTCATTTGAGTTGACAATTTAGAAAATCAGAGAAAAATGTCATTTGCATAATAATTTGGAACGCAGTGTATGTCCACGTCCCCTATCGCTGAGTTCAAGGGAGATGAACATTCTGAGAATGCCCCTTTAAAAAGCCCACAGGGTGTGTGGTTCCCCTGGGGTGATTGGAGCAGACGGATCAATTGATCTTCTCAGGGCGGGAAGCAGAGCTCCCGAGAGATTATGCATCAGCGAAACGCCTACAGGGCCTTGCATTAGCAGGACCATAGTTACGTTAGGTAACTGTGGTTTCCTGGTTCGTCCACTCCTCCAAATCAAGCCTTTAAAACTCCGAGACTCTCTCTGCTCCGTCACTTGTGTCGTCTCGATGTTTAGAAAAGGTTTTTGTAGAAAGTAGTTGATGATCTTGTGACGTGTGATTTACTTTAAAATCAATAATACTTTTGACCAAATGTAGATTTGACATGTGACTATTTTAACAGTTTGCTTTGTTATTGACATTGTTCATGTCGACTTTACAGCCTGATCTTTAACTAAAGTAGTGACTAGGGCTGGGCCGTATTGAAAGAACATCTCAGTAATTTAGATGATGAAGCTATAATTTTGCAAACCGTCAGAAAAATGCAATGAAGTTCTCGCAAACATATAACTTTACATTGCTCTGCCGCTCCCAAAGATAATTTTCTTTTTTTGAAAGACGACACTTAAAGTATGTTTTATTTGTATTTTTTAACAGCAGTTTTTGCAACTTTTTGGTTTGTTTCTTGACTCTGGAGATGAACTCGATGTTGTGAATTTGCACATCTTCCAAACAGCAATTTGATCTCATCTTGTAGACGATATATTCCTCACCTTTTACTGACTGAACCGAGCCTGAACTCTGTCTTTCCATGTGCACCAAAACGCCCTATTCCTTATTTTGTTTTGTGGAATGAAATCTGTGTAGTATATATGTATATATTAGTATATATATCTGTTTTTAGTATGAAGCTTTTGTGTCAGTTTCATGAACTTGCAGCCTAGTTTCCAGCAGCATTTCTGTGACTCTTAAAGATGTGAGTTGAGCTTATTAATTAATCCTTGTGAAGATTTATAATGTTAGAAATGTGTTTGGAAAGTTGAGATTGAGCTTTCACTGACTTTTTACTGGAAAAGTCCTGGAATTATGACAGAACTGTCTGTAAACATCAGCATTATGACGGTTTAAAGGGAGATTTTTCCGTATCATTGTGACTTGTTCCGGCTTTTTGATTTCACATGAACTCACTACATTTGAACCACTATTATTATCACCACATGATACAAGAGAAAATATCTGAGTGTGAATTATCTGACAATATAAAGACTGAGATTAGATTGTAACGTGAACTGTTGAACAAATACGAGAATAACATGTGTTTCAGATCATGTTTGTAGAGCTCAGAACTACAGGGTTTGCAGCTTACACATGTAAAAAGACCCCACGGAGAACAGATATTTCTTGTTTGTGAAGGATGTGGTGTTGATGAGATCATGAGTCTGCACTTGTTGATCAGAAAGAGACGATTTTTCACAAAAACAATGGATTGAATTCAAGTTAGGAGAGACGAGAGATGGGCCGTTAATAAACAGGGAATATATCAGTTTTGTTTCGCTTCATTCATGTGTAAATTCCTGTAATCCTACAAAGTTTGTAGCATTTTGAATCTTCTTCACGTTTCTTCAAACAAGACATAAAACAGTCACAACATAAAACACCAATGTTAGGGCGTCTACAGGTGTTTGTAAAAGTAATTAATGCTCATTATGACAAATGGATGATGTGGTTCTGGGTCATTTAGTCTGAATGATAATCCTGTATGAAATGTACTTTGTTTATATGTAAACTCTTTTTTATAAACTGTATTTGTGTCTAAAAGTCTCCTATGGACAATAAGCAGATTAACAGAACAATGACTCTGGTTTTCCCAGTGATACTTTGTCCAAATAAAATGGATAAACGAGAGAGCTGCACAAAGTGCTAATAACACTTATGCCTTTTCCTAAATACTCTTAGATTTGATAAAGTTGCAACGATTCAAGTTACGTTTTTGATCTGATTGTGATTATTACAGTATAGAAACTTTTGAAAGTTCACTCCTGCATTAGCATCATTAGCATTAGCCTTGATTTTCCATTGGTGTCGTTAGCATCGTTAGCCTTGTTTGGATCATAAGCCTTGTTAGCATCCATAGCTTCATTAGCCTTGTTAGCGTCATTAGCCTTGTTAGCATAGATAGCTTCATTAGCCTTGTTAGCATCATTAGCCTTGTTAGCATCGATAGCGTCATTAGCCTTGTTAGCGATGCAGGTCCAGAGCCCGTTCCGCCGACACAACTCCACTCCGGTGTCGTCCTTCGTGCTGACAGCGTACTTTAACCTGGGCTCGCTGCGGTGGCTCTTCTTCTGGGCTCTGCTGCTGCTGTACCTCCTCATGATTTTCTCTAACGTCCTGCTCGTCTGCGTCATCGCCCTGAACCGCAGCCTGCATGAGCCCATGTACATGTTCCTCTGCAGCCTCTTCATCAACGAGCTGTACGGCAGCGCGGCCCTGTTCCCCTTTCTGTTAGTCCACATCCTGAGAGACGTCCACACCGTTCCCGCGCCGCTCTGCTTCATCCAGATCTATGTCATACATGGATACGCGATCATACAGCTCCAGACGTTAGCCGGTATGTCGTACGATCGCTACGTCGCCATCTGCCACCCGCTCCACTACAGAGTGCGCATGAGCCGAAGCAGGACGGCGGCGCTGATTATCTTCCCGTGGATTTATGTTTTTTTAGCAGTGGGAGTCACCATCAGTTTGAGTTCGTCTCTGGAACTTTGTGGGAACGATATCGATAAAGTTTACTGCGATAATTACCCCATAGTCAAACTCGCCTGCTACGACGCGACTATTATTAATATATACGGCATTGTGGGGACTTTCAATTCAATTGTTTACCCGTTTTTAGTGATATTCTACACGTATCTCCGTATTCTGAAGGTGTGCTGGGGCGGGGAGAGGCGCACGAGGCAGAAGGCAGTGAACACCTGTGCGCCTCACCTGGCCTCGTTTCTGAACTTTAGCGTTGCAGCATTTTTTGAAATCCTTCAGGGCAGGTTCGACATGAGCCGCGTTCCCAACATGTTGCGTGTTTTCCTGTCCCTGTACTTCCTCCTGTGTCCGCCGCTGTTCAACCCGCTCATCTACGGCTTAGTCCTGACCAACATCAGGCTCATCTGCAGAGGCTTACTGCTCAGGGTCTTCAGGAGGGACAAATCTGACAGTTAAGCTGTTACTCACTTGAGAATTTTGTTTATGCATCGCAAGTTCAACGAAGTAGCTGGTTTGACAGACTAGTACCCAACCTTTTTGCCAGTCGCACAGTGGCCACTTCTCACTCCGGTCAACAGACGAGCCCCCTCCCTGGTTGACCGCCATGGCTCATCGTCCATGGCGTCCTGGTCTCCTGCAGGTGTTCCCACCCTTCCAGTTCCTGCCGCCCGTGCTCCACAGGGTGAGGACTGGCCCAACACTCTGGTCCAGGTGGGTGAGGGGCCCTTCAGTCTCGTCAGGTGCTGTGATGTCAGCTTAAGGTCAGTGAGTAAATGGGGGAAGCTGCTGCATCTTCTGTCCTGGTAGTTTCGCGGCTCGCAGCCACTCCTTGCTGAAGCGTTCTGTGAGGTGCTCGTAGGCTCAGACCGTCTGCTCCCTCATGGGACCTTCAAGTGGTACTGGAGGATCTGTCTGGGTCCCTGTTTCAGCCCATTCATCGGGCAGAGGTTGGCTGTCTCACCTACAAACAGCGACCCTCAGGGCTCTGGTGTCTGCTGAAGGTCAGGGGATCTGCGTGTGCTTTCAGTGCAACCTTCCAATCAGCGATGGGCTCATGGACGTTGTTGCTCAGTCCAGCCTGTCAGCCTAAGGTCATCACATCCTTCCTTTAGGTTTAGGGTAATCAGGGCCGACCGTTCTGTCCACCCCCTCATGCTTGCGCAGGGGATGAATGCTGCTGGGGTTAGGGGGTCTGACCAACTGTTAATATGATTTGGGAGCAAGGGTGTCCCATTGTGGCTTGCTGGGTACGCCTCAGCATCCTCATGGGGTAGGAGACACAGGACCTGTACCCGCCTAAAGCTGTTCAGACACTATAGGCAGAATGGCCGCTTCCACAGCACTGCTTCACAGTGCTTCGCTTGAGGAGTTGTGAACGGCAGCCTCCTGGTCCTCCTCTTCGACACTCATGCAGTTGTGTTTGCCGGATAATGCCATTGGCTCGATCACCCATGCCGTTCTAGGTTTGGGGCAAACATAGCTCTTCGCTATGTCTGGATAACCTAGTGCAGGTGCTGTTGGGCGAAGCGGTCTGACTGGGTTTAGTTTGTACTTGTAGGGAGCATGCTTTGCCCTGTGCGGTGGCGCTCCATTTGTTATTCCAGTGGTGCTTCTCTGGGGAGAGGTGAGTCTGGGTGAATGGCGACCCGGCCTGAAGCTTCGGGCACCCTCTGGTTTCGGACTTCGGTGTATTCATGTGCTCTTAAAAGAGGCTGCCTGACTTAGGTGGGACGGTTGGGGCTCTTGGGAGAGGCGGCCTTGAGCACCCTTCTGTTGTAACCAGTTTGGATGCACCTCCACTCTAGGTGATGTGGTTTGGTCTGTCCTGAGTTGTGGCTGAAGGGTCGTGGAGGCTTGTATGGCGGCTATGAGTACACCTCCCTTTGCCCCGTGGGCCCCAGTACCATTGACGCACGGGGTGCAGTCTTGGTTGCATGGGTCGTCCTGGGTCACGCTCCAATCACGCGAGTCAATACCTGCTGGGCGAACATTGGTCTGCCAATGTATCAGCGAAGCACCTAAAGGGATAAAGCATAAATGAAACAGAAACCAGTTATAGTAACGATTGTTCTGTGAATGTATGCAAAGCCCTTTATGTCCACTTCCCCTATCGCTGAGTTCAAGGGAGATGAACATTCTGAGAATGCCCCTATAAAAAGCCCACAGGGTGTGTGGTTCCCCTGGGGTGATTGGAGCAGACGGATCAATTGATCTTCTCAGGGCGGGAAGCAGAGCTCCCGAGAGATTATGCATCAGCAAAACGCCTACAGGGCCTTGCATTAACAGGTCCATAGTTACGTTAGGTAACTGTGGTTTCCTGGTTCGTCCACTCCTCCAAATCAAGCCTTTAAAACTCCGAGACTCTCTCTGCTCCGTCACTTGTGTCGCCTCGATGTTTAGAAAAGGTTTTTGTAGAAAGTAGTTGATGATCTTGTGATTCGTGATTTACTTTAAAATCAATAATACTTTTGACCAAATGTAGATTTGACATGTGACTATTTTAACAGTTTGCTTTGTTATTGACATTGTTCATGTCGACTTTACAGCCTGATCTTTCACTAAAGTAGTGACTAGGGCTGGGCCGTATTGACAAGAATGAACATCTCAGTAATTTAGATGATGAAGCTATAATTTTGCGATGAAGTTCTGGCAAACATATAACTTTACATTGCTCTGCCGCTCCCAAAGATAATTTTCTTTTTTTGAAAGACGACACTTAAAGTATGTTTTATTTGTATTTTTTAACAGCAGTTTTTGCAACTTTTTTGTTTGTTTCTTGACATTGGAGATGAACTCGATGTTGTGAATTTGCACATCTTCCAAAGAAGCAATTTGATCTAATCTTGTAGACGATTTATTCCTCACCTTTTACTGACTGAACCAAGCGTGAGCTTTGTCTTTCCATGTGCACCAAAACGCCCTATTCCTTATTTTGGTTTGTGGAATGAAATCTGTTTAGTATATATGTATATATTAGTATATATATATGTTTTCAGTATGAAGCTTTTGTGTCAGTTTCATGAACTTGCAGCCTAGTTTCCAGCAGCATTTCTGTGACTCTTAAAGATGTGAGTTGAGCTTATTAATTAATCCTTGTGAAGATTTATAATGTTAGAAATTTGTTTGGAAAGTTGAGATTGAGCTTTCACTGACTTTTTACTGGAAAAGTCCAGGAATTATGACAGAACTGTCTGTAAACATCAGCATTATGACGGTTTAAAGGGAGGTTTTTCCGTATCATTGTGACTCGTTCCGGCTTTTTGATTTCACATGAACTCACTACATGTGAACCACTATTATTATCACCACATGACACAAGAGAAAATATCTGAGTGTGAATTATCTGACAATATAAAGACTGAGATTAGATTGTAACGTGAACTGTTGAACAAATACGAGAATAACATGTATTTCAGATCATGTTTGTAGAGCTCAGAACTACAGGGTTTGCAGCTTACACATGTAAAAAGACCCCACGGAGAACAGATATTTCTTGTTTGTGAAGGATGTGGTGTTGATGAGATCATGAGTCTGCACTTGTTGATCAGAAAGAGAGGATTTTTCACAAAAACAATGAATCGAATTCAAGTTAGGAGAGACGAGAGATGGGCCGTTAATAAACAGGGAATATATCAGTTTTGTTTCGCTTCATTCATGTGTAAATTCCTGTAATCCTACAAAGTTTGTAGCATTTTTAATCTTCTTCACATTTCTTCAAACAAGTCACAAAACAGTCACAACATAAAACACCAATGTTAGGGCGTCTACAGGTGTTTGTAAAAGTATTTAATGCTTATTATGACAAATGGATGATGTGGTTCTGGGTCATTTAGTCTGAGTGATAATCCTGTATGAAATGTACTTTGTTTATATGTAAACTCTTTTTTACAAACTGTATTTGTGTCTAAAAGTCTCCTATGGACAATAAGCAGATTGACAGAACAATGCCTCTGGTTTTCCAGTGATATTTTGTCCAAATCAAATGGATAAACGAGAGAGCTGCACAAAGTGCTAATAACACTTATGCCTTTTCCTAAATACTCTTAGATTTGATAAAGTTGCAACGATTCAAGTTACGTTTTTGATCTGATTGTGATTATTACCGTATATAAACTTTTGAAAGTTCACTCCTGCATTAGCATCATTAGTATTAGCCTTGATTTTCCATTGGTGTCGTTAGCATCATTAGCCTTGTTCGCATCATTGGCCTTGTTAACATCATTAACCTTTGTTAACATTGTTAACCTTTGTTAGCGTCATTAGCCTTGTTAGCATCGTTAGCCTTGTTAGCATCGTCAGCCTTGTTAGCATCATTAGCCTTGTTAGCGATGCAGGTCCAGAGCCCGTTCCGCCAACACAACTCCACTCCGGTGTCGTCCTTCGTGCTGACAGCGTACTTTAACCTGGGCTCGCTGCGGTGGCTCTTCTTCTGGGCTCTGCTGCTGCTGTACCTCTTCATGATCTTCTCTAACGTCCTGCTCGTCTGCGTCATCGCCCTGAACCGCAGCCTGCACAAGCCCATGTACATGTTCCTCTGCAGCCTCTTCATCAACGAGCTGTACGGCAGCGCGGCCCTGTTCCCCTTTCTGTTAGTCCACATCCTGAGAGACGTCCACAACGTACCCATTGCGTTCTGCTTCTTCCAGGTTTACGCGCTGCATGGATACGGCATGATACAAATGTTGACGTTGATGGGAATGTCGTACGATCGCCACGCCGCCATCTGCCACCCGCTCCACTACAGAGTGCGCATGAGCCAAAGCAGGACGGCGGCGCTGATTCTCTTCCCGTGGATTTACACTCTGTTGGGGATGGGAGCCACCATCAGTTTGAGTTCGTCTCTGGAGCTTTGTGGGAACAGTATCGATAAAGTTTATTGTGATAATTACCCCATAGTCAAACTCGCCTGCTACGACACGACTGATATCAACATACATGGTCTTGTGTCAACTTGTAACATGATTGTCGGCACGTTAAGTGTCATTTTCTACACGTACTTCCGTATTCTGAAGGTGTGCTGGAACGGGGAAAGGAAAACGAGGCAGAAGGCGGTGAACACCTGCGCGCCTCACCTGGCCTCGTTTCTGAACTTCACTGTCGCAGCGTTTTTCGAAATCCTTCAGAGCAGATTCGACATGAGCCGTGTACCGAAAATGTTGCGCATTTTCCTGTCCCTGTACTTCCTCCTGTGTCAGCCGCTGTTCAACCCGCTCATCTACGGCTTAGTCCTGACCAACATCAGGCTCATCTGCAGAGGCTTACTGCTCAGGGTCTTCAGGAGGGGCAAATCTGACAGTTAACCTGTTACTCACTTGAGAATTTTGTTTATGTATCGCAAGTTCAACGAAGTAGCTGGTTTGACAGACTAGGACCCAACCTTTTTGCCAGTCGCACAGTGGCCACTTCTCACTCAGGTCAACAGACGAGCCCCCTCCCTGGTTGACCGCCATGGCTCATCGTCCATGGCGTCCTGGTCTCCTGCAGGTGTTCCCACCCTTCCAGTTCCTGCCGCCCGTGCTCCACAGGGTGAGGACTGGCCCAACACTCTGGTCCAGGCGGGTGAGGGGCCCTTCAGTCTCGTCAGGTGCTGTGATGTCAGCTAAAGGTCAGTGAGTAAATGGGGGAAGCTGCTGCGTCTTCTGTCCTGGTAGTTTTGCGGCTCGCAGCCACTCCTTGCTGAAGCGTTCTGTGAGGTGCTCGTGGGCTCAGACCGTCTGCTCCCTCATGGGACCTTCAAGTGGTACTGGAGGATCTGTCTGGGTCCCTGTTTCAGCCCATTCATCGGGCAGAGGTCGGCTGTCTCACCTACAAACAGCGACCCTCAGGGCTCTGGTGTCTGCTGAAGGTCAGGGGATCTGCGTGTGCTTTCAGTGCAACCTTCCAATCAGCGATGGGCTCATGGACGTTGTTGCTCACTCCAGCCTGTCTTCACATCCTTCCTTTAGGTTTAGGGTAATCAGGGCCGACCGTTCTGTCCACCCCCTCATGCTTGCGCAGGGAATGAATGCTGCTGGGGTTAGGGGGTCTGACCAACTGTTTATATGCTTTGGGAGCAAGGGTGTCCCATTGTGGCTTGCTGAGTACGCCTCAGCATCCTCATGGGGTAGGAGACACAGGACCTGTACCCGCCTAAAGCTGTTCAGACACTATAGGCAGAATGGCCGCTTCCACAGCACTGCTTCACAGTGCTTCGCTTGAGGAGTTGTGAACGGCAGCCTCCTGGTCCTCCTCTTCGACACTCATGCAGTTGTGTTTGCCGGATAATGCCACTGGCTCGATCACCCATGCCGTTCTAGGTTTGGGGCAAACATAGCTCTTCGCTATGTCTGGATAACCTAGTGCAGGTGCTCTTGGGCGAAGCGGTCTGACTGGGTTTAGTTTGTACTTGTAAGGAGCATGCTTTGCCCTGTGCGGTGGCGCTCCATTTGTTATTCCAGTGGTGCTTCTCTGGGGAGAGGCGAATCTGGGTGAATGGCGACCCGGCCTGAAGCTTCGGGCACCCTCTGGTTTCGGACTTCGGTGTATTCATGTGCTCTTAAAAGAGGCTGCCTGACTTAGGTGGGACGGTTGGGGCTTTTGGGAGAGGGGGCCTTGAGCACCCTTCTGTTGTCACCAGTTTGGACGCACCTCCACTCTAGGTGATAAGGTTTGGTCTGTCCTGAGTTGTGGCTGAAGGGTCGTGGAGGCTTGTATGGCGGCTATGAGTACACCTCCCTTTGCCCCGTGGGCCCCAGTACCATTGACACACGGGGTGCAGTCTTGGTTGCATGGGTCGTCCTGGGTCACGCGAGTCAATACCTGCTGGGCGAACATTGGTCTGTCAATGTATCAGCGAAGCACCTAAAGGGCTAAAGCATAAATGAAACAGAAACCAGTTATAGTAACGATTGTTCTGTGAATGTATGCAAAGCCCTTTACACTGCGTTCCAAATTATTATGCATATAGTACTTTTGTGTCAAAAAGGTAAAAAAATAAAAAAATAATAATGAAACTCATGGATGGTGTCGTGTCTTGGGGCTCTATGAATCACTGACATTAATCTCAGAGACCTGGGATGATTAGTTTTCAGGTTAAGCCCAGTTAAGGGAAAAACTTCTGAAAAAGGGTGTTCCACTTTATCATGCAGATCATCATTTTCAAGCTATATGGTAAAGCAAAAGGATCTCTCTGCTGATGAAAAGCGTGAAATAGTTGAATGTCTTGGTCTAGGTATGAAAACCTTCGATATTTCATGAAAGATTAGGCGTAATCATCAAACTGATAGATTTGTGGATGATTCAGAGCACACTTGGGTTTGTGCAGATAAAGGCACAATATGGACGGTTTCTGCCAGACAAACACATCAGATTATGAGAACAGATGCCACAAAGCAGCAGACAGGTATTTGAAGCTGCTGGTGCCTCTGGAGTCTCCCGAACATCAAGGTGTAGGACCCTCCAGAGGCTGCAGTTGTGCATAAACCTTCTATCCGGGCCTCCCACAAACGGTTAATTGAATGTTCATGAACAGAAACGGCTGCAGTGGCTCAGAAATACATGAGGACTCATTTTCAAACAGTCTTGTTCACTGATGAGGCCGTGTAGCCCTGGATGGTCAAATCAATGGAGTAGTGGATAGTTGGTGAATGGCCACAATGTCCCAACAAGGCTGTGACGTCAGTAAGGAGGCGGAGTCATGTTTTGGGCCAGAATCATGGTGAGAGAGCTGGTCGGCCCCATTAGGCCCTTTTAGGCTCCCTGAAGGAGTGAAAATGACCGTTGAAAAATATGTGGAGTTTCTGACTGACCACTTTCTTCTATGCTACAAAAAGAAGAGCTGTGCTTTCCCGAACAAAATCCTCTTCATGCAGGACAACGCACCATGTCCTGCTGTAAAGAAAACCTCTGCATCACTGGCTGCTATGGGCAGAAAAGGAGAGAAACTCATGATGTGGACCCCCTCCTCCCCTGACCTCAACCCTGTTGAGAACATTTGGAGCCTCACCAAAAAAAAACATCTATGAGGGTGGGAGGCAGTTTTCATCCAAACAGCAGCTCTGGGAGGCTATTCTAACATCCAGCAAAGAAATCCAAGCAGAAACTGTCCAAAAACTCACAAGTTTAATGGATTTAAGAATTTTAAAGCTGCTTCACACAAGGGCTCCTATGGTAAAATATAACTTGAGCTGTTAATATTTTTTTGATTGAAATAGCTTTTGATTTCAGTAAATATGACCTCCTGATGCTACAAATACAACAAATGACCATTTTCAGTTATTTACAAGCTTTAAAATGTATTGAAACGATGAGTTGCATAATAATATGGAACAGTGGATTTTGAGGTTTTTACTATATTTATTTTTGAAAAAAATACTGTTATCACTAGGAAATTTTTTCCACCACATTTAAATGATCCTCTACCAGTTAAAGACTTGAAAATTATGCTGACTCTCATTTGAGTTGACAATTTAGAAAATCAGAGAAAAATGTCATTTGCATAATAATTTGGAACGCAGTGTATGTCCACGTCCCCTATCGCTGAGTTCAAGGGAGATGAACATTCTGAGAATGCCCCTTTAAAAAGCCCACAGGGTGTGTGGTTCCCCTGGGGTGATTGGAGCAGACGGATCAATTGATCTTCTCAGGGCGGGAAGCAGAGCTCCCGAGAGATTATGCATCAGCGAAACGCCTACAGGGCCTTGCATTAGCAGGACCATAGTTACGTTAGGTAACTGTGGTTTCCTGGTTCGTCCACTCCTCCAAATCAAGCCTTTAAAACTCCGAGACTCTCTCTGCTCCGTCACTTGTGTCGCCTCGATGTTTAGAAAAGGTTTTTGTAGAAAGTAGTTGATGATCTTGTGACGCGTGATTTACTTTAAAATCAATAATACTTTTGACCAAATGTAGATTTGACATGTGACTATTTTAACAGTTTGCTTTGTTATTGACATTGTTCATGTCGACTTTACAACCTGATCTTTAACTAAAGTAGTGACTAGGGCTGGGCCGTATTGAAAGAACATCTCAGTAATTTAGATGATGAAGCTATAATTTTGCAAACCGTCAGTCAAATGCAATGAAGTTCTCGCAAACATATAACTTCACATGGCTCTGCCGCTCCCAAAGATAATTTTCTTTTTTTGAAAGACTACACTTAAAGTATGTTTTATTTGTATTTTTTAACAGCAGTTTTTGCAACTTTTTGGTTTGTTTCTTGACTCTGGAGATGAACTCGATGTTGTGAATTTGCACATCTTCCAAACAGCAATTTGATCTCATCTTGTAGACGATTCATTCCTCACCTTTTACTGACTGAACCGAGCCTGAACTCTGTCTTTCCATGTGCACCAAAACGCCCTATTCCTTATTTTGTTTTGTGGAATGAAATCTGTGTAGTATATATGTATATATTAGTATATATATCTGTTTTTAGTATGAAGCTTTTGTGTCAGTTTCATGAACTTGCAGCCTAGTTTCCAGCAGCATTTCTGTGACTCTTAAAGATGTGAGTTGTGCTTATTAATTAATCCTTGTGAAGATTTATAATGTTAGAAATGTGTTTGGAAAGTTGAGATTGAGCTTTCACTGACTTTTTACTGGAAAAGTCCTGGAATTATGACAGAACTGTCTGTAAACATCAGCATTATGACGGTTTAAAGGGAGATTTTCACATGAACTCACTACATGTGAACCACTATTATTATCACCACATGATACAAGAGAAAATATCTGAGTGTGAATTATCTGACAATATAAAGACTGAGATTAGATTGTAACGTGAACTGTTGAACAAATACGAGAATAACATGTGTTTCAGATCATGTTTGTAGAGCTCAGAACTACAGGGTTTGCAGCTTACACATGTAAAAAGACCCCACGGAGAACAGATATTTCTTGTTTGTGAAGGATGTGGTGTTGATGAGATCATGAGTCTGCACTTGTTGATCAGAAAGAGACGATTTTTCACAAAAACAATGGATTGAATTCAAGTTAGGAGAGACGAGAGATGGGCCGTTAATAAACAGGGAATATATCAGTTTTGTTTCGCTTCATTCATGTGTAAATTCCTGTAATCCTACAAAGTTTGTAGCATTTTTAATCTTCTTCACATTTCTTCAAACAAGTCATAAAACAGTCACAACATAAAACACCAATGTTAGGGCGTCTACAGGTGTTTGTAAAAGTAATTAATGCTTATTATGACAAATGGATGTGGTTCTGGGTCATTTAGTCTGAATGATAATCCTGTATGAAATTTACTTTGTTTATATGTAAACTCTTTTTTACAAACTGTATTTGTGTCTAAAAGCCTCCTATGGACAATAAGCAGATTAACTTTAACAGTTGGACTTTTTGTCCAAATCAAATGGATAAATAATAAAGATGCTGCATTCTCAAACCAGGATGCTACAAAACCACGTTTCAGGAGAGCGCTGCATGAAGCACGAATAACACTTATGCCTTTTCCTAAATACTCTTAGATTGGAAATAGTTGCAACTATTCAAACTACGTTTTTCATCTGATTGGGATACAGTATACAAACTTTTGGGAGTTCACTCCTTCATTAGCATCATTAGCCTTGTTAGCATCGTTAGCCTTGTTCGCGATGCAGGTCCAGAGCCCGTTCCGGCGACACAACTCCACTCCGGCGTCGTCCTTCGTGCTGACAGCGTACTTTAACCTGGGCTCGCTGCGGTGGCTCTTCTTCTGGGCTCTGCTGCTGCTGTACCTCCTCGTGATCTTCTCTAACGTCCTGCTCGTCTGCGTCATCGCCCTGAACCGCAGCCTGCACGAGCCCATGTACATGTTCCTCTGCAGCCTCTTCATCAACGAGCTGTACGGCAGCGCGGCCCTGTTCCCCTTTCTGTTAGTCCACATCCTGAGAGACGTCCACACCGTTCCTGCATCGTTCTGCTTCTTCCAGATCTATGTCATGCATGGATACGCCACGATCGAGTTCCTCATATTAGCCTGCATGTCGTACGATCGCTATGTCGCCATCTGCCACCCGCTCCACTACAGAGTGCGCATGAGCCGAAGCAGGACGGCGGTGCTGATTCTCTTCCCCTGGACGTATGGTTTTTTAGCAGTGGGAGTCACCATCAGTTTGAGTTCGTCTCTGGAGCTTTGCGGGAACCATATCGATAAAGTTTACTGTGATAATTACCCCATAATCAAACTCGCCTGCTATGACACAACTATTATCAATATACACGGCATTGTGATGACTTTCAATGCAGTTGTTTACCCGTTTATTGTAATTTTCGTCACGTATTTCCGCATTCTGAAGGTGTGCTGGCGCGGGGAGAGGCGCACGAGGCAGAAGGCGGTGAACACCTGCGCGCCTCACCTGGCCTCAGTGCTGAACTTTTCCATCGCAGCGTTTTTTGAAGTCCTTCAGGGCCGGTTCGACATGAGTCACCTCCCGAACATGCTACGTGTTTTCCTGTCCCTGTACTTCCTCCTGTGTCAGCCGCTGTTCAACCCGCTCATCTACGGCTTAGTCCTGACCAACATCAGGCTCATCTGCAGAGGCTTACTGCTCAGGGTCTTCAGGAGGGCCGTGCGAACTGAAGCTAACTCGCGCTAACTTGGCTAATGTAAACAATTCAGGAAAACAGACACACACGGTCATGGGGGAACAGATAGAGGATCACGGAGGATATTTGTGCAGACGGACAATACTTTTTGGAAAAGGATAATTATCGCTGTACTTGGAAAATGTGGAGTCTGAGCAGATCTCCAGAAAGGAGCAGCGTGGAGTGGATTAGCTTGACTTTGACAGTGAAAGGTTTGATCTGTCTTTTTTCACATGAATGCGCTGTTTACTTGTATTTCTTTATGTACAAATTTGATGTCCTGTGTCCCTTAATGCACCTGTTTGAATTCCTAATTTCCGAAATAAGTGTTCGGTCACTTAGTACATGCGTCAGTTATATTCCAAAAAATATTCTATGGACACAGACATTTATATGGTTAGTCTGGTGTTATAAGTGATTTGCCTCAGGTGCACTGTGGAGCGGGTCAGACTGTTTTTAATGCAGGCTAGCTGATACCATAGAAATGCACTAGCCTTGCACTAGCCTAGCACCACGACACTCTTCAAATATAAGAACTGCAAAAACAAAATAAAATCTCCAGAAATCAACACTCTGGATAACTAGGAAATGAGGCCCTACGTCAAAAACCCCTGAACTATCAAGACTGTTTATATACAGCATTTTGGTTTGCGTGCAGTTCCCAGGCCAACCACTAGGGCAACGGCCGTTTTGTAAGCAGGGAAGGTTTCAGTGTTTAGTGGCCCTGAGCATCAGCAGTGGTAGCATGTTCCCTCGCTCTCTTTTCAGAGTGTGCGTCCATGAGACAGGTGGGTGTTTGGCTGTGCAATGTCGGTGATGTCGAAGTATATAAGAGTGTTGTAAAGTATGTTTGGACAATATCTTTTACCTGTTATCATTGGTAGCATCTAAGCTAAGATGCTAAGAAGAGGCTGAGTCACGTTTTGTCCTGCGCACATAATGCTTATTCTATTTTACATTTATCTGGTTGATAGTTTTCTTATTATGCTAGTGCAGTCATCTATATTCCACTTTCATGGATATAGTGCCCCTTTATGTGTAGTAGCAGTAGTTCTGCGCAGTAGTGAAGGCTTTGGGGCCTATGTAAGAGCACGTGACTGCATTATTATGGTGCATACGTATATAAATAAACTGTGAATAAAAAACCTGAAAGATCCATCCAGCCCACTCCTTTGCATTCTAACAGATACACTCCGCGATCGCACCACTAATTGTCTCCATAACACCAGCAGATTTAAGCCTTGATTAGTTGTAGCTAGTGATAACATGCTGCAGCTAGCTTTAGCAGGATGTTGCTAGCCACAGCATTTTCCGCAGTGAACAAAAATACATTTGCTGAGGTTAAAACTAACTCAGTGATTGAATTCTAATTTTACTGCCATACTTTTGTTGTAGGTTCATTTTCCCTTACCACATTTTTGCATATCATTAGGACATTTATTTACATAATATTCCCAGGGAGGAACTATTTTGTGTTATGTTGGTTCCGCTGGGGAACTTTGGTGCGAAGTACACTCCCAAGCTGGAGAAGTACAAAGCATGACACGTCATGGCCACGGTTTATTAAACTATATGAAGTTATTTAAAGTGCAAATGACACATTAGACTACATTTTCACAGATACGTAGTTAACACAATTGCATTCAAGATTCATGTTAAAAAATTCCCTAAATCTGGCTAAAAAGACCTTTCTATTTTGGGAGAAAAAAAACGCTACCGCATCGGCCACGGAGACCGGAAGTGACGTAGAACAAAACTGAAAATTGTTAACGGTCGCTGAAATGCATTGAAGTCAATGGGATAATTTGTCCAAATAAACTGTAAACTGTCTCTGTCCCACAAACATTTAGTGAACCACGACTACATCACCATGAACCTGGGACTAAATGTGACTGAGGACCAACGATAAGAACAAATGTTGAATTCTGACATTTAAAAAGGTCTTGATGTAATGAATGGAGATCATCGCTGATAACGCAAAGAAGCTAGCAGGCTGAAGCTAACTAGTCCGCCGGCTGATAGTGATTCATTCAGGATTCGTTTGTTTACGTCACTTTTATGTTGTGCTTTGCATTAACGGGAGAACGATTCGCTCACGGTAGAAAAGTAAAATGACAGTGGCTGATGATAAACTTGGCCTCTACTCTGTGGCTCACAGTATTACCAAAGCTAACCACAGTAGTCATTACCAAAGCTAACCACAGTAGTCATTACCAAAGCTAACCACAGTAGTCATTACCAAAGCTAACCACAGTAGCCATTACCAAAGCTAACCACAGTAGCCATTACCAAAGCTAACCACAGTAGTCATTACCAAAGCTAACCACAGTAGTCATTACCAAAGCTAACCACAGTAGCCATTACCAAAGCTAACCACAGTAGTCATTACCAAAGCTAACCACAGTAGTCATTACCAAAGCTAACCACAGTAGTCATTACCAAAGCTAACCACAGTAGTCATTACCAAAGCTAACCACAGTAGTCATTACCAAAGCTAACCACAGTAGCCATTACCAAAGCTAACCACAGTAGCCATTACCAAAGCTAACCACAGTAGTCATTACCAAAGCTAACCACAGTAGCCATTAACAAAGCTAACCACAGTAGCCATTACCAAAGCTAACCACAGTAGCCACTAACAAAGCTAACCACAGTAGGTATTACCAAAGCTAACCACAGCAGCCATTACCAAAACTAACCACAGTAGCCATTACCAAAGCTAACCACAGTAGCCATTACCAAAGCTAACCACAGTAGCCATTACCAAAGCTAACCACAGTAACCATTACCAAAGCTAACCACAGTAGCCATTGCCAAAGCTAACCACAGTAGCCATTACCAAAGCTAACCACAGAAGCCATTACCAAAGCTAACCACAGTAGCCATTACCAAAGCTAACCACAGTAGCCATTACCAAAGCTAACCACAGTAGCCATTACCAAAGCTAACCACAGTAACCATTACCAAAGCTAACCACAGTAGCCATTGCCAAAGCTAACCACAGTAGCCATTACCAAAGCTAACCACAGTAGCCATTACCAAAGCTAACCACAGTAGCCATTACCAAAGCTAACCATAGTAACCATTACCAAAGCTAACCACAGTAGTCATTACCAAAGTTAACCACAGTAGACATTACCAAAGCTAACCACAGTAGCCATTACCAAAGCTAACCACAGTAGCCATTACCAAAGCTAACCACAGTAGCCATTACCAAAGCTAACCACAGTAGTCATTACCAAAGTTAACCACAGTAGACATTACCAAAGCTAACCACAGTAGCCATTACCAAAGCTAACCACAGTAGCCATTACCAAAGCTAACCACAGTAGCCATTACCAAAGCTAACCACAGTAGGTATTACCAAAGTTAACCACAGTAGACATTACCAAAGCTAACCACAGTAGCCATTACCAAAGCTAACCACAGTAGCCATTACCAAAGCTAACCACAGTAGCCATTACCAAAGCTAACCACAGTAGCCATTACCAAAGCTAACCACAGTAACCATTACCAAAGCTAACCACAGTAGCCATTACCAAAGCTAACCACAGTAGCCATTACCAAAGCTAACCACAGTAACCATTACCAAAGCTAACCACAGTAGCCATTACCAAAGCTAACCACAGTAGCCATTACCAAAGCTAACCACAGTAACCATTACCAAAGCTAACCACAGCATGGTGGATGTTTCTGATACACGTGTGTCCTGTCAGCATGGTGGAATTTTGAAGCAGGCTGCGCAACGTGAAGAAGAAGCTAATTTCCTGCGTGGAACCAACTTCGCAAAAAGTAAATATATTATAAAGAAACCAAATAAGGTGCATTTCTAAATATGCAACTTTTTAATGAATCAAAGAATTGTACAAACATTATAAAATAAAACGAGCTACACCTGAGCTGAAGAAAACTCCACCAGAAGTGCATTTATACAAATAATGGCTGACTCCACACACACAATAACTTACATTTATTGACGTAAATTACCAATGCAGTCTAATATAAATATAGCAAGTCATAAAATCTGATCAAGAATGTAAGAAAAAAACACCTACAAATAGAGCGCCATCTGCTGTATTCTCAGTGCACAAACCTTCTTCTACGTCATCACTAAAGAGCGTTCTACTGTTGCTAAGGTGTTGCTAAGGTCAGATTCCTGCAAATTTTTGATGTTTTAATCATACTTTCTCCACCGGCTGATATTTTATAGGTGTGAAACTGTGATATTTTCCTAAACACAGGTATTATTGCACCAAATCAAGAAGAACTAGAAAAACTTGACAACCTGTCATTTACACTTGAAGGAAGTATAAGATATATATATATATATATATAGATATAAGATAGATATTACGTTAGTGAAAGTTGTGTTTTTATAACGGTGACAGCCAAAACAGGTACGGCATATTTGTTGCCGATACTGTCGATGTTCTTGCTAACAAAGATACTGGGAAGTCAAGTCGTTTTTAAGCCTTCATTGTGAAGAACAGAATGGTATCACATCATCAGGAGTATATTTACTGTAGCTGCAGGACTGATTTTATTTTGCCCTCCTTCCAACCATGTGCATGTTCAGGTACATATACATTACAGTATCTAGCTGACCTTATTCCCACCTCCTGAAAGTGCACATTGTCGTTGTGTCCTTGGGCAAGACACTTCACCCACATTGCCCCCAGTGTCTGCGTACATTGGTGTATGAATGAGAGTATGAATGGGTGAGCGGATCCTTGCTGTAAAGCGCTTTGAGTGCCTAATGTAGGTGGAAAAGCGCTATATAAGTTGAGACCATTTACCATTTACCATTACAAACATGTACATGTTTTAGTACATACTGATGCAAAGGAGATGATGACTATTGTATTGTACCATCCCAACTTTATTTATAAAGCACTTTTAAGAACTGTAGTTGGCCAAAATGCCGCACACTGCCGTATTGTGACAGATTTACGACAACAACAGTCTTTTTGTTCTATTTCTATCCACCTTGTTCCTGGGGTGGCTTTGTTTTCCTCCGAGGTGGACAATAAAGATAAATCTAATCAGTTTTTGCCATAATCTGGCATATTCACAATTTATGTACAACTTGTATGATTGTTCATTAATGTGTGTTGTCCAGATCAAATAAATACATCAATAACATTTTAAAAAGTAACCTTTGAATCATCCACTGAGCTCATACTCCTCGAGCTCCCGGGAGATTATGCATCAGTGAAGCACCTAAAGCGCCTCGCATACATTCACATTACTATAGTTACGTTCGGTAACTGTGGTTTCCTGGTTCGTCCACTCCTCCAAATGAAGCCTTTAAAACTCAGAGACTCTCTCTGCTCCTCCACTTGTGTCCTCGATGGGTAGAAAAGGTTTTTTTCTTTTTAGAAAGTAGTTGATGATCTTGTGATTCGTGATTTACTTTATAATCGATAATACTTTTGGCAAAATGTAGATTTGACATGTGACTATTTACAACTGTTTGCTTTGTTTTTGACATTGTTCATGTCGACTTTACAGCCTGATCTTTTACTGAACTTGTGACTAGGGCTGGGCTGTATTGACAAGAATGAACATTTCAGAAATTTAGACAAAGAAGCAATAATTTTGCAAACCATCAGAAATATGATATGAAGTTCTGGCAAACATCTAAATTAATGTTGCTTTGCCTCCACAAAAGTGAAGAGGAAAAAAAACACTTAAAACCTTTTATTGAAAGATTACACTTCCAGTTTACTTCAATTGTATTTTTTAACAGCAGCTTTTGCAACTTTTTGGTGATTTCTTGACTCTGGAGATGAACTCGATGTTGTAAATTTTCACAACTTCCAAACAGTAATTTGATCTCATCTTGTAGACGATTCATTCCTCACCTTTTACTGACTGAACCGAGCCTGAACTCTGTCTTTCCCTGTGCACCTAAAGGCCTTATTCCTTATTTTGTTTTGTGGAATGAAATCTGTTTAGTGTATATGTATATATTAGTATATATATTTGTTTTTAGTATGAAGCTTTTGTGTCAGTTTCATGAACTTGCAGCCTAGTTTCCAGCAGCATTTCTGTGACTCTTAAAGATGTGAGTTGAGCTTATTAATTAATCCTTGTGAAGATTTATAATGTTAGAAATGTGTTTGGAAAGTTGAGATTGAGCTTTCACTGACTTTTTACTGGAAAAGTCCAGGAATTATGACAGAACTGTCTGTAAGCATCAGCATTATGACGGTTTAAAGGGAGATTTTTCCGTATCATTGTGACTCGTTACGGCTTTTTGATTTCATATGAACTCACTACATGTGAACCACTATTATTATCACCACATGATACAAGAGAAAATATCTGAGTGTGAATTATCTGACAATATAAAGACTGAGATTAGATTGTAACGTGAACTGTTGAACAAATACGAGAATAACATGTATTTCAGATCATGTTTGTAGAGCTCAGAACTACAGGGTTTGCAGCTTACACATGTAAAAAGACCCCACGGAGAACAGATATTTCTTGTTTGTGAAGGATGTGGTGTTGATGAGATCATGAGTCTGCACTTGTTGATCAGAAAGAGACGATTTTTCACAAAAACAATGAATTGAATTCAATTTAGGAGAGACGAGAGATGGGCCGTTAATAAACAGGGAATATATCAGTTTTGTTTCGCTTCATTCATGTGTAAATTCCTGTAATCCTACAAAGTTTGTCATTTTTAATCTTCTTCACGTTTCTTCAAACAAGTCAAACAGTCACAACATAAAATACCAATGTTAGGGCGTCTACAGGTGTTTGTAAAAGTAATTAATGCTTATTATGACAAATGGATGTGGTTCTGGGTCATTTAGTCTGAATGATAATCTTGTATGAAATGTACTTTGTTTATATGTAAACTCTTTTGTATAAACTGTATTTGTGTCTAAAAGCCTCCTATGGACAATAAGCAGATTAACTTTAACAGTTGGACTTTTTGTCCAAATCAAATGGATAAATAATAAAGATGCTGCATTCTCAAACCAGGATGCTACAAAACCACGTTTCAGGAGAGCGCTGCATGAAGCACGAATAACACTTATGCCTTTTCCTAAATACTCTTAGATTGGAAATAGTTGCAGCTATACTATACTACTACTACAATACTAACTATACTACTTGATCTGTTTGGGATACAGTATATAAACTTTTGGGAGTTCAATACTTCATTAGCATCATTAGCCTTGTTAGCATCATTAGCGATGCAGGTCCAGAGCCCGTTCCGCCAACACAACTCCACTCCGGTGTCGTCCTTCGTGCTGACAGCGTACTTTAACCTGGGCTCGCTGCGGTGGCTCTTCTTCTGGGCTCTGCTGCTGCTGTACCTCCTCGTGATTTTCTCTAACGTCCTGCTCGTCTGCGTCATCGCCCTGAACCGCAGCCTGCACGAGCCCATGTACATGTTCCTCTGCAGCCTCTTCATCAACGAGCTGTACGGCAGCGCATCCCTGTACCCCTTTCTGTTAGTCCACATCCTGAGAGACGTCCACATCGTTCCCACGCCGTTATGCTTTTTACAGATCTACATCCTACACGTATACGCGGTTACTCAACTCCAGACATTAGCCTGCATGTCGTACGATCGCTACGTCGCCATCTGCCACCCGCTCCACTACAGAGTGCGCATGAGCCGAAAGGGGACGGCAGGGCTGATTCTCTTCCCGTGGGTGTATGCTTTATCGACAGTGGGAGTCACCATCAGTTTTAGTTCGTCTCTGGAGCTTTGCGGGAATGTTATCGATAAAGTTTACTGCAATAATTACCCCATAATCAAACTCGCCTGCTACGATACAACTATTCTCAATATTTACGGCATTATGATGACTATCACTGTAGTTATTTACCCGCTTTTTGTAATTTTCTACATGTACATCCGTATTCTGAAGGTGTGCTGGCGCGGGGAGAGGCGCACGAAGCAGAAGGCGATGAACACCTGCGGGCCTCACCTGGCCTCAGTGCTGAACTTTTCCCTCGCAGCGTTTTTTGAAATCCTTCAGAGCCGGTTCGACATGAGCCATGTCCCGAATATGTTGCGTATTTTTCTGGCCCTGTACTTCTTCCTGTGTCAGCCGTTGTTCAACCCGCTCATCTACGGCTTAGTCCTGACCAACATCAGGCTCATCTGCAGAGGCTTACTGCTCAGGGTCATCAGGAAGCAAGTGCAAAGGTAGACCTTAGACACATGAGATGAATGTTGCGAGATTTGTCTCCAAACTGTGCAGCTCAATCAGCTACTAACTTAAGCTAACTCGCGCTAATTAGGCTAATGTAAACGATTCATTAGCCTAGTTAGCAAACAAAGTGACCAAACACGTTCAAAAAAGATTAATTGTTGTGTGTCCAAACAATGAATGGTAAAGCCATGAAAGTACGGCGAGGTTCGACATGTCTGTTTTATGGCGTGTATAAAACTTCCACATGTTAGGGACGTGGGTCTAACGAATGATGATGTTGCTTGGCCTACATGTACATTGTTCATCAGAAGAAAAAAGTTGTCTTAGAGGTTAGATACACAACTCTCTGAAATGATCAAGCACTTACTAAACTGGTAAATCATGACAACCAAGCAACAGGAGTTTCGTTCAATCTTTATTTATCCTTCACAGTTGTGAAGGTTCAGACATTATCTCCTATAAAAACATAACTGACCAAGAAGAAGTTTGTTTGTTGTTTAAAACCAATTAAATATACAGTGTACTGAGATATGGGATTGTCTCTTTCTTTTATTTTGTCCTTTGTTCTTCTTAAGTGTCTAAGTGAATTCACAACACGCTGGACCAGACAGGTGAAATCTAAGTTCTACGAAATGTGTGCGCCGCCCTTCGGCTGCACTATTGCATATCTCTCAGAAACGCTAGCTTCCCGCCCTGAGAGGATCAAAGAACTGACTGCTCCAATCATACCTGGGGGTCCACTCACCCCTGTGCCCTAAAAAAGGGGAACTTCTCCCTTCATTCGTCTCCTTTGAACCCAGCCTTCAAAGAGAGGTCGTGCCTGCTGGGCCCGTAGTTAAGGGCGGCACACACATTCCGTAGAACTATAAGTGTGGGCAACTGGGCAACCAGTAGCAACATCCTGAAGATATGACTGCACAAATGGTGAAGAGGACGACCAAGAGGCTGCCATGCAGACCTCCTCAATCGAAGCACCATGGAGCAGTGTCGTCGAAGCCGTAACTCAATGTGTGGAGTGTGCTCTGACCACTGCTGGTGGAGGGAGTCCTTGTGCCTCATATGCAGGCATATCCAGTGGGCCAATCATTGAGAGGACAGTGGGACACCTTTGTTCTTGACCCCAAAGCCCACGAACAACTGATCGGAGCATCTGAAGCTGGCAGTCTGCTCAAGATAGTGGTGTACCGACCTGATCGGGCAAAGGCGAGTAGGCGAAGTAGGGTCCAAGTCCCTCTCTGAGCACCAGTCAGAGAAAAGATGCCAACAAACCCTGTAAGCCCTGGTCGTAGACAAGGCCCGAGCATCCTGGCAACAACTGAAGAGGGGAAGCCAAGGTTTAGCAACCTCCAGATCATCAGCCTGTCCCAGTACCTGAGGTGACAGGAGGGCCGCCCCTGCCCGAGTCAGGGCGTCCAGTCTGTCTGTGAGGGGCCACGGATTCCCTTGTGCCATCGACACCACAAAGCAGGCCAGACGGCCATGGTCGATGGGTGAGAGGAGGCTCGTCTGCTGACCTGAGCAAGAACCAGAGTGGGCACTGTGCGTTCTCTGCATTGGTAAAAAGCTCGGCCACTGGTCTGCCGAACCGAAGCCACACCTCCGTCGCGACCTCCAGTGCCAGGCCACAATCGTTCTGTTGGGTGCTGCCTCTGTGGTACGATCCACGGACCATCCAACACCTGTTGTCCCAGATCCCGAATTACTGACTGCCTTTCCAGGGAGAGGGAGGCCTTCATCCATCTGAAATCCAAGCGCAGACACAGATACACCAGTTCTTCGGTCGGTCAGCACAGGGGCCGTGTGGGCCTTGGCCTACTGTGGGGAGGAGGCAAAAAAAAGCCAATCGTCTGAGACCTCGACCGCGAAGTGGTTCCAACGCTAGAGAGTAGCTAAATGGGAGGCGGCAATACTCGTAGCATTTGCCCCCGACTGCGAAGCGGAGGAACTTCCTGTGCGCTGGGGCAATGGGGATGTGGAAGTTATGCATCCATGAGGTCCACTGAAGTCATCCAATCTCTGGACCTGACGCATTGCAGCAGCTGCTGCACCGTGAGCATCCAGAAAGGCCTCTTCACAATGCAGTGATTGAGAACCGGGAGGTCCAGAATGGGCCGCACGCTGCCGTTCTTTTAGGGAATGAGGAAATACACGGAATAAAGCCCCATCCTCCACCTCTGCTATGGCTGCAGCGTTCACTTCCCTCGTGAACACCGCTGTCTCGGCTGAGCTGCGTAACCTCGTCTTGAGGATACTGCAAAAGCCTGGAGGCCTCCGGGAGAACTGTAGAGCGTACCCCCTTCGGAGCTTCCTGTCCATCCAGGGCGCTCCCAGCCTTTAATGTGTACAGAATGGTATCACATCATCAGGAGTCTGAAAGTCTTACAGGGAAACCAGCTCGTATACTGTAGCTGCAGGACTGATTTTATTTAGCTTTCCTTGTTCCAACCATGTGCATGTTCAGGTACATATACATTACAGTATCTAGCTGACATGTACATGTTTTGTATTCACAGTATATACTGATGCAAAGAATATGACGACTAATGTATTATGACTGATTTACGACCACAACAGTCTGGTTTAGTTATATTTCTATATGCAAGAGACTGTTGTGTCTACATGTTGACATCGTAGCCAAAGGATGGTCATCCGGTAATCACGCAGCCGTTCAATACACGCAGGGTCGCAGGCCTTAGCAACAGTTTCTACTATTTCCAAAAAAGAAACGTAAACATAACAAATTGAATAATCAAAAATACCGGATGTCGTATTTTCTCCAGTATTGGCTCCGAGATCTGATACCTTTCTTTGGCTCATTCTCACCGCAGCGCCTCTACTGGTAAAGTGGAAGAATACGTCATGAAAGCCTTAAAGCTCTATTGTGTTTTGTGAACACAGACCGCGCCAGAAACAACATTGCAATTTTGGTACCAATCAAACAGAGTCAACCGTCAACGCGACCTAAGAACTACTTTTGTACGGCCCTCCTGAAGACTCTGAGCAGTAAGCCTCTGCAGATGAGCCTGATGTTGGTCAGGACTAAACCGTAGATGAGCGGGTTGAACAGCGGCGGACACAGGAGGAAGTACAGGGACAGGAAAACACGAAATATGTTCGGGAGGTGACTCATGTCGAATCTGCCCTTAAGGATTTCAAAAAAACCTGCAACGGTAAAGTTCAGCACTGAGGCCAGGTGAGGCGCGCAGGTGTTCACCGCCTTCTGCCTCGTGCGCCTCTCCCCGCCCCAGCACACCTTCAGAATACGGAGATACGTGTAGAAAATAATAGTAAGCGGGTAAAGAATCGCATTAACACTCGAAATTATACCGTAGGTTTTAATACCAGTCGCATCGTAGCAGGCGAGTTTGATTATGGGGTAATTATCACAGTAAACTTTTTCGATAACATTACCGCAATGTTCTAAAGACGAACTCAAACTGATGGTGACTCCCACTGCCAATAAAGCATACGTCCAGGGGAAGAGAATCAGTGCTGCTGACCTGTTTCGGCTCATGCGCACTCTGTAGTGGAGCGGGTGGCAGATGGCGACGTACCGATCGTACGACATACCGGCTAACGTCTGGAGCTGTATGATCGCGTATCCATGCAGGACGTAGATCTGGAAGAAGCAGAACGATGCAGGAACGGTGTGGACGTCTCTCAGGATGTGGACTAACAGAAAGGGGAACAGGGCCGCGCTGCCGTACAGCTCGTTGATGAAGAGGCTGCAGAGGAACATGTACATGGGCTCGTGCAGGCTGCGGTTCAGGGCGATGACGCAGACGAGCAGGACGTTAGAGAAGATCATGAGGAGGTACAGCAGCAGCAGAGCCCAGAAGAAGAGCCACCGCAGCGAGCCCAGGTTAAAGTACGCTGTCAGCACGAAGGACGACACCGGAGTGGAGTTGTGTCGCCGGAACGGGCTCTGGACCTGCATCGCTAACAAGGCTAACGATGCTAACAAGGCTAACGATGCTAACAAGGCTAGCAAGGCTAATGATCCAAACAAGGCTAACGATGCTAACAAGGATAACAAGGATAGTGATGCTAACAAGGCTAATACTGATTATGTTAATAAAGGAGTGAACTCTCAGAAGTTTGTGAGTACTGTATAATAATCACAATCAGATCAAAACGTAGTTTGAATAGTTGCAACAATCTCAAATCAAAGAGTATTTAGGAAAAGGCATAACTGTCATTTGTGCTTCATGCAGCGCTCTCCTTAAACGTGGTCTGGTAACATCCTGGTTTGAGAATGTGGCATCTTTATTATTTATCCATTTGATGTGGACAAAATATCACTGGGAAAACCAGAGGCATTGTTCTGTTAATCTGCTTATTGTCCATAGGAGACTTTTAGACACAAATACAGTTTATAAAAAAGAGTTTACATATAAACAAAGTACATTTCATACAGGATTATCATTCAGACTAAATGACCCAGAACAACATCCATTTGTCATAATAAGCATTAATTACTTTTACAAACACCTGTAGACGCCCCAACATTGGTGTTTTATGTTGTGACTGTTTTATGACTTGTTTGAAGAAACGTGAAGATTAAAAATGCTACAAACTTTGTAGGATTACAGGAATTTACACATGAATGAAGCGAAACAAAACTGATATATTCCCTGTTTATTAACGGCCCATCTCTCGTCTCTCCTAACTTGAATTCAATTCATTGTTTTTGTGAAAAATCGTCTCTTTCTGATCAACAAGTGCAGACTCATGATCTCATCAACACCACATCCTTCACAAACAAGAAATATCTGTTCTCCGTGGGGTCTTTTTACATGTGTAAGCTGCAAACCCTGTAGTTCTGAGCTCTACAAACATGATCTGAAATACATGTTATTTTCGTATTTGTTCAACAGTTCACGTTACAATCTAATCTCAGTCTTTATATTGTCAGATAATTCACACTCAGATATTTTCTCTTGTATCATGTGGTGATAATAATAGTGGTTCACATGTAGTGAGTTCATGTGAAATCAAAAAGCCGGAACGAGTCACAATGATACGGAAAAATCTCCCTTTCTATTTAGCAAACATTTCAGTTTTAGTTACAGTAATATCGCAAATGCAAACTCTGGAAGGTGAACCCGACACAGTGTGGATTCATCGCACTGGATCCTAAATTAAGTCTGTCGTTGCCAAATAACCAAATATTTCTTCAACATCACACCTTTATGCCATTGTGTTGGTAACTAAAAGCATCAGTTAAAGGACCTGATTTTTCTTCCTGACATTTCTAACATTACAGTTATTCACAAGTATTAATTAATAAGCACAAATCACATCTTTGAGAGTCACAGAAATGCTGATGAAAACGAGGCTGCAAGTTCATGAAACTGACACAAAAGCTTCATAATAAGATAAACATTTTCCCACTAAGGTTGGAGTTTAGAATTTACTGAAGGAGGACTAGGAACAAAAAATGTAATAAGGCCTTTAGGTGCACAGAGAAAGACAACATTCAGTCAGTAAAAGGTCAGGAATGTATCGTCTACAAGATGAGATCAAATTGCTGGTTGGAAGATGTGCAAATTTACAACCTCAAGTTAATCTCCAATGTAATCAGAAAAAAGTACACAATCTGCTGCTAAAAAATACAAATTAAGTATACTGGAAGGTTAATCTTTCATAAAAAGGTGGTTCATTTTATATGCACGTTTGTGGTTTGTTCAAGAAAATTCTCTCTGCGAGCGGCAAAGCAGTTATTGATATTCAAACTCTATGTACATAGTCAAAAACAAAGCAAACAATTGAAAATCGTCACATGTGGAATCTAGATTTTGTCAAAAGTATTATCGATTATAACATAAGTCACGCATCACAAGATCAAGTGAAGAAGCAGAGAGTCTCTGAGTTTTAAAGGCTTCATTTGGAGGAGTGGACTAACCAGGGGCAACACTTCCTGTGAGCGCACGAGGCTCGAGACAGAAACGTCTCATTAAACAAAGAGATTTAACAATCTAATCCTATTTAGTTTCTATTGTTAATTTTATAAACCAGAGTTTCCAAAGTGCGGCTCATGAAACGTAAAGTAAATGGGCCTTGTGTTGCTGCATTTTGTAATAACGTCACATTATGTAATACAACTTTCACTTCAGTAGTAGTAGATTTGTATTGTCCCCATGAGGAAATACACAAGGACAACAACGACCACAGCAGACAGATCCAAACACTGACAACATACAAAGAACAAACCACGGCCCGTCAACCTCAGTTTAAATGATGTTAAAATCATTACCTACATTCCTTAAAACCTTCTCTGACAGGCCAGCTGTACAGAATAAAAAAGTCACTGTTTGTTACTTCATATTGTTTGTTTGTTTAATGGTAAAATGCAGAGGTGGGAGACTCGAGTCACATGACTTGACTCGAGTCAGACTCGAGTCGCAATTTTCGGGACTTGAGACTTACTTGACCAAAGCTGCAAAAAGACTTGACTTGGGACTTGCTGTTTGTGACTCGAGACTTAACTTGGACTTGAGGCCAGTGACTCTCAATGACTCGCTGTGACTTTATAGTTATTTATTTGAGTGAAACTGTCGAAAGATCAAGCGGAAATCTTGGGGCTTTTCGATGTTTTAAGGCGTTCACACAAAGTTACAGCATTCAGAGGCTCGTTTTCGCATCCGCCACAGCCCAGTGACAGCGGGACTGAAGGCTACGCAGAATCTACTTTGAGCAGGGGCGAATCCGAGGATACAGGGGCTGGGGCAGTACAGGGAACCACTGACAGAAATCTTCCAGAAACTAACAAAAATAAAAATATTATTTTATATTTATATTTCAGACTGCAGGGAAAAGCAGCTCATATTTAAAATACTATATTTCTTTTTTTTTTTAAGTCGCCCCCCCCTCGGGCCCCCTTCCTTAAAATGCTGTCCCAGCAATTTTGTACATAGACTGTTTATTTATAATAGGTATATTTTGAATGTTGTGACGTTTAAATATTAATTAAACTTTAAATCCAAATCCATGAGATTTTAAAAAGTTTGATTTTAGCCTAAATTTTCAAAATCACTATATCTTGAGAAAACACTTGTTATTTTCAAGATTAAACACATGAAAAGTCGACACGCTGGCGTTTGTGACTTGAGGTGACTTGCCGGCTAAAGCAAGACTTGACTTGACAAAAGCTATGACTTGACTTGACTTGACCCCATGACCGATTGACTTGGACTTACTTGAGACTTGGACCTTCATGACTTGGACTTGACTCAAGACTTGTATTTAGTGACTTACTCTCACCTCTGGTAAAATGGCTTGTGACACAAATGACTGCCTGGTCCTGTTTTTAGACAGGGCGGGGCACCTGTACCTTCACCCTCATTGTTTAACAAATCCACCTTTTGTATTTCAGAAGTACCTCATTCTAAAATCTGCTCGCTCTTCAGTTGCTTCTCTGTTCCTTCTTTGTGTCTTCTTCTTTGCTATTTTTGTCACAAGCGAGCTGCAAGTGAGTCAACTTTATTCTTTCTGAGCCAAAAACAGAATGGCCGAATCAGGACAAACACAACATAAGGGCTATGACACGCCCCCAAACCCCGTAACCCACTGGGTGAGATTAGTTACAATTAGAATAGTAAAAGAACATCCCTCCAGCAAAAAACGAAAATGCAGAGTCGCCAAAAAGAGCGCTAACAAAACTCACAGTCAAAAACGCTGTACGTGCGCTCGCAGTTCGGCAACTTGCGGCTAAAAAACGCAAGTGGCTGCCATGCGTCTGCCACCTGCTGCTCCACAACCGCCCCAACCGCTAAGTCAGAAGCATCGGTAGTCAGGGCAATCGGAGCATCTGGATCAGGGTGAGCGAGGAGAGCTGCACTAGCTAACGCAGACATAGCCCCATCAAACGCAACAATCGGTCCGGTGTCCAGACGACGGCGTTTGTAGCCTTCCTCGAACGCAAAGCATCGTAAAGTGGCTGAAGGTGGTGGGCGGCGCGAGGAATAAACCTATTGTTAAAATTCACCTTGCCCAAAAACTCCTGTAAGGCCTTGATCACAACTGGACGGGGAAAATCTGCCACTGCCTGGACCTTGGTAGGCAAGGGGACTGCACCGCGCGCGGAAATGCGATGACCAAAAAAATCGATCACCAGCAACCCAAACTGGCATTTGGCAGGGTTGACAATCAGGCCATGAGTGTGTAAACGCTGAAAAACTTCTCTGAGGTGCGAGTGGTGTTCTTCAGCAGATGAGCTGGCCACCAAAATGTCGTCGAGATAGACAAAACCAAACTCCAGACCGCGCCACACGGAGTCTATCAAAAGTCTGCGCCGCCCCCTTGAGGCCAAATGGCATGCGGAGGAACTCAAAAAGCCCGAACGGAGTTATCACCGCGGTCGTAGGCACATCGGCTGCATGCACTGGAACCTGATGTTACCCGCGCACCAGGTCCATCTTAGAAAAAACGGACAACCGTGCAGAAAAATCCTGAATGTGTGGAATGGGGCAACGGAGGGGCGACGCCCAGGGGCTGCGAGAGTGTCTCACTATCCCCAACCTCTCCATGGTGGCGAACTTCTCCTTCGCAAAATACCGTAAATGCTCCAATATAGGCCGGGGCCTTCATTTACTCAAGGTCATCTAGGACCAGGCCTTTATTGGAACCAGGCCACAATTAGAGACAGGCCTTTATTTCTATTTGAGCAAAACGGACGACCAGGAAAACCAAGAAAAAGGAGATTTGTATCCATTTGCTCCTAAAATATTAGGTTCATTTATTAATTAACATTTCAAACCCTCTCCCAGCGGCTGGAACATTGATGCCTTTTATTTTGTCGGGACAACAGGAAGTGTTTCGTTGCTGTTAGCGGAACATTGACATCAATGTCACTGCAGGTTTCTGTTTCGTTTTGAAAAAGTGGCTAAATCTGTGTCAAAGTAACGCTCGGATCAGCTCCTCCACAGCGTCCCCATCGGCCCGGGTTCCCGTTTGTTACTTCCTGCACTTGAGTTATCTTTTACACGAGTATGAGACAAATTCCTAACATGGGGATTATTTCTACTGCTATGGTTTCTAATAAAAGCCCCGGCCTGTTTTAGAGACCGGCTTTAATTTGCCTCCGCCAGCCACGAACCCGGCCCCTGTCAGAGACCCGGCCTCTGTCGCAGACCCGCTAATGGAATACAGGCCAGTATTAGAGAATTTACGGTAGTTAACTTTGTCGTGTCAAGACGCCGGGCGCGCACAAAAACTGGCGGACCACCGGTGGGTATAAAATGTTCCACCCCGTGTTTAGCCACCGCGGAACAAAAAGCAGGTGTGGTCAAAGACGGAAATTAAGCCAGCAAACACTGAAAAACATCGCCAGACGCCAAAAAATTTGCATGCGGTACCGGCCCAGCTCCCCGAACCTCACACGGAAAAGTGGCAAAAGTTACAGTGTCAATACGCCTGCAGTTAGCAACATCAACTAACAAGCCATGAGCAAACAGAAAATCAGCACCAATGATGGGAACAGTCACAGCGGCAACTACAAAGTCCCACTCCTACTCACGCCGGTGGAAACATACAGTCGTCCATTTTGTGCCGAAAGTTCCAATAGGAGAACCGTTTGCAGCGCTCAGCAATGGGCCACCGCCGCGGCCCAATACATCTGGACCGGTGGGATGGACCAAAGTCTTCTGAGAGCCGGAGTCAACCAAAAAACGAAGTCCTGACAGAGAGTCTTTAATGAAGAGCAGCTCACCTCGTTCACCAACGCCCACTGCTGCTACTGAGCGCCGGCCACCGCGTTTCCCGACATCGTGCACGGCGGGATGCAGCGCTTCGCTTTGCTGCCGAATCTCTGGTGGTAGAAACCCAGGGAGCTCCCACGACGACGCGTCCTCGCGCTGACTGTAGCTACCACCGCTGGATCCTCCATTGTGGTCTGCTGGGTTCCAACGCCGCGCTCTGCACCGCAAAACGCCTCGTAGCCAGCAGGACCCGGTCTGCTTCCTCCGTGGGGCACCAGCGGCGAGACGAGGAGAGTTAGCCAAAGCCGCTCGCACCTGTGGAGGAGCTGCCGCAGGAAAATGTGCGGGAAAAGGAAACCGCCGTCATCCGAACCGAGGAGCGACAGCATATTGTCCATCAGGTCCACGGCCGAACTGTCCCCCAAACCGGGCAGGGTGAGGATTTTATCTGCTCTCTCCGCTGAGGACAGACTATACCTCCGCAGAAGCAGCTGCTTGAGAGCGGTGTATTTCCCGCGTGGAGTAGGGCTACGAAGCAACGGCATAGCCCTGCGGGTAGACTGCTGATCCAGGGCAGAAACCACCAAGTAGTATCTGGAGTCATCCGCGTCAACACCCCGGAGATGGAAAAGCGCCTCGAAGTGCTGAAACCACGAGGCTGGATCACTCTGCCAAAACTCTGGAAGTTTCACAGCGGGGGCGGGAAACGAAGCCGGCCTTGAGGGCGGGAGAGACTTCCACAAGATCCGTCATATTCACGACAGAGGTCACCAATGTGGCGAGAAAGAAGAGTACACAAGCGAGCTGCAAGTGAGTCAACTTTATTCTTTCTGAGCCAAAAACAGAATGGCCGAAAATCAGGACAAACACAACATAAGGGCTATGACACGCCCCCAAACCCCGTAACCCACTGGGTGAGAGACCTCTCTAACATGCACACCAGTGTTTTCATCACTACTTTGATGCTTTTTTTCAAGGGAGCTTTTCGATTTGGGTAACACCAAACTGTGGAAAATGTGCTTGGCTCAGGCGGTGATTAATATGCATAAACAGAAGGATGTACTTTAGCTCTGATTACAGGTGTAGGATTTGCTGCAGATGTTAGTCTTTCCTGTAATAATGATGTTTTGCGTGACCCCCGGCTCACACTGACTCCTGAACAGCTACAGTTCATGCAAAGTCATTAAAATCAATGTTGTCGCTGATAATCGCTCCGTGCGGTGCAGCGATGGTTACCGAAGAATCAGTGAGAATGCAATATTTTGTGAACACTGTAGACGCCGCAGCACTTTCTGATCAGGGAATCACACGAACCAAACAGGAAGCTTACTGTGAACGGGTCCATCTCTGCCTGGCCCCGCCCTGAGTGCACTGTGAACGGGTCTACCTCTGCCTGGCCCCGCCCTGAGTGCACTGTGAACGGGTCTACCTCTGCCTGGCCCCGCCCTGAGTGCACTGTGAACGGGTCTACCTCTGCCTGGCCCCGCCCTGAGTGCACTGTGAACGGGTCTACCTCAGCCTGGCCCCGCCCTGAGAGCACTGTGACACTGCACTCAGACCAAGCGGAAAAGTCTCTCTCCTTCACTCAGCTTGCTCTACTTCCTGTCTGTCAGATCTTGTTCTGTGGTTGGTTTTTTAACACTACTCACCGCTCCGGCCGCCCGTATGGTGTCACTCACCTGTGTATTTCCGGAGGCTTCTTTCCGGTCGCCAGGCAGCATCGGGAATGAATGGAAGCTCGCCGCTCTCTTCTCTTGCGCTGCTCTAGGTGTGAGCGGGTCTGTCTGTCCAGTCTCGTCCACAGTCTGCGTTTAGAAACACAACACATATTATTTTGTCGCATAACAGACAAAACTTATGAAGGAACAGATTGATCTTTTATTTATTTATTTTAGGGGCACAGCTAACAGTGATGCTGGATTAATAAAGTTCTTATCTTAAATTACATGATTAAAAATCCAATGATGCAATAACATGTTGCTTTTGCAGAATATGTCTCTTTGAGTTCAGTGTTTCTCTGCAGGTGAGCGTCCGCCCACAGGAAGTGCTGTTTTCCATTGGTCGTGCTGCGTCCTCCTCCAGATCCAAGCCTTTAAAACAGTCTCCACAACTCAGACTCTCACACTTGAACTGCTCTGTTTCTGAAGTGAATCTGTTTGTGGAGATGAGACAGAAGAAGATGATGTTCTTGCTTATCTTACTTGTTTTTGTCTTTCTGTTTGACCTTCAGTTATTGACAAGTTATTAGCCATAGAAGAGCTGTTTTTAAAGCCGATCAAGAACAAGTTATTTTTGCAGTTTTATTGTACGATGTTTAAGTGATGACTGATGAATGATGAGATTTGTGGACATTGGTTGAAGATACAAATCTGTAAATCTGATCCGAGTAAGTCACTTGAACTGAAAAAATGCTGTGGTTTTGAGCTTGTTGATGAAACTATTCATTTTAGTCGAGATGAACTTGTCCCAAAGATGTTGCTTTCACACATTAGAATTTGATAGACTCAAGAGAGAATGGATGAAAGTGAAAACAGAAAATGTTGTTTTGTGCACTGACCTGTTCTGTTATAAATGCAGATATATTAACTAAAAACAAAACATGTGCATTTTCCCCGCAATAACTTCTCTCACACTTTATCCCTGAGAATCTTATGTTTCTTGACCCGCATTTTTCACTGACGTCGATGAACTTGTCAATGAATTTGTTTCTAGTATTCAGCTTTATTCAGCTGTATTCAGTATACAGCTTTAATCTGTCAGACATGTGTGCATTTAATCCTTAATCTCCTCCCTGTGGAGAACCAGGATGTGAGAAATGTGTGAGGAAAGTTAGAAAAGAGTTTGATCAACATTTAGTTTGTGAACGCTCCCAGTCAGGGATAAACAAGCATTTAGGTGTTAAGTTATACTTTATTAATCTCTGTAGAGAAATCTACAGTACAAAGAAAGTGAGCGCTTCCAGTGGGTCTGTGGTGACACAAACCTGTTCTACATTTAGTCAGAGCTACTTACAGAATATCACAGTCACTTTGGAACTCGGCTTTTGAGAACATGTAGTAAGAGTATTTTGGGACAGTGCCTTGGCTTCTTTTCTGCGGTGGAACAAATTATTATTTTACTATTTCAAAGTATGTCTTTTTTAGTAAGTGTGATAATCTTTTTGCAAAATTGGTGAAAATGCAGATTAACTGTATTCTACTGTGAAAAGGTCTGACATGACTCATAACAATAATGAATAACAATGTTTTGCAACAAAAACTTTTAAAAAAAATTATCAATGAACAAAAGCAATTGGTTTATCACAAAAACAGTGACTTAAAGGTCATGAAAAAATATCTTTTTAAAGCGTTTACCATGTTGTGGTGTTGGACTCGCCACTCTCCTGGAAAGCTTCTTCTTGTGCACGTATTTGATTAATGAGACAATATATTTCGTCTTCCGATTCCAAGCACTAAGGAATCCAAGAAGTATCTCAGAGTTTTAAGTTTGCCGATTTCCCTCATTGAAATTACTTTGCATTTCAACGCTTCCCTTTCCTCTGCTGAACTACTGGTATTTTATAGACACGCTACATACATACAAATGCTGCATTCCAGTTAGGCCGGAAGTCGGAAAATCCGACCAGCGTAAACCGGTTTCCCTGAGTTGTTCCAGTTGTCCGGGTCGGAAACATCGGAGATAGACACGTCCACAGAAGTTACAGCTTTGCTGCTCATGTTGCATCATAATCACTTTACAGAGAAACTTAATTGTCTTAAATACAGTCATAAATCAGCACGAGCAGTTTCATATTTTCCTTCTAACGGTGAATAGAGACATTAACTTTTAACTCTTTTGCGTTGACATTTTGCACGTTTATTTAGGAAACACCTGCCAAATAACACGCTTTATTGAAGTTTTGTTACATGTCACGTAGGGAGTAGCCATCAGTAAATGCTCCTTCTCGAGTTAGCGGATTCTGTCCTGAGTTACAGAGTCGGATTTACGGAGTTGGTTTGCGTTCCAGTTGAAATTTACAAGTCGGAACTCGTGAAGGTCCAACCTATGAGTTCAAGCATCACAGCATAAGGCTATTGGTAATTAGCTAAAGTGTCCAAACATTTAAATACCACACTTAAGTAAGTAAGCAAGTAAGTGTTTTATTGTCATTGTACAAGCGTACAACGAGCCCCGCTGCCACTGTCGGTCAACCTGACCCGCATGACCTTGGAGGACTGAGAAACTGTAGCTGCCCTCTGTCTCCCCTGATTATCTGAAACGGTGCACCGCCTCCTGGGCTTGCCCCCCGTCTCAGAGCGTGGTGTCCTGCACTGGTCACCTCCACCTCCTCCTTCCTTCTCCTCCTGCACAGCTCCCTCCGCAGTCTTTCACCATCTCCTCGTGTGCCCCTTTTTTGTTTCCTGTAGCTCCTCTTGTGACGCAGGTGTGGAGGCTCTTGGTGCCTCTTCAGTGTCTCAGAAGAAGATATTTGTAGATCTCAAATTGGTTTAGCTGATAAGCTAGCAGTTTGTTTACCTTAGTTAGTGTTGTTAGCATCATTAGCACAGTTAGTGTCATTAGCGTCATTAGCTTAGTGTCATTAGCATAATTAGTTCAGTTAGTGTCATTAGCTTAGTTAGTGTCATTAGCTTAGTGTTGTTAGCATCATTAGCGCAGTTAGGGTCATTAGCATCAGTAGCTTAGTGTCATTAGCATAATTAGTTCAGTTAGTGTCATTAGCTTAGTTAGTGTCAGTAGCTTAGTGTCATTAGCATAATTAGCCCAGTTGGTGTCATTAGCTTAGTGTCATTTGTGTCATAAATGTCATTTGCAGAGGAGGGTAGAGTGGCCAAAAATGTACTCAAGTAAGAGTAACAATACTTTGGAATAATTTCACTGAAGTAGAGGAAAATAGTGGCCTAAATATTTTCTTCAGTAAGAGTAAAATAAAGTACTTGGGGAAAATTTAACTTGAATACTGCAACAGTTCAAAAGTTTGATTGATGCTTCACTTGTGACGTTAATTATGAGAAAAGAAACAAACTCATGTGAAAACTAACATTTTCAAATGAAATTACATTAAAAAAAACTATAAAAAGAAATCATGAGGAAAATTTAAACATAGTAAGAAAGTAAGAAACACATTTCATTGTAATATTATACTAAAGTAGAAGTAAAAAGCACTGTATAAAAAAACGACTTGCAAAAGTGCGACTAGTTTAAAAAAATTACTGAAGTACATGCATTTTTTTATGCTAGCATTAGCGTAATTAGCATCATGTGAATCATTAGTGTTGTTAACATTAGCCTTGTTAGCAACATTAGCATCGCTAGCCTTGTTAGCATCGTTAGCCTTGTTAGCGATGCAGGTCCAGAGCCCGTTCCGGCGACACAACTCCACTCCGGTGTCGTCCTTCGTGCTGACAGCGTACTTTAACCTGGGCTCGCTGCGGTGGCTCTTCTTCTGGGCTCTGCTGCTGCTGTACCTCCTCATGATCTTCTCTAACGTCCTGCTCGTCTGCGTCATCGCCCTGAACCGCAGCCTGCACAAGCCCATGTACATGTTCCTCTGCAGCCTCTTCATCAACGAGCTGTACGGCAGCGCGGCCCTGTTCCCCTTTCTGTTAGTCCACATCCTGAGAGACGTCCACACCGTTCCCGCGCCGCTCTGCTTCATCCAGATCTACTTCATACATGGATACGCCACGGTAGAGTTCCTCATATTAGCCGGCATGTCGTACGATCGCTACGTCGCCATCTGCCACCCGCTCCACTACAGGACACGCATGAGCCAGAGCAAAACGGCAGCGCTGATTTTTCTTGCGTGGATTTATGTTTTGTTACTAAACGGGGTCACGATCGGTTTGAGTTCGTCTCTGGAGCTTTGTGGTAACGTCATCAACAAAGTTTACTGCGGTAATTACCCCATAGTTAGACTCGCCTGCTACGACACGACTATTATCAATATAGTCGGCATTGTGGGGACCTTCAACGCAATCGTTTATCCGTTTATAGTCATTTTCGTCACGTATCTCCGTATTCTGAAGGTGTGCTGGGGCGGGGAGAGGCGCACGAGGCAGAAGGCGCTGAACACCTGCGCGCCTCACCTGGCCTCGTTAATGAACTTTGCCGTTGCAGCGTTTTTTGAAGTCCTTCAGAGTCGGTTCGACATGAGTCGCCTCCCGAACATGTTACGTGTTTTCCTGTCCCTGTATTTCTTCCTGTGTCAGCCGCTGTTCAACCCGCTCATCTACGGCTTAGTCCTGACCGACATCAGGCTCATCTGCAGAGGCTTACTGCTCAGGGTCTTCAGGAGGGGCAAATCTGACAGTTAAGCTGCACAGGTTTGAAACTCTTTTGTGTGTGTGTGTATGCAATGTTATATGGATGTTTTCAGACCCCCGTCGAACATTGATTTGATTTTAACAAGCACTGCTACCTGTGTATGTTTTGTCCAATAAAGTAATGTGTTTAAATGTATCTCCGCTCTCCTGGAGTCTATGGAAACTACACACAAACTAGGCTAAAACTATCACATACAGAGATGACTAAACTGACTAAGACTAAACCGCGTTTTTGTCTCATAAAATGCTGCCAAAAACCGCACTGGTGGGAAGGGCTTATTGATGACGATGATGTTTTTAAGTTACAAGAAGTTTGAGAGACTATTTCTCCAAACCAATACACTGTATGGGGAATGTGCGCAAACTTCTTGAAGACACACCAGCCCTTGCTTCGCCAATATCTCCTCAGCCTGTGACCATCAATGGCGAGGAGATCGAGGTGGTGACCTCCTATAAATATCTTGGGCTACAGGTGGATGAGAAGCGGGACTGACCAGCTCAACAAGAAAATGCAGTGCAGACTCTACTTCCTGAGGAGGCTGGCTTCTTTTAAGATCTGTAAGAAAGTGCTCCAACTGTTCTACTAGGCAGTGGTGTCCAGTGCTCTTTTCTATGGTGTTGTGTGTTGGGGGGAAACATCAGACAGAGGGACACTCAGAAACTGGACAAACTAAGCAGAAAGGCCTCCTCAGTGATTGGGGCCGATCAGGACTCTGTCGTGTCAATCTCGGAGAAGAGAACCCTGGAGAAGCTGCTCTCTGTGATGGACAACAGAGACCACCCCCTGCATGAGCTGGTGATGAGGCAGAGGAGCTCCTTCAGTGAGAGGCTGCTCTCTGTGATGGACGACAGAGACCACCCCCTGCATGAGCTGGTGATGAAGAAGAGGAGCTCCTTCAGTGAGAGGCTGCTCTCTGTGATGGACAACAGAGAGCACCCCCTGCAGGAGCTGGTGATGAGGCAGAGGAGCTCCTTCAGTGAGGCTGCTCTCTGTGATGGACGACAGAGACCCCCCCTGCATGAGCTGGTGATGAAGCAGAGGAGCTCCTTCAGTGAGAAGCTGCTCTCTGTGATGGACGACAGAGACCCCCCCTGCATGAGCTGGTGATGAAGCAGAGGAGCTCCTTCAGTGAGAGGCTGCTCTCTGTGATGGACGACAGAGACCACCTCCTGCATGAGCTGGTGATGAGGCAGAGGAGCTCCTTCAGTGAGGCTGCTCTCTGTGATGGACGACAGAGAGCACCCCCTGCATGAGCTGGTGATGAAGCAGAGGAGCTCCTTCAGTGAGAGGCTGCTCTCTGTGATGGGCGACAGAGACCACCCCCTGCAGGAGCTGGTGATGAAGCAGAGGAGCTCCTTCTTGCTCTCGCTCTCAGGCTCAGGAGAGCCTTCTTGCCCAGAGCGATCAGGCTGTATAACAAATCCTTGGGTGGGAGGGGCTAAATGGGAGTGAAATGTTTTTTTATAGAACCTCTATATTTTTATACTTATAAATGATTATTATATTTATTCTCTGCACTGTTCTAGTTATTTTAAATCTGATGTTTGTATGTGTGACTTGATTGTGCAGCTGATGAACTGAATTTCGTTCGGGATTAATAAAGTACATCGTATCGTATCTTAAAGAAGCCACATGGAATGGCAGCACAGAGAATGGACTGCAACAAGTGAGACTCAAAGATCACTTGGGGTCAATAGCCAGGTCAGAAAAGAGCTTGCGAAAGGGACGCCACACTGGCTCCAGGACGACCTCTGCATGGCAGGTGACCCGTAGAAACTGAGAGAAGAAGAGTAACGCAAACCAAAACTCATAGCTGATGAAAAGTGGATTTATTCAAGATTATGCTTCAATCATTTGTTTTTTTCTTTTTGGAACCACAGTGCATGTGGACCCGTAGACCTGTAGAAACTGCCGACAGATGTGGCTTTAGGTCACCTGAGCCCCAGAATGGGACATTAGAGTGACCAAGTGAGGGCCACCAACACATCCAGGAGCACACCCACCCCTCTTTAGGCTGGTCGTCCCACACCTGCCGTAGAAGCTTAACAAAGACTGACTCAAAGACAGTGAAGGGTCAGGCGGACAACCCTGATGATCCTCTGGATAAAGTATGGACTGTGAAAGCCTCCAGTCCAGAAGGATCGAACATCCTGCCACAGACCTGCTCCTGTTCTAAACTTCACTGGTCAGGGAAGAGCAGGCATCAAGAACCAGAAAGAAGCAAAAGCTACAGGAGTCAGGCAGAATCCGCTGCACTGGTGACCACAGAGGAGACACTCTATTGCTGGGTTTAGTAATATTATATTAGACATTTTTGGTGTTGTACATAGAGATCATGGACCCAGTGACTGATTTAATGATAATTAATTAATTCATTATTTTATTTTATTTTAGATAGGACTAGTGAAACTGTAATACAGTTACAGTTTGTCAATTTTCGTTTGAGATTTCTCACAAAAACTGCATTTCTCCCATAGAGTTGTATTGGCCCTGCCCACCATCTGACATTATGACATCATCACATTCTAAATCGTGAACGCCGCCTATAGACAGTAAGTCACTGGGAGTTCAAACCCGTGTGAAACCGCAAGGAACGACTGTATGACCATGGGGAGCCCTACCTGAAACCAGGAAATGAATGCGAGGCTGCCATCAGTGCGCTCCTCTCAGCATCCTTGCAAACCACGCCTCAGTCCATCTATAAGGCGCAGGTGTTACACTTGTTCACTTCTTGAAAGACGGGCCTACTCCTTCGTGGCGTAACACATTTATTACAGGCGGCACAAGCTGTAAAACATGTACAAATACTATTAGCACCGGAGCTCACGTACTGGCAGGACATCTTACAAAAAAAGTATTCAAAGTCTGGAGTTGAACAATTTTACAGTATTCAAAATTACTTAAAGGGGGGGTATTATGCAAAATCGACTTTTTCAAGCTTTACATCATGTTATTAAGTCATTCCCTCATTAAAACCATGCCTGAAGTGTTGCCTTAGCACATTCACGTATTTTCGAGTAATCTGTAAAAACTCTGATGGCGGCCATTTTAGGGATAAAACGCCTGATTCCTTCAGGAAACGCCCTCGACCTCCAGGATACGCCTCCGACCTTTCGTCACCAGCCGAGTAACCAACCACTGCTCCTCAGCAGAACCCCCTCCCTGCAGTGTCTGGCCCTAAGATGTAAACAGAGTCATCATGGAGGATTAGCTTCATGTGTTGTGAACCGGAGCCACAGCAGACTTTTACAAAGACACACATCAGTGTTTGTTACCTAAACACCCAGGATTAAAACCGGTGACAAGAACGCTTATTTCAGCGTCTGGTTCTGCGCTGGGCCTTGATGATGCACAGAGCCTCCGGAGAAAGCTAATGCTAAGCTAAACCTCGAGTCATCACGTGAAAACGAGAGATATGCACACATAAAGTCAATAAAACCACCACACACATAAAGAACCGTTTAACAATGATCACACACGGAGCCTGGCTTGTTGATTTGGAAGTTTATTGCTCACATTTCATCTACAGTGAGTCGTAGCCGAGTGGTTTTCTCCCGGAGCTAACAAGCTAGCCGCGATAAGCTAACGGGAAAATTCACTGAATACAAGCAGCATATTGTGCATTGAAAACGTCACTAAAACAGGCAACTGCTTGAAGCAGCCTTTATGACGATCACACACTGAGCCGGGCTTGTTGATTTTGTAGTTTATTGCTCACATTTCATCTACAGTGAGTCGTAGCCGAGTGGTTTTCTCCCGGAGCTAAGGCACTATTAGCCGCGACAAGCTAACAACCTTCACCTTCACAACATTCATTGAAAACAGGCAGCATATTATGCACAAATAATGTCAATAAAGCAGGCAACTACTAGAAGCAGCCTTTACGATGATCACACAATGAGCCTGGCTTTACACATTTGTGGTTTATTGCAGACTTTTCATCAACAATGAGCTGTAGTAATTATAACAAGCTAACGGGGTAACCTCGAAAAACCATTGTCCACTTGCACAGATAATGTCCGTCTTTTGAATCGTATGGGCTCCTGCAGATCCTGGTGTCGTCCATGGGGGTATAGTTAGAGATCCATAGGGCATGGCAGATGCAAAGAGAAGCCTCCAAACAGCAGTTATTTTTCAGGCAAGAGCCCCTTCCAAGCGTCCGGTGTGGAAGGTTCGTCTCCAAATAATATCCTGTGTGGCCATTGTTCACAAAGTGATAAACAGTAGCTCCTTTCCAATAGTAAAAAATAAAATGCAACGATCGTAGTTTCAATACTGCGGAGAAAGTGTTGTGATGCCACAGACAGCGTGTGGAGGGGGCGTGTCGGAAAGGGTCAGAGGTTCTTAAAGAGACAGAGGCCTATTTCAAGTCATTTGCTAACGCCATTTTGAAAGAGCAATTTTATATAAGGCAGTTATTCTAATTTACTGCATTGACAGACCAACAGAACGTTTCGTCATCATTGTAGTGTGATATAGACTGGTGCTATGTGGCTGAAAAAAGCATAATACCCCCTCTTTAAAGGAACAGGCCACCGTTTTTACATACTGAGATATGTTCTTACCTAACCTTAGCCGAGTTAATATATCCCCGTCTGGTCTTTGTCCGTGCGCTCTGTCAGGCAAACGGAGCACATACGCAGCCTCTCCCACATGTCACATAGCTCCAAAAAAGCTCACGATAGAAGCTACCAAGCTCTTCCACGTGTTCCATATTTAAATAAAGTTACGTGAAGTGTTTTCATGCAAAGTATATTTACACAGAAATGTAACATGTCGATTTTATAAGCAGATAAAAAGGGGTACTATATTGTGAGGCGTAATGATACAGGAGCACAGCGTCCGCGCAGTAACTCCTAAAGACTTCCCCCGCTCACTTCCCTCAATAACCTTTAGGAGTTACTGCGCGGACGTTTTGCTCCTCGTATCATTACGCCTCACAATATAGTCCCCCTTTTTATTTGCTTATAAAATCGACATGTTACATTTCTGTGTAAATATACTTCGCATGAAAACACTTCACGTAACTTTATTTAAATAGGGAACACGTGGAAGAGCTTGGTAGCTTCTATCGTGAGCTTTTTTGGAGCTATGTGACATGTGGGAGAGGCTGCGTATGTGCTGCGTTTGCCTGACAGAGCGCACGGACAAAGACCAGACGGGGATATATTAACTCGTCTAAAGTGAGGTAAGAGCATATCTCAGTGTGTAAAAACGGTGGCCTATTCCTTTAAGGCGAGACACGGCAGGTGAAAGTACTGATTTTTCACGCAGTGGTCGAAGTGGATTTTTTTAATATCTAATTCCTAGCCTGATTTATTCAGCTTTGAAACCAAAAAAACAGGCCGAATTTGAGTTTTTACAGATTTTTTCACTGATGATTAGTTTATTGAAAAACTAAACAAAATATCCAAAATCCCCTCTGAAAAAATTGGTTTCTAATATGTCAATAAAATAAAACCATTTAATCTGGCTCAATTCATTATTTTGATTTCGTTGCCCAAAATATAGGCAATTTTGGCCATTTTAATGCCTTTAAATGCCTTATCTTTTTGCGTAATGTTCTGTAATGTTCAGCAAAAGTTTCAAATTGAAATCTCTACATTTATTTTTTCCCTGTTCACCTGCAGTGTCTCGCCTGAAAGAGAATACAGAGTTTAAAAATGTTAAAATGAAGTATTTTCCTCCCCCTACATGTTCCTCCATGTCCTAATGTGTAGAATGAGCTCAGACCTGTTCACCACAACTGCCTCTAAAATCCTGCACTGTCGCTCAAAATGGTGTTAATTCGGGTCCGAAGTGCCGTCACGCACGAGCTTCTCTTACCAGCCGCCTAAACCGAATGCAAGCTAATGCAAGCTAAGACCCACAAAACGGACCGGCTTTCCTCGCATTGTTGCCGTGCTGTTGTCAATATGTTCATGTTTTTACCTCTCATTTTTGCCTACTTTTTTGCTACTTTTTTGTTGCACTTCTGTCAATTTCTCGCTGCTCTTTTGTCACTTTTTTGTCACTTTTTATCATTTTTTGTTGCATTTACATTAGGGCTGTGCAATTAATCGAAATTCGATTACGATTTCGATTACAACAGTAAACGATTACCAAATTAGCATAATCGCAAAAAATCGATTATAATTTTTTTTTTCAATTTAAAAAAAAAAAATCAAATTTTTTTTTCACATTTTTTTTTCTAATTTTTAATTTTTGTCACTTTTTTGATGGATTTTTGTCACTTTTTTTGATGGATTTTTGTCTTTTTCTGCTGGATTTTTGTCATTTTTTTGATGGATTTTTGTCTTTTTCTGCTGGATTTTTGTCATTTTTTTGATGGATTTTTGTCATTTTTTTGATGGATTTTTGTCTTTTTCTGCTGGATTTTTGTCTTTTTTTTGATGGATTTTTGTCACTTTTTTGATGGATTTTTGTCACTTTTTTGATGGATTTTTGTCACTTTTTTGATGGATTTTGGTCTTTTTTTTGATGGATTTTTGTCTTTTTTCTGCTGGATTTTTGTCTTTTTTCTGCTGGATTTGTCATTTTTTTGATGGATTTTTGTCTTTTTCTGCTGGATTTTTGTCTTTTTTTGATGGATTTTTGTCTTTTTCTGCTGGATTTTTGTCATTTTTTTGATGGATTTTTGTCTTTTTCTGCTGGATTTTTGTCATTTTTTTGATGGATTTTTGTCACTTTCTTGATGGATTTTTGTCACTTTCTTGATGGATTTTTGTCACTTTTTTGATGGATTTTTGTCACTTTTTTGATGGATTTTTGTCACTATTTTTGATGGATTTTTGTCTTTTTTTGATGGATTTTTGTCATTTTTTTGCTGGATTTTTGTCTTTTTTCTGCTGGATTTGTCATTTTTTTTATGGATTTTTGTCACTTTCTTGATGGATTTTTGTCACTATTTTTGATGGATTTTTGTCTTTTTTTGATGGATTTTTGTCATTTTTTTATGGATTTTTGTCACTTTCTTGATGGATTTTTGTCACTTTTTGATGGATTTGTATCACTTTTTTGATGGATTTTTGTCACTTTTTTGATGGATTTGTATCACTTTTTTGATGGATTTTTGTCACTTTTTTGATGGATTTGTATCACTTTTTTGATGGATTTGTATCACTTTTTTGATGGATTTGTATCACTTTTTTGATGGATTTTTTTAAAGGCAACAAATAATCGTTTGAATAATAGTGATTTCAATTATGACAAAAATAATCGTGATTATTATTTTTTCAATAATCGAGCAGCCCTAATTTACATCCTCATTTTCTTCAAATTTTTCGTCTCCATTTTGTCGCTTTTTTTCCCCCCAAGAAGCTTTTAGATTTGGGTAATGCCAAACTGGAGAAAATGTGATCGGTTCAGGTGGGAGTTAAGAGGTTAATACAGAAGCTGCAGTTACACGTATGACCTGAGGTGGCAGTAGTGAGTATAAAATGGCGAACTTGCATCCAGCCCCTTTAACAAAAACCTATTTAATTTAACCGTGCTATTAATCACGTATTTATTACCTATGACTTGCTTTTATCTTTTGTCAGAACCGTTCTCTTATGAAACTTGACCTGCTTTACTGTGTGACTGTACATTTTCCTGCCTTTGCACAGACACCAGAATGTGCTTATGGTGAAAACAAAACCACTTAAAAGTTCGTTTGGAAAGTCCTTACAACATACATTGCCTTTAGTACAAAACTCTCAAGCATCTCTGAGCACTTATGTCGTGAACTTAACCTTGTACAGAAATAAACAGTATTTTTTTGCTTGGTCATCGCGTCCGCCATCTTAGAAACGTTAACTTGGTCTGACACTCGCTATTACACGAAATAAAATTGACAAAACCCTTCCTAGCTTAACAAAACTTACTCTATAAGGTACAGGAGGAAACTTTACTACTGTTTACTGTGCGTTTTACCGACCAGCTTACCTCAAAACATGTAGAAATACTGTTAACACCGGAGCTTGCTGCCTCTGTTCCGCTCATATCACGTACAGGCGGGACTTCTTCTACAGCGCCAGCTACTGATGCCAAAGGCACCAAGCGCCCTCTGCTGGTGAACCCAAGCATTGCACGTTACATTAACCGCTTAACACCCGCCAAAACCAAATCCATTCTCTCCTCTTTGCCATTGTCGTCATTGTCGCTTTTTTGCTGGATTTTTGTCACTTTTTTGCTGGATTTTTGTCTTTTTTTCTGCTGGATTTTTGTCTTTTTTTCTGCTGGACTTTTGTCTTTTTTTGCTGGATTTTTGTCTTTTTTTCTGCTGGATTTTTGTAATTTTTTTGCTGTATTTTTGTCTTTTTTTGCTGTATTTTTGTCATTTTTTCTGCTGGATTTTTGTCGTTATTTTTGCTGAATTTTTGTCTTTTTTTCCTGGATTTTTGTCTTTTTTTGCTGGATTTTTGTCATTTTTTTGCTGGATTTTTGACTTTTTTTGGCAGGATTTTTGTCACTTTTTTGTTGCGTTTACACCCCCTTTTTTCTCGTTTTTTGCCTCTGTTTTGAAGAAGCTTTTAGATTTGGAGAATTTAGAGAAAACATGTTCAGGTGGGAGTTAAGAGGTTAAAACACAGTATGACCTTAGCATAGCGAAAAGTAAACAGTATTTAAACTTTTTTAATGGGGGGCAACTGACTGAATCTATGGGGGTCACAAGACAAGTTGAGGGGGTCACCAGAATCTATAGATAAAAAAATACATATTTTTATTAGCATATAATCTAATATTTTATTGTAGCATGTGTGTGCTATTTTACCAGAGTGCCATTATTTGAACATAATTTGATGAATTTTACTTTAGCCATTTGTTTTTGTTTTTTCTTTGTTTTTTAAGAATTATGTAGACTAATGTGCCTATTTCTCACGGTGTGACCAGGTCGGGGGTCACGAACCCCATTAAAGGGGGGGTATTATACAAAATGGACTTTTTCAAGCTTTTATTATGTCACTCCCTCATTAAAAACATGGCTGAAGTGTTGCCTTGGCACATTCACGTATTTCTGAGTAATCTGTAAAAACTCTGATGGCGGCCATTTTAGGGATAGGTTTGCCTGAGTCCTCCTAGGAACGCCCCCACCTCCTGGAGACGCCTCCGAGCTTTCGTCACCAGCCGAGTATCCAACCACTGCTCCTCAGCAGAACCCCCTCCCCACTGATGCCACAGACAGCGTGTGGAGGGGGCGTGTCTAAAGGCTCAGAGGTTCTTAAAGAGACAGAGGCCTATTTCAAGACATTCACTACAGCCATTTTGAGAGAGACATTTTATACAAGGCAGTTATTCTAATTTACTGCATTTACAGACCAGCAGAAGGTTTGTCATCATTGTAGTGTGATATAGACTGGTGCTATGGGACTGAAAAAAGCACAATACCCCCTCTTTAACTGTTATAATGGGGGTCGTGGTTCCAAAAGGTTGAGAACCAGTATAAAGTAAAACACCTATAGTGCCACACAGGCACACAGGCCTAACGCAATGCAGTGCCACTCACAAGATAGTGCGTTCCTTTTGTCAGAGGCTCAAGGCGGCTGCTCCCTATAGGCAGTAGTGGACAGGGAACAGAGAGACAGGACATGGGATCAGCCCGGTACTAACACTAATGATGCCTCAGGCCACCCTGCTAAAGCCTTTTTTGAGATGCTTCCTTCAGGGAGAAGGTATCGCTCCATCATATGTTCTACTGATCGACATATGAACAGTTTCTTTCCTCAAGCTGTGATCACTTTAAACAAGGCACTTTAAACAAGGCACTTCTATTATATTTATCGGTGTGGACGTTTATTGTACAATGTTTTGCCCTTAGGCTTTTAATGTGGCATTGTTTGTTTGTTCTGTTTTTTATATTGTGTCTTTTTACTTGTTTTACATATCGCACTTTGAGCTCTTTGCACATTTTTTTCCAATGTGGTTTTTCAAACTGCAAATGGCCAATAAATGAATCTGAATCTGAATCTGAATCTGACACTTTTTAAAAAATGATTTCGTCCAGCAATGACAGAGAAAAGTTATTCTGCATTATCACGACACGAGGCCACAGTTCCAGATCCTGGACTTTGTTGTATCTATGCCTAACCTCCCGTCAGTCGCCTTCAAGGGTCAGAAATGTGTTCGTCTCCAACTATGAACAAGGACTGTGTTATGGCCCCAAAACTCCAGTCCAAGTTTATATACGTTTTGGTTGTGTGGCTAATTTCTCTTTGTCATCCAAGGAAACCTGGCTGTGTGAGCCCCGGCCTGGGATTGGAAGACTTGTTTCATGCTCGGTTCTGGTTGGCTGCTCGTCCCTGGTCCTGATTGGTGCAGTGTCAGGAACACCTGGCCCCAATCGACCCCCTGCTGCGGCCAACGTTTTGTCTCATTTAACAGTATGCTCAGTCCAATGTTTGATTTTTGCAACATTAGTGCGCTGTGCAGACCATAAGGGCGAGGGAGAGTGTGTCAGAAAGTCACAGCTAGAATAGGTGTGTTTAACATGAGCGAGGCGGCTGGAGCGCCTTGGGGAGGCGAGCGAAGTAGCTTTTCTCCGCCTCGCTCGGCTGCCTGAACTACAAAGGCCAAAGGGATTGTGGGAAATGAAGTGCCGTAAACACGTGCGCTGACAGAGGACTGACAGATGATTGGATACGAGTGTTTAGATCAGAGACGTGTTGTCCTGACGCTCCGCAGCCCCTGCCTCAACTTTTCTCATCATAGATCTACTTACATCTGCAGAAATGCTTCATATTTGACCGAAAGTGCCAGTGAGTTCAACATATGGCCCACATTTCAATAAGCATAAGTTTATTATTCTAATCCTAAACTGTAAGAGGAGAGTCTGTGATTGTAGTGATGGGTTTGTCTGGTGTGTGGGAGAAGCAGAAATGTGTCACAAACTTTTAAAATAGTTTTATTCCCAAACTCTTTCTAACAAACGCGAGACGCTGCGTGATCTGAGGCTCCTCCCTGTTCTCGGCCTGAGACGCTGCGTGATCTGAGGCTCCTCCCTGTTCTCGGCCTGAGACGCTACGTGATCTGAGGCTCCTCCCTGTTCTCGGGGCTGAGACGCTGCGTGACCTGAGGCTCCTCCCTGTTCTCGGCCTGAGACGCTACGTGACCTGAGGCTCCTCCCTGTTCTCGGCCTGAGACGCTGCGTGATCTGAGGCTCCTCCCTGTTCTCGGCCTGAGACGCTACGTGATCTGAGGCTCCTCCCTGTTCTCGGGGCTGAGACGCTGCGTGACCTGAGGCTCCTCTCTGTTCTCGGCCTGAGACGCTGCGTGACCTGAGGCTCCTCTCTGTTCTCGGCCTGAGACGCTGCGTGATCTGAGGCTCCTCTCTGTTCTCGGGGCTGAGACGCTGCGTGATCTGAGGCTCCTCCCTGTTCTCGGCCTGAGACGCTGCGTGATCTGAGGCTCCTCCCTGTTCTCGGCCTGAGACGCTGCGTGATCTGAGGCTCCTCCCTGTTCTCGGGGCTGAGACGCTGCGTGATCTGAGGCTCCTCCCTGTTCTCGGCCTGAGACGCTACGTGATCTGAGGCTCCTCCCTGTTCTCGGGGCTGAGACGCTGCGTGACCTGAGGCTCCTCTCTGTTCTCGGCCTGAGACGCTGCGTGACCTGAGGCTCCTCTCTGTTCTCGGCCTGAGACGCTGCGTGATCTGAGGCTCCTCTCTGTTCTCGGGGCTGAGACGCTGCGTGATCTGAGGCTCCTCCCTGTTCTCGGCCTGAGACGCTGCGTGATCTGAGGCTCCTCCCTGTTCTCGGGGCTGAGACGCTGCGTGATCTGAGGCTCCTCCCTGTTCTCGGCCTGAGACGCTGCGTGACCTGAGGCTCCTCCCTGTTCTCGGGGCTGAGACGCTGCGTGATCTGAGGCTCCTCCCTGTTCTCGGCCTGAGACGCTGCTTGATCTGAGGCTCCTCCCTGTTCTCGGCCTGAGACGCTGCTTGATCTGAGGCTCCTCCCTGTTCTCGGCCTGAGACGCTGCGTGACCTGAGGCTCCTCCCTGTTCTCGGCCTGAGACGCTGCTTGATCTGAGGCTCCTCCCTGTTCTCGGCCTGAGACGCTGCTTGATCTGAGGCTCCTCCCTGTTCTCGGCCTGAGACGCTGCGTGACCTGAGGCTCCTCCCTGTTCTCGGCCTGAGACGCTGCGTGATCTGAGGCTCCTCCCTGTTCTCGGCCTGAGACGCTGCGTGATCTGAGGCTCCTCCCTGTTCTCGGGGCTGAGACGCTGCGTGATCTGAGGCTCCTCCCTGTTCTCGGCCTGAGACGCTGCGTGATCTGAGGCTCCTCTCTGTTCTCGGGGCTGAGACGCTGCGTGATCTGAGGCTCCTCCCTGTTCTCGGCCTGAGACGCTGCGTGATCTGAGGCTCCTCCCTGTTCTCGGGGCTGAGACGCTGCGTGACCTGAGGCTCCTCCCTGTTCTCGGGGCTGAGACGCTGCGTGATCTGAGGCTCCTCCCTGTTCTCGGCCTGAGACGCTGCTTGATCTGAGGCTCCTCCCTGCTCTCGGCCTGAGACGCTGCGTGACCTGAGGCTCCTCCCTGTTCTCGGCCTGAGACGCTGCGTGATCTGAGGCTCCTCCCTGTTCTCGGCCTGAGACGCTGCGTGATCTGAGGCTCCTCCCTGTTCTCGGGGCTGAGACGCTGCGTGATCTGAGGCTCCTCCCTGTTCTCGGCCTGAGACGCTGCGTGATCTGAGGCTCCTCTCTGTTCTCGGGGCTGAGACGCTGCGTGATCTGAGGCTCCTCCCTGTTCTCGGCCTGAGACGCTGCGTGACCTGAGGCTCCTCCCTGTTCTCGGCCTGAGACGCTGCGTGACCTGAGGCTCCTCCCTGTTCTCGGCCTGAGACGCTGCGTGATCTGAGGCTCCTCCCTGTTCTCGGCCTGAGACGCTGCGTGATCTGAGGCTCCTCCCTGTTCTCGGCCTGAGACGCTGTGTGACCTGAGGCTCCTCCCTGTTCTCGGCCTGAGACGCTGCGTGACCTGAGGCTCCTCCCTGTTCTCGGCCTGAGACGCTGCGTGATCTGAGGCTCCTCCCTGTTCTCGGCCTGAGACGCTGTGTGACCTGAGGCTCCTCCCTGTTCTCGGCCTGAGACGCTGCGTGACCTGAGGCTCCTCCCTGTTCTCGGCCTGAGACGCTGCGTGATCTGAGGCTCCTCCCTGTTCTCGGCCTGAGACGCTGCGTGATCTGAGGCTCCTCCCTGTTCTCGGCCTGAGACGCTGCGTGATCTGAGGCTCCTCCCTGTTCTCGGGGCTGAGACGCTGCGTGATCTGAGGCTCCTCCCTGTTCTCGGGGCTGAGATGTGTCTGCCTTGATCTGAGGCTCCTCCCTGTTCTCGGCCTGAGACGCTGCGTGATCTGAGGCTCCTCCCTGTTCTCGGGGCTGAGATGTGTCTGCCTTGATCTGAGGCTCCTCCCTGTTCTTGAGCGCCACCGCCTGGTCTCGTCTGGAATCGAGGCGAGGCCACTTCATCTTAAACACACCTCATTTCTCCGATGAGTGAACCAGGAGGTGCCCTCACTGAGGCCTGAGTGGAAGGGTGTAGGAGAAGGGACGAGGGAACGGAAAGGCCCCAGGTCTTTGTGGCCAGAACGCCATTGTGTGTCTGTGTTCCTTTATGTTAAGAAAATACTTTGTTTTCTAGGAACACTGGTTTTTGATTTCCTTAAGCCTTAGCAGCTTATTTCAGTAACTTTGTTTTGTGTACATTTTGGTTTTCTTTGGTTTAGTTAGATTCTGTACAGTTGTAAATATGTAAATAGCTTTTGTTTGGTTTTCTTTGTTACACACATAAGTTAGCCTTTTTTACGATTTTACCCACATTGTTCCAATCACGCACCGAGAGGCGGGACTTCATTCCCCCAAAAGGCGGAAGCCGTCGCCACACTCGACCAAAACCACAGAGATGGCGGCGCGGCGAGTGATGCCATGTTTTCTTCTGCTCTTTCGTCTGTTTTAAATCATTAAAAAAAAAAAAAAAAAATCTCAGGAGTGTCCAGGGCAAGATTCTTTAAAATTAAGATATGCAATCATTTGCCACAGAAAGTAAAAAGTAGCCTACCCGTAATACATAATTATGAATAAATTATATATTTACTTTACAGCCTGCAATTGCATTTTTTTGGTATCATGTAGATGGGATTATTTATTGTTTTTACTAATTTCTAAGCTGCCTCTGACTGCCACCCAGTCCTCTCCGCACCCGACCCCTACGGATCCCTCTGCGGGTGGTGGGTCCACAGGAGGGCAGGCCCACGTCGTCCCTTCGGGCTGTGCCCGGCCGGGCCCCGTGGGCAAAGGCCCGGCCACCAGACGCTCGCGTTCGGGCCCCAACCCCAGGCCTGGCTCCAGGGTGGGGCCCCGGCTGCGCCATGCCGGGCGACGTCACTGTCCTTGCTATATCACTGTCCATAGGAGTCTTGAGAGCTGCTCTTCGTCTGACCCGTCACCTCTATGTCTCCGAGCTGGCCTGGTGTCGCCTCGGGGTCTCCCCAGAACAGCTGGAGGAGGTGTGTGTGGACCGGGAAGTCTGGGCATCTCTGCTGAGACTGCTGCCCCCACGACCCGGCCCCGGATAAAGCGGAAGAAAATGGATGGATGGACTAATTTCTAAGCATCTACGATTTCTGACAATTGGTTCATAAGAAATCGCTTCACGGTGTTTCTGTCTCGGCTCCGGGTCTGCAGCTTTCCCTTCTCTTTTAGATGGAGAAGTGACACTGGGGAAATGATATATTGCACTACTACGACGTGTCCACTAGGTGGCAGCACAAATCAAATAATGGTTGAGGTTTTGCACATCCTGCAAAACGTAGATATGTTTTGCATAAAATTGCTAATGAGAAACATTATGCAACTTTTTATGTTGAAATAAAAAAGTTGATATTAGTGCGTATTTGACCTTTCACCTCCATCACAGCACCTCCCACCCACTGCACGGGACCTTTTTATTCTTTATTTCCTTATTGTTTATATTTCTGCCTCTTAAGATTTTTGCTTTTACTCATTGTACAAAAGATGCCTCTTTTTTAAACTACTTAACTGTTTGCACATTTCCTGTCTGTTTTACAGACCCTGAGTGATCTTAATTTAAACTATTTTTATTTGCATTTTTTAAAGGATGGACAGTATATTGGTATAAAAATATAAAAATAACAAACTGTCACCACTGGTCTCCTCTCCTGTCTCGAACCCACTCTCTAAACGCCTTTTTGTCGCATCATTAACGTTTCATTTGTTCAAGAAGCTTCTAGATTTGCTCTGTTCATGTGGGTTTAACCTCTTAACTCCCACATGAACAGAGCACATTTTCTCCAGTTTGGCTTTACCCTAATCAAAAAGCTTCTTGGGAAAAGAGGCGCCAAAAGAGCCACAAAAAATGAGAAGAAAACAAGGATGTAAACGCGACAAAAATGTGACAAAAATGTGACAAAAATGTGACAAATATTCAACAAAAATGCAACAAAAATGTGACAAAAATTCAACAAAAAAGTGACAAAAATTCAACAAAAATGTGACAAAAATTCAACAAAAATGTGACAAATATTCAACAAAAATGTGACAAAAATTCAACAAAAATGTGACAAAAATTCAACAAAAATGTGACAAAAAATCAACAAAAAGTGACAAAAAATGACAAAAAATGACAAAAAATCAACAAAAAATGACAAAAAATTAACAAAAATATGACAAAAATGTGACAAAAAATGACAAAAATTCAACAAAAATGTGACAAAAAATCAACAAAAATGTGACAAAAAATACAAAAATGTGACAAAAAATAAGAAAAAAATGTGACAAAAAATAAGAAAAAAATGTGACAAAAATGTGACAAAAATGTGACAAAAATGTGACAAAAATGTGACAAAAAATGACAAAAAATCAACAAAAATGTGACAAAAATTCAACAAAAATGAGACAAAAAATGACAAAAATTCAACAAAAATGTGACAAAAATTCAACAAAAAATGACAAAAAATCAACAAAAATGTGACAAAAACTCAACAAAAATGTGACAAAAATTCAACAAAAAGTGTCAAAAAAAAAAGAAAAGAAAAAACATACAAAAGGTGACACAACACAGCAACAACGCGAGGAAAAAGATCACTTTTGTGGGTCTTTCAAATGAGGTGTTACACAGGCCTATATAACAGCCAAAGAGGACAGAATGCCTTTGGTTCAGGCGGGTGGTAAGAGGTTAAGAGACTAACAAGGTTTAATCTGTTTTAACCAGGTTTTAATTCAGTTTTAGGGACGTTTGTTTATGTTGTGTATCTGTTTTGCCATTACTTCCTTATCGAGTTCCATAAAACCTGTTCATCAGCAGTTTTGTGTCTTGGAAGGTGGGCGGGACCTATTTGAGACACATGACTTCCAGTTAAAGGAGAGGCTGCATTAGAGGCACCTGAGCAGGCGAGGTGAGTGTCGAATACGGGACTTTCTTATTGAACTGAACAGATTTAGTTTTTGTCTGTTTTTGTTGTTGTTGTTTTTGTTATCCACGTTCTTCAAAGGATGTTTTGGTGAATGAATGGTGAGGAAAGAGCTGATTTATCCAGGCGTGTTTATTATAATCACAGGTCTTTTACAGCGCAAGAACCAATGCTCTGTTTGTGAACAATGATAGAACTCACATAACCTACGGACTTAATGTGTTCTATATCTCACTACAATGATGAGCAAACCTTCTGTTGGTCTGTCAATGCAGTAAATTAGAATAACTGCCTTGTATAAAATGTCTCTCTCAAAATGGCTGCAGTGAATGTCTTGAAATAGGCCTCTGTCTCTTTAAGAACCTCTGAGCCTTTAGACACGCCCCCTCCACACGCTGTCTGTGGCATCAGTGGGGAGGGGGTTCTGCTGAGGAGCAGTGGTTGGTTACTCGGCTGGTGACCAAAGCTCGGAGGCGTCTCCAGGAGGTGGGGGCGTTCCTAGGAGGACTCAGGCAAACCTATCCCTAAAATGGCCGCCATCAGAGTTTTTACAGATTACTCAGAAATACGTGAATGTGCCAAGGCAACACTTCAGCCATGTTTTTAATGAGGGAGTGAGAGAATAACATGATGGAAAGCTGGAAAAAGTTCATTTTGCATAACACCCCCCCTTTAAGTCCAGTATTTCCTTTTCTTCCTGCAAACTCCACACTGTGTCAAACTTGTTTCACTTTCCTTTTACACCACTTGGATCTGTTAAACCTCTTACCACCCGCCTGAACCGAATGCCTTCTGTCCTCTTTGATCATTATATAGGTCTGTGTAACACCTCATTTGAAAGCTAAGAACCACAAAACTGATCTTTTTCCTCGCGTTGTTGCTGTGTTGTGTCACCTTTATGTTTTTTTTTTGTTTTTTTTTGTCACATTTTTGTTGAATTTTTGTCACATTTTTGTTGAATTTTTGTCACATTTTTGTTGATTTTTTGTCACATTTTTGTTGAATTTTTGTTGAATTTTTGTTGAATTTTTGTAGATTTTTTGTCACATTTTTGTTGAATTTTTGTCACATTTTTGTTGAATTTTTGTCACATTTTTGTTGAATTTTTGTCACATTTTTGTTGAATTTTTGTCACATTTTTGTTGAATTTTTGTCACATTTTAGTTGAATTTTTGTCACATTTTTGTTGATTTTTTGTCACATTTTTGTTGATTTTTTGTCACATTTTTGTTGATTTTTTGTTGAATTTTTGTCACATTTTTGTTGAATTCTTGTCACATTTTTGTTGAAGTTTTGTCACTTTTTGGTTGAGTTTTTGTCACATTTTTGTTGAATTTTTGTCACATTTTTGTTGCGTTTACATCCTTGTTTTCTTCTCATTTTTTGTGGCTGTTTTGGTGCTTCTTTTCCCAAGAAGCTTTTTGATTAGGGTAAAGCCAAACTGGAGAAAATGGGATCCGTTCAGGTGGGAGTTAAGAGGTTAAACTCGGGACTGCATAATCAACACTTCAACAGCAGGTGCACAACATTCCCTCTTAACCCCAACCTTAACCGAGTGCGTTTTCTCCAGTTCAGCTTCACCCAAATCTAAAAGGTCACAGCCAGGTCAGTGACGTCTCATTTGAAAGCTAAGACCTACAGAACTCATCTAAATGGATCTAATATATATTGTCACAAAGTTGTAATAGTGTGTCACAATCCTCTTGTTAAGCGGTGACTCTAACACTTGTTATTTAAAAACAAGGAGAATCATTAATTAGGCCAAACGCTAAGCGTGTTTAACCTCTTAACTCCCGCCTGAACCGAGAGCATTTTCTCCAGTTCACCTTTACCCAAATTTCAAATGCCTCATTTGAAAGCTAAGATCTACAAAACTCATCTAAATGGATCTTTTTCCTCACGTCATCAGATTTTTTTTCCATCTTTTTTGGGACGGGGTGTTTTCAACTGATTTTTGTAATTTTTTTGTCAATTTTTTGTGACATTTTTGTCACATTTTTGTCCTTAAAGCCAAACTGGAGATAATGTGCTCGGTTCCGGCGGGAGTTAAAGGATCTATATCATGCTATTTTAGCCATTCCAAAGTGAAGTATAGGCATGTATATGATATATTGTACCTCTACCACTATGGAGCACTCATTTTGGTGATAAATAAAGTGTTTTCTGGACGTATTTTTCAAACCCGGAAGACACAACGCTTCGATTGAGTTAACTCCGCCCCCTTTCTCCGCACATACTTTACCGTAATATAAATAAACAACAATAAGTGAAGTTACTTCACGATGCAGTTATACGGAGTTGACATCTGCAACACAGCTTCATAAATGGCTAACACACAAGCTAATATGCTAACACACAAGCTAATATGCTAACACACGTTTGGACTGACTAACCCTCTGGTCCATCGCTGTTTACATTATGGGACTCGCGTTGGTTATAAAAGTGAATGTGAGAAAAGTGAGTGTGTCCAGAGTAAGTTATAACGAGCTCCATCTTCAGCTGCAGCGCAAACATGACTGATCTGTTCAGACGCTCAGGGTTTGTTTTGGCCTCAGCTGACCTGGAAGCACCTCGGGCACATCCTTTTTTTTTTTTTTTTTTTACTTTTCCTTTATTTATTTATTTCTTACAACAGAAATAATTAAAAAGCTGTTTTACAAATTAAAATCTGGCCGTAAGACATTGCTTTACAGACGTCGAGCACTTCCGCTCCGCTGTGACGACACAACTGAGCAGGTCAGTCGTTCACCAGGAGAGGGCGGAGCCTCAGAGAGCAGGAGGGCGGAGCCTCAGAGAGCAGGATTCAGGAGGATTACTGAGAGCTGCGTGAATGAAGCCGCAAACCACTCTGGGGGTGTTTTTGAAGGAAATAGCAAAACAACATGGCTAAAAGCTCCAAAAAGTCAATTTTGCATCACGCAAAATTGACTTGCAATGTCTTACAGCCTGATTTTAATTTGTAAAACAGCTTTTTCATTATTTCTGTCGTAAGAGAGAAACAAAGAGAAAAAAAAAGTGAAGGAAAAAAAAAAAAAAGAAAGGATGTGCCCGAGGTGCTTCCAGGTCAGCTGAGGCCAAAACAAACCCTGAGCGTCTGAACAGATCAGTCATGTTTGCGCTGCAGCTGAAGATGGAGCTCGTTATAACTGGACACACCTGTTCTTTATTCTTAACTAACGATAATGTCACGGAGAAAAAGAAGCGCGTTTGGCTACGAGGACGGGAGTTTATTCAACCTTTTTCAAGAAGAGGCCACTTGAAGTTGTTTTTTTCTCCGGGATTCAGCGACTTTCACCAAAATATTGTTTTTCTGTGACTGTCACTGATGGATGTTTGTGAACCTTCGCCAGAATCAAAGTGGATTAACTTTTATAACCAACGCGAGTCCCATAATGTAAACAGCGATGGAGCAGAGCGGTGAGTCAATCCGAACGTGGGTTAGCATATTAGCTTGTGTGTTAGCATATTAGCATGTGTGTGTTAGCATATTAGCTTGTGTGTTAGCATATTAGCTTGTGTGTTAGCATATTAGCTTGTGTGTTAGCATATTAGCATGTGTGTGTTAGCCATTTATGAAGCTGTGTTGCAGATGTCAACTCTGTATAACTGCATTGTGAAGTAACTTCACTTATTGCTGTTTATTTATATTACGGTAAAGTATGTGCGGAGAGAGGGGGCGGAGTTAACTGAATCAAAGCGTTGTGTCTTCCGGGTTTGAAAAATACCTCCAGAAAACACTGATATTTATCACCAAAATGAGTGCTCCATAATGGTAGAGGTACAATATATCATATAAATGCCTATACTTCACTTTGGAATGGCTAAAATAGCAGGATATAGATCCTTTAACTCCCTCCGGAACCAAGCACATTTTCTCCAGTTTGGCTTCAAGGCCAAAAATGTGACAAAAATGTCACAAAAAATTGACAAAAAAATTACAAAAATTAGTTGAAAACCCCCCGCCCCAAAAAAGATGGGGGAAAAATCTGATGACGTGAGGAAAAAAACTTTGGAATGGCTAAAATAGCATGATATAGATCCTCTAAGGGGTTAATAAAGAGGTCACGATGGACAAATACATGGCCACCAGGGGGTGCTGTTTCCCCAATAATGAGACCTGACAGAGGAGCCATCGATAAAGTCACTCATAATTTAGGTTTATTGAGGGGAATGATTCATCTTGCAGTTAAACCATCCCTTGGTGTGACGTGTCAGTTCAAAAAGAAGCTTGAGGGCCAAGAACTGGGTCTGCATTTGGGCACCTTATGTAGGTCAAAAGGTCACGAAGCATCGATTTTGTGGTCGTATCGATGGGGGAGGCGACGTTTTTGAAAGAAATCTTGAAACAGAAAATCTCCACTTGCAACTCTTTGGAAGAATGAGCACGTCAGAAGAGCAGGAGTGAGTTCAGAGCGTCTCAGACTTCTTCATGTCTCGTTTCAGACTCCAGATGGAGCTGTGCCGGCTGGTGCTGCTCACCTGGCTGTGGATCCCGGCGCGTGGGGAAGGTGAGTCAGCAGCGAAGAAGAACACAACCTTTTAGCAAAGTCTGACGGGGACATTTTAGCAGAGGATCTTCCTAAAGGAAAGAAAAGGCACACGTTAACGGGTTAATGGGTTTCAACAGGGGCGGACTGGCCTCATGGTCATTCTGGACGAGCACAGAAGGGCCACCGGCTCCAGGGTCAGTCCGGCCTCTCGATTTCCTCCTCTTATCCCCCGCCTTAACCAAGCTTTACCTAAATCTAAAAGCTTAAAAGAAAAGCATCAAAATAGCGACGAGGATGAAAACGGAAAAGAAAATGTGCCGGAAAAGCAACAAAAAACCTGACAACAAAGCAACGATAAAAAGCTGTGAAAAACCAACAAACAATCCACAAAAACACAACAAAAATGTGACCAAAACACAACTGCAAAGCAACAAAAAAACACAAAAACACAACAAAGCAATGAAGAAAAGCAATGAAAAACCAACAAAATAGCCATAATAACATAAAAACACAAGACAGTGACGAATACACTACAAATACACACAAAAAAACACAAAAAAGTGACGAAAACACACTAGAAAAGTAATGAAAAAGCAACGAAAATGTGACAAAAATGCGGCGACGTGACAAAAACTTTCTATCACTTTTGTAGGTCTTAGCTTTCAAATCAGGCGTTACACTGTGTTACATTACATTACAAGTGTTGCTTTTATGCTAATTTGGGCCGGGCTGGTCAGAGTCCGGGGCCGGGCTGGTCAGAGTCCAGGGCCGGGCCGGTCAGAGTCCAGGGCCGGGCCGGTCAGAGTCCAGGGCCGGGCTGGTCAGTCCAGGGCCGGGCTGGTCAGTGTCCAGGGCCGGGCTGGTCAGAGTCCAGGGCCGGGCTGGTCAGTCCAGGGCCGGGCTGGTCAGTCCAGGGCCGGGCTGGTCAGAGTCCAGAGCCGGGCCGGTCAGAGTACAGGGCCGGGCTGGTCAGAGTCCGGGGCCGGGGCCGGGCCGGTCAGAGTCCAGGGCCGGGCCGGTCAGAGTCCAGGGCCGGGCTGGTCAGTGTCCAGGGCCGGGCTGGTCAGTCCAGGGCCGGGCTGGTCAGTCCAGGGCCGGGCTGGTCAGTCCAGGGCCGGGCTGGTCAGAGTCCAGAGCCGGGCCGGTCAGAGTACAGGGCCGGGCTGGTCAGAGTCCGGGGCCGGGGCCGGGCCGGTCAGAGTCCAGGGCCGGGCCGGTCAGAGTCCAGGGCCGGGCTGGTCAGTGTCCAGGGCCGGGCTGGTCAGTCCAGGGCCGGGCTGGTCAGTCCAGGGCCGGGCTGGTCAGTCCAGGGCCGGGCTGGTCAGAGTCCAGAGCCGGGCCGGTCAGAGTACAGGGCCGGGCTGGTCAGAGTCCGGGGCCGGGCCGGTCAGAGTCCAGGGCCGGGCCGGTCAGAGTCCAGGGCCGGGCTGGTCAGTGCGCCCCTGTGTGTTTACAGTAGGGCTGAACGACATGGAGTAATTTTCATACCTCGATATTCATGCCAGAAATCTCGATATCGATGCGATACGATATAACTATGGGTTCAGTGAAAGCAAAGCATTTTTCAGAAAAATAAAATCATAAGACAAAACAGTGCAGTTTTATTGATGAAAATCTACATCTTTCATATCTTGCTTTTTTATTGTAATGTTTTAAAATGTTCATATCTCGATATAAATACGATAATGACAGATTTTCCTTTTGTGATATTGACATCTTGAATGTTCATATCTCAATATCGATGCGATATCGAGATATCTTTCAGCCCTAGTGTACAGTGATATAAAATAATATACTTGCACACGCACTGGTTTTATTTATTTGTTTATTTGATCACACATTTTGCTCAAAAGGAGTCGGCTGAAGCAAAAGCTTATGAGCGCCTTCCCCCAACTCAAAATGATAAAACTTTTCATTTCTCACAGTACGATCAATGTAAACAAAACAACAACAAGGAACAAGAGCAAAAAGAGGAAGAACTCGTTTCCTTTCAGAGCAGCTTTTTGACGCAAACCAAACTCACAGCCACTGTTTGAACTGTTCACATAATAACAGAACCAAACACTGTTACAAGAACGCTCTTGTTTCCTGTAAGATCCTACAAAGCGAGTAACAAAGCCACCGTTCATGTATTTCTTTCAGTTTCCAATGCCAAATATCAGCCAGACTCACTTGTTTTCATGACATAAAGACACATTAATATTATCCTCCGTGTTCTTGTTGCTCCATCATTTCCAGGCTCAACACAATGTTAATCTATGTGCCTTTTTATTGCATTATTCTTATTTATATATATTTTATTATGTACAGTGTATGATGTGACCCCTACATCGAGTGGTGCGTTAAAAAGCCGGGTGTAGAGCGGGCAGGAGCCCCCCATCAACAAACCCCCCCCAGCCGCCCTGACAGCTGATTCTGTAGATGATGTTCCTGCTGTAAAGTGCATTAAACGATGAGGTTCATGAGCCCGTCGGGAGGGGCTCATTCTTTACTTTGTTTTGACCAATAGAAATGACAACAGTTCCAAACACTCTATTGCTCCCTCTAGTGGCAACTCATTTCTTCTTTTCTGTACTTTTCAAAAGTCTTTTGTTTGTATTTATATTTGAACAGGTTGATGTTTGGACATCGTTTCCATCTCCAAATTATTCCACAATTGCACACCTTTAATTGTCGGGCTGTTGTTTCTGAATCCTAAAGTTTAAATCTTCACGTCATTCATAAAAACCAGTGCGTTCTTGGAACCTTCTCTGTGTTTGGCCTGGTAGCAGTTTGTACCTTGCTCTGTAAAACATCTGTACAGTTTGTACCTTGCTCTGTATAACATCTGTACAGTTTGTACCTTGCTCTGTAAAACACCTGCACAGTTTGTACCTTGCTCTGTATAACATCTGTACAGTTTGTACCTTGCTCTGTATAACATCTGTACAGTTTGTACCTTGCTCTGTATAACATCTGTACAGTTTGTACCTTGCTCTGTATAACATCTGTACAGTTTGTACCTTGCTCTGTATAACATCTGTACAGTTTGTACCTTGCTCTGTATAACATCTGTACAGTTTGTACCTTGCTCTGTAAAACACCTGTACAGTTTGTACCTTGCTCTGTAAAACACCTGTACAGTTTGTACCTTGCTCTGTATAACATCTGTACAGTTTGTACCTTGCTCTGTATAACATCTGTACAGTTTGTACCTTGCTCTGTATAACATCTGTACAGTTTGCACCTTGCTCTGTATAACATCTGTACAGTTTGTACCTTGCTCTGTATAACATCTGTACAGTTTGCACCTTGCTCTGTATAACATCTGTACAGTTTGCACCTTGCTCTGTATAACACCTGTACAGTTTGCACCTTGCTCTGTATAACATCTGTACAGTTTGTACCTTGCTCTGTATAACACCTGTACAGTTTGCACCTTGCTCTGTATAACATCTGTACAGTTTGTACCTTGCTCTGTATAACACCTGTACAGTTTGTACCTTGCTCTGTATAACATCTGTACAGTTTGCACCTTGCTCTGTATAACACCTGTACAGTTTGTACCTTGCTCTGTATAACACCTGTACAGTTTGCACCTTGCTCTGTATAACATCTGTACAGTTTGTACCTTGCTCTGTATAACACCTGTACAGTTTGCACCTTGCTCTGTATAACATCTGTACAGTTTGTACCTTGCTCTGTATAACATCTGTACAGTGTGTACCTTGCTCTGTATAACATCTGTACAGTTTGTACCTTGCTCTGTATAATATCTGTACAGTTTGCACCTTGCTCTGTATAACATCTGTACAGTTTGCACCTTGCTCTGTATAACATCTGTACAGTTTGTACCTTGCTCTGTATAATATCTGTACAGTTTGCACCTTGCTCTGTATAACATCTGTACAGTTTGTACCTTGCTCTGTATAACATCTGTACAGTTTGCACCTTGCTCTGTATAACATCTGTACAGTTTGTACCTTGCTCTGTATAATATCTGTACAGTTTGCACCTTGCTCTGTATAATATCTGTACAGTTTGCACCTTGCTCTGTATAACATCTGTACAGTTTGTACCTTGCTCTGTATAACACCTGTACAGTTTGTACCTTGCTCTGTATAACATCTGTACAGTTTGCACCTTGCTCTGTATAACACCTGTACAGTTTGTACCTTGCTCTGTATAACATCTGTACAGTTTGTACCTTGCTCTGTATAACATCTGTACAGTTTGCACCTTGCTCTGTATAACACCTGTACAGTTTGTACCTTGCTCTGTATAACATCTGTACAGTTTGTACCTTGCTCTGTATAACATCTGTACAGTTTGGAACTCAACAATGTCACAAAACGTCATGAACCTTGATTTTAAAAATAATGGGCTTGTGTGGTCCAAAAACCCAACTTCATGAATTACTCGGACAGCTCTGTTTTGCAGCAATACTATTGGTTTAACTGTGTTTCATTCCTGCATATTGTTTGACGTCCTGTATCCAAGGGGCACCGAGCCTGAGCCCTTTCTTCTGAGAGATGGCTCCGCCCCAGGTCCTGATGTGTGTCCTGTGTGTCTCTCTTCACAGAGGCCATCAGCGTGTCCTGCCTGGTCAGGGAGACCTGTGTCCTGCCCTGTAGATTTGAGGACAAAGAGAATGATCTTCAAAATATCGAGTGGTACAAATCCAGAGATGGAAGATTGCTTCATGCTTTGGTTCATGCTATTGAAATCGGCGCTGATGTGTTGGGGAGACAGTCTGAGGCCTATCGAGCGCGCACTTCTATGTTTCCAGAGCAAGTGTCGGGAGGAAACGCTTCAGTGCAGCTGTCCACAGTGAGGACTGAGGACGAGGGACTGTACCTCTGTCGAATCCACAAAATCAGCCATAAGCGATCAGACATGTGGGTGAATCTGAGAGTGGAAGGTACGTCTCAATCTGAACAGGTCAAAACAGTGCGACATTGATCAGCAAAGCTTGGCTGTTTCGGTGGGAGATGAGGGTCTGTGGTGAGTGTGTGTTTGTTGTTTGGTGCAGCTCCTGTGAAGGCCGTGACCTTGGAGCAGAGAGGAGATGTTCTGGTCTGCAGGTCTGAGGGCGTTTACCCACAGCCCAACGTCAGCTGGACCCCCCCCTCTGAGCTCCAGACCCAGGAGGAGCCGATGGAGGACGGTCTGTACTCCGTCAGCAGCTCCCTGCCTCTGGGCCCTCAGGCTCCGCAGTGCTGCACCTGTAACGTCAGCACTTACACCAGCTGGAAGAGCGCCACCTACTGCCTGCAGCGTGAGTTTCACTTCAGCATTCCCCACCCCACGTGAAGTGCTTTGGGAAAACAAGCTTACATTCCATTGCTACATTTCAGGATAAGACTAAACCTAACCATCAGTTTGTTATTAGCTACATTTATTTATTTTTGTTTGTTTGTTTGTGTAGTTTATTTGAGCAATTAACATTTTCTCTTCCTCCAGAGTTTCACAATCACACAGTTAATGGAAGCTCAAAGGGAGTCGACTGAAGCAAAAGCTCATAAGTGCCAACCCCTTGTTCATGTACATTACAGTTATACATTACTTTTACATTAAATAAACAAAGTACAATCCTTTCTGAGGGTTCTATATCAGTGTCAGAACACAAATATATACCTATATGTTTTTGTGAGTTAAGTTTTTTCCTACTGTACAATTGTCAACATAGGATCAACAGACTTTTGCAGCACTGGCAAACAAGGAAGTTTTACCATTTCATATCATTAGCACAGCATGCTAATACAAAATAGTAATAAATGTGATTAGTAGTTATTGTTATTTATCATGACAATTGTCATTCTTGTCATTATCAGTGAATGTCCGATTTCATATTATGGTCATACTGGACTTTATAATCTGCCATCTTGCCACTTCCTTATTGTCATTACTATCCACTATTTGTTATCGATATTAGATCAATGACACGTCCAGTTTGTGCACCCTCTAGTGAGGTGGTGTTAAAAAGCCAGAGTGTGTAGTGGCCTGTTGAGAGTGGGTGGAGGCCCCGCCCAGCTGCCCTGACTAGTTGACTTGGTGGATGATGTTTACCTCCTATACTGTGTGATGTGTTAAAAGGAGGAGGTCGTGATCCACGTCTCGCCCCTAAGTTACTATTGTGTAGTTTGAGTCGTTATAGCAACGACAACGGAGCAACAGCAGCAGTTAAAGTGTTGCTTCTATAATTTGGATAACTTTATGGTACCCAATTGAAATCTTTCAATTTTGATCTAGGACAATTTTTAATTTATAGTATTGCACATTACAACCATTGAACAGCACGACCAGTGCAATGAGTGCTTGTGGCCAGAGCCGGTTCTTGCTATACGCAAACTACGCAAGGTGCGTAGGGCCCCCGCAGCCGCAAGGGCCCCGCCTCAGTCAAACTACGGTGTTGTTTCACTGATTAATCAGCGCGTTTATTACGGGACAGGCTCTTCCAGCGCGCACTCACTCTCCGCCTACTTCGCCACATATAAAACCCAAACAGAGCAGTCTGAAGTGGATGAGCAGGAGAGACCGACCGCCTCCCCCTGTCTCTTCCAAAGCGCGAGTGCTTCTCCGCTCGTGTCCGCTCGGCGTCTGTCTCCCGGTGCTTCGCCTCATGCTTCGCCTCATACTCGGCTCCTCCGCGGCTGCATCATGTCACCGTGTCCCGGGCGCTGCTCTCATGTTTTCTCTGCGCGGACTCTGGGCTGCAACTCTGGGCCTCTCTCTCATTTAAACTCTCTTCTTATTGTGTCTGGTGAGTCTGGAGCATCAGGACAGTAGTTTAGCGAGTTGTAGACGAGAGTAAAAAGCCTGTCCGTGGCCTTTTTGTTGAGTTGAATCCACATGGTTCTCATGAGCACAGTTACTTACAGTAACTCTGGTTCTCTGAATGTGCACAGTCTATAACGAGTCGGGCGACTCACAGAATAATTCTCAGTGTTCAGACAGAAACAACCGTCAGGTGCAGGTTTCAGTTAGTTTTAAATCAGCGGTTCCCAATCTGTGGGTCAGGGACCAGAGGTGAGAGAATGGGACCATTTGCCATTTACTATTTTAAAAGGGAAATAGACTAGTAGTCGTCCTAAATCCCAGTCTCACAGTGGCTTAGTGGTTAGTGGTCCTCACACAGGGGGCGGGGCCTGAATTGAGGTCTGTATGTTCTGCTTCTGCCCTGGAACAGTGGAACTGTTTTGACCATGAATGGATTCGCTCTTCGTCGAATAGCCATGGGACGCTACTGTCGGGCCCCCGTGTGGATTTTTGCTTAGGGCCCCAGAAGGGCCAGCACCGGCTCTGCTTGTGGCCAAACCGCCTTTGCTCTGCCTGATCCCGTCAGAACTGGAAGCTCAGCAGGGAGGGCCTGGTCAGTACTTGGACGGGAGACCTTTTGTCAGTGGTTGATGATGATCAAAGGGGCCGATGGGGCAGACGGGTTGCCTCGCTTCCCTCAATCTACCCCAGGGCAGCTGTGGCTACAATAGTAGCTTGTCACCACCACGTATGGAGTGAATGAATAATGCACGAAATTGAGGCCTTAGCGAACGAATGGCGCACTGTTTTATTAACGCAGCTGACAAAAATGGGCCCATATTTAATAAGAACGATGAGAAAGAATTGTTAAACAAATGTGGCCAATGCGGCTGCAGGGGCGGAGCAGAGAAACTCTGTTCTGGGGGAAGGGGCACCAATGAAACATTTGTGCTTGGGGCACCAAGTTATATTCTCACAATGGTGTGAGCCAAAAAGGAATCTGTTCAGTATAAGATATTTAGAATTGATAACCGATAGGACTTACGTATCTTTTCCAGTATCCGTATTTCTGATGATCGGTTTATGTCTCGTCTGTAAATTCAGAAATTATTTAGAGCGAGGCTTCGATATCACCTAAATGTGGTCGATGGTTGACAACAGCTGAAAACATCTGGATTGTTGGTGATGTTTGAGGCTAATGCTAACGGCCACAGGAAAAAAACATTGAGCAGGCTAATGCTAACGGACTCTGAAAGCGACTTGCAAACTGTCTGCATACGTTAGGATTAAACACCACTTCTCCTTTATTTCTATGCTTTGATCGACCCAGCTGACCTATTTAAAGAAAACGGGGGCTAATGATCTCTTGTGCAGCCATAAGGCGAGCTGCGCTGATAAAAGGCTGGGAATGAACATGTCACCTTTAGTGCTATAGCTGTCTTTTTAAAGTGACTCTGTAATTTTTGGTATTTTTGGTGTTGTTTGTTTGTGATGTCACTCTGTCCCTTTGGACCTCGAGTCTGTAAAAAAGTTGAATTGAATTGAACAGTGGTAAATATGTGTGTCCTCAGCTCCAGTGGAGAGGTCAGCAAACGTCACCATCCCCTGTGTGGACACCACGGCTCCAGGAAAGAGCCTGAAGTGGACCTTCAACTACATTCATCCCATCGTGACCAGGAGCGGAGCAGAGGTCTCCGTCGCTGCCCCCTGGAGGCCGTTTGTGGAGGCTGTGTCGGAGTCGGGCAGTCTGAGGCTGAAGGACCTGGGCCCAGAGCAGGAGGGAAAGTTTGTCTGTGAGCTCCACACGGACGACTCCAACTTCACCTCCAGGACCGAGCTCAGAGAGGCAGGTGGGTCTCAGGAACCGTCCATCATAATGAATGTATAAAAACAGTGTCATTCTTCATCATGAGTGATGTGTCTCTGCCACAGATCACCCTGCTCTCAGTTCAGCTGGGATCGGACTGGTGACCTTCGTCATCATGATCGTCATCATTGGCATCATTGGCATCATCATCTTCCTGGTGGTGAGACATAGGAAGAAACAGGTAAGTCTCTCAGTTTCCAAGTCGGCTCCAAAGCATCTCTGCAACACATTAAAGTGAGGAGAGATAGGGCGACGTTTGAAAGTGATCAGTCACCGACCCCGGTCCCTTTGGTTTGTGATCGCTGGAGCAGCAGGACGGGCGCCATGACGTCAGCACCCTGCGGCCTGACCTGACGCACAGTTATCAAAGCCAACTTACCTTTGTAGCGTCTGACTTCACCCCGTGGAAAATTCTACATTTTAGTAAAATATGCAGTATGCAATGAGCGGGCTTTGAGAGTTTACAGAAAAACACAGACTCATGGCGTTATATACGATGGGAACATTTAAAGAATGTACCTATTGCTTAATGTTTATGGCCTGATTTGAGTGAGGCACTGTACGCTCGTGGCCTGATTTTAGACCAAATATGACCCATATAAACAGATTATTGTTTTCATCATAAAAAACCCTTCGGACAATTTGTCAAATTTGAGCATAAACCTGGATACAACTCTTTTGTGTGGATGTATTATCCACACAAAAGTTGTATTATTTCAATTACAAGTCTTTTCATGGTTTAGCACCAAAGTCCATCTCTGACATGTTACAGCCGTATGAACCATCTCGGGCCCTGAGAGCTTCAGGGAGGGGCCTCCTGGTGGTTCCAGAGTCAGGACTAAACACAGTGAGACCAAAGCTAAAATCTGGAACAGTCTTCACGAGGATGTGAGACAGGCCTCAACTCTGACAATGTTCAAATCCAGGCTGAAAACAGTTCTTTTTGCCCGTGAATATGAAAGTATTTTATCTGCACTCTCGCCTTTTACTGTAATTGATTAATTCTATGTTGATGTTTTTATTGATTTGATCTGTTTCTTATATTTATGCAACTGTGAAGCACTTTGAATTGCCTTGTGTATTTGCCGTGAATTTCCGTGAACACAGCTCCGTTTGTGCTGTTGAAATAGATAGCATGATAACACATATGTTTTCCCATGCTCTGACTCTGGCGTTTCTTATTTCCAGCGGACGGGCCAGGGTGAACAATCTCCGTAAGTTTGCAATATCATAACTCAAATGTAAAAAAGACTAAAATCTTCTGCTTCGGCTATTCCTCTGTCCCCTCCTTTGATCACTGCTGATTTTAACTGAATGTTTCTTTTCTCTCACGGTTTTACTGCATGTCATGTCCTTTTACATTGCCAGGTTGCTGAAAGGATGTAAAGTAACAAAGGCTCTCCCCCTCATGCTGCAAACGACTTTGAAAGATTTGTCAAAGAGTGAAATGGAAAAGTTCAAGAGTCTTTTGGCGGACCAGAGTTTCATGAAAGAGTTCAGGAATATTCCCAGAGATGAGCTGGATAAAGAGAAAGACATCAGTAAAACCATGATTAAAGTTTACGGTGTCTACAGCGTCAGTGTCACCGAGAGGATTCTGGAGGAGCTGAAGAAGAAACATCTACTGAAGAAACTTTCCAAATATGATCCTGAAGGTACGTCCATATGAGCAGAGTAGTGCGGTGAGGCAGGTGTGCCCAGGTAGTAAAACATGGTATAGATTCTTTTATTTTAGCTTTAGCTGAAAAAGTACCTTAACCTCTTAACTCCCACCTGAACAGATCCCATTTTCTGCAGTTTGGCTTTACCCTAATCAAAAAGTTCATTGGGAAAAAAGCACCAAAAATGTGACAAAAAATCAACAAAAAATGACAAAAATTCAACAAAAATGTGACAAAAATGTGACAAAAATGTGACAAAAATTCAACAAAAATTCAACAAAAATTCAACAAAAATGTGACAAAAATTCAACAAAAATGTGACAAAAATGTGACAAAAATGTGACAAAAATGTGACAAAAATTCAACAAAAACTCAACAACAACAAAAAATATATATATATAATAGCCAAAGAGGACAGCATGCATTTGGTTTAGGCGGGTGGTAAGAGGTTAAAGGAACAGGCCGCCGTTTGTCCACACTGAGATGTTCTTACCTGAGCTTAGACGAGTTGTACCTGTCTGGTCTTTGTTCCCGTGGAAGAGCTCGGTCGCTTCTAACTTCACCCCCGTTTGGAGCCATAGGAATACACTGGCAGAGGCCAAATGCTAACAACATCTTTGGTCGTTTTGCGTGACTGTGGGCACGCACAAAGACCAGACAGGTTCACATCCACTCGTCTAAGCTCAGGTAAGAACAGATCTCAGTGTGGAAGAACTGCGGCCTGTTCCTATAAACCAGGGGGGCCCAAACTTTTTGTCTCCGAGGCCAAAATGAAAAAGTGCCTCTGAGTCGCGGGTCAAACACGGCGATGTCAAGCACGAAAAACACATATATCTGCAAATTATAAAGTTACTTTGTTTTCTTTACTTTTTATTTTTTCGATAGTCTACATTTGCATTTGATTCTATGTATGCAAATAACATGCTGTATTAAAGAGGGGGTATTCTGCTTTTTTCAGTCCCATAGCACCAGTCTATATCACACTACAATGATGACAAACCTTCTGTTGGTCTGTAAATGCAGTAAATTAGAATAACTGCCTTGTATAAAATGTCTCTCTCAAAATGGCTGTAGTGAATGTCTTGAAATAGGCCTCTGTCTCTTTAAGAACCTCTGAGCCTTTAGACACGCCCCCTCCACACGCTGTCTGTGGCATCAGTGGGGAGGGGGGTTCTGCTGAGGAGCAGTGGTTGGTTTCTCGGCTCAGAGGCGTCTCCAGGAGGTGGGGGCGTTCCTAGGAGGACTCAGGCAAACCTATCCCTAAAATGGCCGCCATCAGAGTTTTTACAGATTACTCAGAAATACGTGAATGTGCCAAGGCAACACTTCAGCCATGTTTTTAATGAGGGAGTGACAGAATAACATGATGGAAAGCTTGAAAAAGTCCATTTTGCATAATACCCCCCCTTTAACTTTGTGAAAGGAGTGAAACAGCGCCCCCAATTTGACACTCGTGGTCAAAAACTGTACTGCATCCATATTTACCATTGAGAATGAATGGGGGAGAGTGAAGAATTGGGATGCTACAAAAATGGTAGGAAAGGTATTGCTATTGGCTGTTGGAGTCTGCTGGGGAGGCGAGGGGGGGGGGGGGGGGGCGGGGATAGCACTGACGGAGGATCCTGCCGAGCACTCTCTCGCGTCTGAGGAATAAAATAAAGTTTCTGCAGCATCAGATTTACGCGGGATATGTGTTGAAAATGCTGGTCCTCTTGTCGTGCTAGTTATATTTCTGCATCTGCTGTTGTGTTTAAAGGGGTTAAAAATGCTGGGAAATACTTCATCTGTGCTTTTTCTCTTGTGTTGTGTTGAATAAGCAGGTATTTCGAAAGTTGGGAATTATCTTTTTGTCTAATTTTTTAAGTCCCCTGAAATTGCATTGAAATGAAGAGCCATGTTGCCAGTCGGCCAAATGAATACGCTGGATAACCTTCTGTCGTCTTTGTGTTCAACAGAAATATTAAAACAGTGCATGAAAGAAAGACTGAGTGAGAAGTTCAAATTTCTCTCTGAGCGAATCAATAGGTTCATTGAAAAGACGGGGTTCAACAATAGCGACACGGAGCTTTTCATCACAGAGGGGGGCTCTGTGCAGGTCAGTGAGGAGAAGTCAACCCAGTACAGGATCGTGCACGGCCAGGACCTTTTCAAATGTCACTCCCACAACGAGAAGCCAAACAGGACAGTGCTGACGAAGGGCGAGGCCGGCGTGGGGAAAACGCGGCTGACTCAGAAGGTGTGTCTGGACTGGGCTGAAGGCAGAGTCTTCCAGGACGTGCAGCTGCTGCTCCCCTTCACTTTCAGAGAGCTCAACGTGCTCCGAGACAGAAGGTTCAGCCTGGTGGAGCTGCTCCAGCACTTCTTCAGTGAAACCAAAGGTCTCTGCAGCTTCCAGCTTCTCCAGCTGCTCTTCATCTTTGACGGTCTGGACGAGTGCAGCCTTCCTCTGGACTTCAGCCGGACCCGGGTCCTGACGGAGCCCACAGAGAGCGCCTCAGTGGAGGAGCTGCTGGTGAACCTCATCAGGGGGAGCCTGCTTCCCTCCGCTCGCCTCTGGATAACCACACGCCCCGCGGCGGCCAATCAGATCCCTGCTGAGTGCGTCTCCATGGTGACAGAGGTGCGAGGGTTCAGCGAACAACAGAAGGAGCAGTACTTCAGGAACAGGTTCAGAGACGAGGCCACAGCCGTCATCTCTCACATCAAGACGTCGCCCAGTCTTTATGCAATGTGCGACAACCCTTTGTTCTGCTGGATCCTCTCTGTGGTTTTACACACGAATCTGGAGCAAACAGAGAAACTAGAGCTGCCCAAGACTCTGACTGAGATGTACGTCCGCTTCCTCCTGGTCCAGACCAAAGTCTGTAAGAACATCTTGTACGAAGGCCGAGACGAGACAGACTCTGCTTGGTCTCCAGAGACCAGGAAGATGGTGCTGTCTCTGGGAAAACTGGCCTTTGAGCAGCTGCAGAAAGGAAACCTGATCTTCAGCGAGAGTGACCCGAGCAAGTGTGGGCTGGACGCTGCAGAGATCGCTCGGCACTCCAGAATCTTTAGAGAGGAGCCAGGCCTGATCGAGGGCAAGGTCTACTGCTTCATCCATCAGACTGTGCAAGAGTTTCTGGCTGCTCTTCACGTCCATCAGACCTTCTTCAGCTCTGTGGAGAACCTGCTGTCAGCAGGATACACCTCTGGGAACTCACTCTTTTACCCCTCTGCTGTGGACCAGGCCTTACAGAGTCCAAACGGACACCTGGACCTGCTCCTGCGCTTCCTTCTGGGACTGTCTCTGCCGACCAATCAGAGGCTGCTGACAGGTCTGCTGACGGAGACCAGAAGAGCTCAGACCAATCAGAGGCTGCTGACGGAGACAGTAAAGTACATTAAAGAGAAGCTGAATAAAGGGAGACTGTCTGCAGAGAGGAGCCTGAACCTGCTCCACTGTCTGCACGAACTCAACGACAGCCATCTGGTGAAGCAGATAGAGAAGTCCATGAGAAAAGGAGCTCACTGCTGGGTAATAACTCCTGCTCAGTGGTCTGCTCTGTCCGTCCTTCTACTGTCCTCACACTCTGACCCGGAGGAGTTTGAGCTCAGGAAGTTCTGTCCCACAGAGGAGGCTTTTCTGCTGCCGGGCAACAAAGTCACGTGAGTCCAAACTATGTTTAAACACGTCGTGACTCTTGTCTCTAAGGGTGTTTTCAAGATTTGGGCTTGACATGTTCGATTATTTTGGTATGTTTGGTTTTCCCTGGAGCTGCCTTTGACTTGGCATGAGGTTAGAGGCGTAGTGGGGGAATGGTGTGTGTGTGAGAGAGAGGGCGGTGGAGCACAGATCGCTCAGACTGACAGTTCTGCTTCCACCAGTCGTTTAATGGAACAGCTTGTTTAACTAATGACCCAGAAACCTGCTCCCTCCTCTTCACTTGAGCCAGAGACAAAGCAGGACAACTCGTGAGTTTACCATTAGCCCTGTCTGGACTACGTCTCTCTCCCTCCAGGCTTCTCCAGAGTTATATCCTGCCATTGGCAACTTGCGACAAAAGGTGCCAATAGAATATGACACAACATCTTCGAGAGTCCTTCGCTGTAGATACTGAAGAACTCTAGAACAAAAACCAAACTAAACAGGGTGTCCATGGGCTCTAAGATTGTGGGGAGACCTCAGAGACCTTCGAGTGAGCTGTACAAGGAGAGGACACTGACTAAAGCCTGAGATGTTGCCTCTGACTCACCCTCTGAACCCTCAGTTTGAGCTTCTGAACTCTAAGGGGCGATACAGAGCTCCACACTGCAAAAAGTGGATTCTAAGCAAGTAAAAAATGTCTTACTTTAAGAAATAAGTTCTTATTTTTTCCCTAAAAAGTAATAATGTTTTGCCGAGCAAAGTTTTCTTGAGAAAAAAAATCTTATTTTAGGAAATAAAATCTGGCCATTTCTTGTTCAGATATATTTACTAAAAACATGCACATTTTTCTTGTAACAAGAAAGAAAGACTTTTTGAATCTTCTTCAGTTTTAGACAAAGACTATTTTTTCTTATTTTATGAAAAACTAAGATCACAACAACTCTTAATGTAAGAACTGATTCTCACAGAGAGAAAATACATTCCATTCTTTAAAGTGGGCGGCTCGGTGGCACAGCGGTTAGAGCCTCAGCCTCACAGCTCGAAGGTCCCGGGTTCGATTCCCACAAGGACGGGGCCTTTCTGTGTGGAGCATGTTCTCCCCATGTCTACCACTAAAAACATGTACAATAGGTGATTCTGACCATCAGCCTGGCTCCACATCATGGAGACGGGTCTCCGTGCCTCGGCAATACTTTCCTTCAATGTTAGTATTTATTAAGAACATTTTGCTCAAAAATGGGTGTAATTTAGAACATTTTACTTAAATCAAGCCACATTTAAGTAAAATATCCACAATTTTTCACATTTTCATGTTTTCCTTAAGTTATTCCTTTTTCTGAGGACATTTTGCTTAATTCTAGCTATTTATTTGCTCAGAATTAAGCAAATACCTCTTTCTTGTTTCATGATAAGAAAAATATTCTATAAATAAGAATTCTTAGCAAGAAAAAAACCCTGACCCCATTGGCAGAATTTTTTCCTCAAAACAAGACAAAATGTCTTATTTTAAGATTTGTTTCCCTTGTTTTTAGTAGGGTACTTTTTGCAGTGCACTGTGTTTAAGAAGTCAAACATTTTTAAGTCTGATTTTGGACGCACGGGAGAAACGTGGCTGATTCAGAATCGTGTAGTGAGTTCGATCTTTCGATTCTCGGTCGTGTAGTGTAGACCCCATTCTTTACAAAATTGTGTAGTGTGTGCCGGCCTTTCACGGTGAAGGCCTGTATGTGTTTGAATATACGCAACTCCCTGTGTTTGATCCAAGACACAGACCTTAGTCCAGACTGAAACCAATGAGAGCTCAGTTTGGTCCAACCACGGCCCACGGAGCGTCCACATGTTGAACTTTAGATCAAGTCAAATGAATGTCTAGACGTCTGGAGCAAACGGTGTGTCCTATACATAGATTTAAGATGGAAGAGAAAACCGATTTGAAAGAAAAATGAAGTCTTTGGAGTCAGGCTGTTCAGCAACTCCCACCTGAACCGAGCACCTTTTTCTCCAGTTTGGCTTTACCCCCGTCCTAAAGCTTCTGGAAAAAAGCTGTGAAAATAGCAACAAAACTGAGACGAAGAAAGTTATGGAAATGTGACAAAAAAGTGAGAAAAATTGATGAAGAAGAGACAAAAATGTCAAAAAATGACAAAAATTTGATTAAAAAATGGACGAAAAAATGACAAAAAAAAATGACGAAAAAATGACAAAAAATGACAAAAAATGACAAAAAATGTGACAAAAAATGACAAAAAAATGACAAATAAAGCTACAAAAATGAGTTGAATACCCAACAAAAAAATGATGGTTAAAAAATCTGATGACGTGAGGAAAAAGATCCTCTCGGTTCAGGCGGGAGTTAAGAGGTTAAACGAGGTCCGAAGCGACATAAGAATCCTGTTCCAAAGTGTGTCCTGAGGACCAAAGAGAAGAGCTTTTCTCGCCCCTTGACCCTATACCTTCTCTCTCCTCAGTTTGTCCTGGTGTGGCCTGTCCCCTCTCAGCTGTGATCCTCTGGCCTCTGTCCTGGGCTCCTCCATTTTGAAACACCTGGATCTCAGCAACAATGACCTCCAGGACTTAGGAGTGGAGCTTCTGTGTGAGGGACTGAAGAGAGCAGACTGCAGGCTGGAAACACTCAGGTGAGATCATCCTTCTCATGTGTCCGCATTAGAGGGTCTTCACATTTGTTTCACTGTTTTTCTGTTCGTTAAAGTCAGAAACAAGTCCTGTGAGGTGACGGTCAACTGTGTCTTTAGGCTGTCCGTATGTCTGATCTCAGAGGGGGGCGGGGCTTCTCTAGCCAAAGCCCTGAGGTTAAACGAGGTCCGAAGCGACATAAGAATCCTGTCTCCAAAGTGTGTCATGAGGACCAAAGAGAAGAGCTTTTCTCGCCCCTTGACCCTATACCTCCTCTCTCTCCTCAGCTTGTCCTGGTGTGGCCTGTCCCCTCTCAGCTGTGATCCTCTGGCCTCTGTCCTCAGCTCCTCCATTTTGAAACACCTGGATCTCAGCAACAATGACCTCCAGGACTTAGGAGTGGAGCTTCTGTGTAAGGGACTGAAGAGAGCAGACTGCAGGCTGGAAACACTCAGGTGAGATCATCCTTCTCATGTGTCCGCATTAGAGGGTCATCACATTTGTTTCACTGTTGTTCTGTGTCTTTAGGCTGTCCGGATGTCTGATCTCAGAGGGGGGCGGGGCTTCTCTAGCCAAAGCCCTGAGCTCCTCCAATCTGAAAGAGTTAGACCTGACCTACAACCATCCAGGACCCTCCGCCGAGCGCCTGACCGCTCTCCGTGGCAGCCACGACTGCACCCTGGAATCTCTCAGGTGTTGGTCAACATCCATGACTGCTGTCCAGTAATGTCTGTTCATAGACTTCCTGAACTTTGAGCCTTCTTTGAATCTCACTACTTCTTTAATCTGTTTAATTTCATAAGATTCTTTCATCCCACATGAAAAAGGACATGCACCAGCCGCAAACCTGTGCTCCGCTAGAACCAGGCTTTTCTGAGATACTTTTACTTAAAGAGTAACTAACCCCCCCTTCCAGAGGCTCAGCCTGAGAGCATCAGATTTGAAAATCTCAACAGAAAAGGGGCGTTGCCTGGAGGACTAAGGGGCACGCGGGAGGGGTGAGGGGTGGGAAGGGTTTCGGGGTCTGATTGACAGGCCTGAGTCATTTGACTAACGATGCACTCGCAACGCTCCTCGTAAACAAAGTTCGAGCACAGCGAGCTAACTTATTTAGCAACATGGTTAGACAGCTCTACAGCTCTCTTTACACAGGACAGGCATCGTGGCTGACAGCGGCCTTGTACCCGAGACTGCTCTGAGGTACATTTTTGGTCCTGCATTTGCACTGTTACTTAAAGGATCTATATCATGCTATTTTAGCCATTCCAAAGTTAAGTATAGGCATTTATATGATATATTGTACCTCTACCACTATGGAGCACTCATTTTTGTGATAAATATAAGTGTTTTCTGGAGGTATTTTTCAAACCCGGAAGACAAAACGCTTCGATTCAGTTAACTCCGCCCCCTCTCTCCTCACATACAACTTTACTGTAATATAAATAAACAGCAATAAGTGAAGATACTTCACAATGCAGTTATAAGGAGTTGACATCTGCAACACAGCTTCATTATGGCTAACACACACGCTAACACACATGCTAACACACAAGCTACCACCTACGCTAACATACAAGCTAACGGTCCATTGCTGTTTATGTGATGGGACTTGCGTTGGTTATAAAAGTTAATCCACTTTGGTTCTGGTGAAGGTTCACAAACATCCATCACAGACAGTCACAGAAAAAACACTATTTTGGTGAAAGTCGCTGAATCCCGGAGAGAAAAAAACAACTTCTGACGAGTGTCTCTTCTTTAGGAAGGTTGAATAAAGTCCTCGTAGCCAAACACGCTTCTTTATCTCCGTGACATTATCGTTAGGTAAGAATAAAGAACAGGTGTGTCCAGAGTAGGTTAGAAAGAGCTCCATCTTCAGCTGCAGCACAAACATGACATGTGTTCAGACGCTCTTTTGGCCCCAGCTGACCTGGAAGCACCTCGGGCACATCCTTTTTTTCCCCCGTTTATTTCTTTCTTACAACAGAAATAATAAAAAAACAAATTAAAATCAGGCCGTAATCATAGAATCAAGACTTTACATTACAGACGTCGAGCACTTCCATTCCGCTGTGATGACAAAACTGAGCAGGTCAGTCGTTCACCAGGAGAGGGCGGAGCCTCAGAGAGCAGGATTCAGGAGGATTCCTGAGAACTGCGTGAATGAAGCCAAAAAACACTCTGGGGGTGTTTTTGATAAGGAAATAGCAAAACAACATGGCTAAAAGCTCCACAAAGTCGATTTTGCATGATATAGGACCTTTAAGAAAACATATTGGGTTCTTCTTCCACCACTGCCAGACTCACTAGCCAACATTTGGGCCTCAGTAAATATTATATTATTAGTATTTATGAAACAAATGTTCTTGCCATGGCACTTCTTTTGTTGTAAATGTGTCATTGGTAGATCAGAGGATAGATAAATCTGAAAGAACACTGATGATGAAGACTGTTATGCCTCCTCAGTATGACTTTAGGTATGTACACACCTAACCGGACGAATCACAAAACCACTTCTTCGCATGTGTTCACTTCAGAAGGAGCCACTGCCGCTCCTTCCTACTCCCTCTGTGTGGCTTTGGAGTGTGCAGTACCTGTTTGTCCAGCCTCATGTCATGAGAAAATCTCCTTTAAAACATGTTTCTAATCCAGTGCCTTGTCTTAAAGCTTTCACTTGTGTCTTTATGAGGTACATGCATTAATAGAGGGGGTTATGTCGCTCCAAATTCAGATGATCTGTCCTTTTTTCTGAATGTTCTCCACTTCCTCGTCACACGCACTCATTTACAGCACAGGAGTCGCCTGCACCTGCCGCGGGTTTTACAATGGGCTGGTTCTATGATCCCTGCATGAAACATATGCGCTGCTCAATTATGTTTGCTCTCCAGTCTTTCTGACACTGGACTCAGGTGTTCAGATCGATCAGTAGTTCTCTGTCCTGGTCTACAGTAAACTGGACTCGTGTGTTTCAGGCTGGATCCTTCTGGAGAACAGTTCATGGTCCCGGGTCTGCGGAAGTGTGAGTGGTTTTATTTTGTTCAGGCTATACTATTCTCTTTAGATAAAGATGATTTATGTCTGTGTTTCAGATTCCTTTGAGTTCTCTCTGGAGCCAAACACAGCTCATAGGAAGCTCCTTCTGTCTGAGGACAATCGCACAGTGACCCATGTGAGGGAGGAGCAGCCGTATCCAGATGACATGGACAGGTTCACACACTGGAAGCAGGTCCTGAGCTCCACTGCCATGACAGGCCGCTGTTACTTTGAGGTGGACTATAGCGGGCGGAATTGTCATGAGAGGTTTTCCATTGCAGTGAGTTCCAAACGGATCAAACGGACGGGAAACAGTAGAGAGTGTGTGTTTGGTGGACTCAACGATCTGTCTTGGAGTCTGACGATCAGGGACAATCGTTATTTTGCCCGTCACAACGGCACAGAAACATTTCTGTCCTGCACCGTCTCACCTCAAGTGGGCGTTTTCCTGGACTTTGAGGCTGGAGATCTGTCCTTCTATCAGGTCCTCTCTGAAGGACTGTCCCACATGCACACCTTCAACACGTCCTTCACCGAGCCGCTGTTTCCTGGGTTTGAAGTGGGGGATGATTCTAAAGTGACTTTGGTAGATATGAAGTCTTAAGGATCCTTTTGTCATAGAGTTCAAGATGATGATGTCATATCGCTGAGCATCATTGGATTAGCAGCAATAATAAACTAATGGAGATGTTAAAACACTGCCGTTATTGTTCAGATTAGAACACTTGGACACATAGGGCCAGATCTTGTGGTTCATGGCGCAGGCTGTAGAGCAGACGACTGCGCAGACGGGTGGCGCTCCTTACAATCTTCAGTGTCAGACCTGGAGCAAAAAGAGGGCAGGACAGGAGGGGGGACAGACTCCATTGTGATGTTGTGGTGCCGCCCCCTCCCCATGCTTTCCCCAGACCTGCGGAAGGCGGTGGGTTGCGAGGGGGGGTTCTCCTGTAAACGCGTAACATGCTGATGCAGCGCAATGTTTAATAAAGATGAAAGAAACAAGACTGTCCGTCTGCTGCTGCAGATCCAAGGTGAGCGGACGGGACAGAGACGCAAAATTACGAAATGTACAGGATTTAACTGATCAGAAACTGTCATATCGGCTGTGGAGGAGTTACAGAGTTATGCAGCAGCTGCAAGAAAACCGTAGCTATTGGAACATTTGCGCTACAGCTGCAGGATTCTTGAAGCGGCTGAATTGGGAAAAAAAAAAAAAAGTTGCTCTGCACCCTGTGAAATGTGCTTCTTTCTTTTGGACTGAGCTGGAGCATCATCTGGAGGTAAAGACTGACACACGATGGAAACGTCTCCTTAAAACTCAGATCAGACCTGGTGGTGTGGCACTTGAGGCATGTGTGGTTTATTTATGGAAAACTGTTGTTGTTTTGGTGTTAGGGGTGTGTTTGGTGTTAGGGGTTTGCGCGTTGATCTACTGTATCGAACAGACTTTTCAAGGTAATTTCACTGTTGTTTTCAATTTGACGTTGATTCTAAGGAAGAAGACGAGGCAGTGGGATGTAAAGAGGAACATAATGTGAAGGTGCCATAGAAGAGCAGCTCCAAGTGCTGCTTGTAATGAACCAGGCCTCAGTCGGCCTCTTTTTCTTAAATAACGCCCTCTCCCTAGCGGCGCAGCCTTTAGCGCAAAACCTGCGCCACATGCAAGATCGTGCGTGCACCACATTGCGTTTAGAGTTGCGCACGGACTGCGCCAGTCACAAGATCTGGCCCTAAGTGTTTGATGTATTTACCAATACTGACTGAGCACTGCACCGGTTTGGGAACCTCAGGATCTCGTCTCTGCCGTTTGCAGACGATGTTGTTCTGTTGGACCTTCAGCTGCTCTGGTTTGCAGCCGGGATGAGGATCAGCTCCTCCAAAACCGAGGCCATGGTTCTCCTTCCCCTCTTCCGGTCGGTGGGGAGTCCTCGCCTCAAGTGGAGGAGTTCAAGTATCTCGGGGTCTTGTTCACGAGTAAGAGACGGATGGAGCGTGAGATGGACAGTCGCTGTATCGGACTGTCGTGGTGAAGAGGGAGCTGAGTCGACCCCGCCCTCACCTACAGTCATGAGATCTGGGTAATGACCGAAAGGACGAGATCGTGGATACAAGCGGCCGAAATGAGCTTCCTTCACAGGGCGGCTGGGGGTGAGGAGCTCAGTTACCCGGGAGGAGCTCGGAGTAGAGTCGCTGCTCCTTCACTTTGAAAGGAGCAGCTGGGGGGGGGGGGTTTACAGACAGAAGAATGAACCAAACTCACGTCACACATTTGTCGTGTTTTTGTTGTCACTCTTCTGTTGTGTATTTGTGACTCTTTTGTGACTTTTTGTTGCGTTTTCATATTTGTTGTCCCGGGTTCGATTCCCACCTGGACGGGGCCTTTCTGTGTGGACTTTGCATGTTCTCCCTGTGGTAAAAACATGTGCAATAGGTGAATCCTCCAGCCCGGTGTTTCTGACCACCAGTGTGACAAAGTAGGAGGTCGCTTTGTTCCCTTAGTTTATTTTGCCACGTTATTTAGTTATGTTCAGGTATTCGTTGTTTCACATTTGTCCTTTTTTTTGCAATAACCAACTAAACAGCTAAGCTAAACTATCCCGGGTTTGATTTGTTTATTTGCTTGACATTTTCATTTAAGCATCACACACACACTATTTAGTTTAAAATCTTTTTTGTTGGGTGTAAAATGTTTAGTTTGTAAAGCAACACATCAAATGGGTAATACTTACCGCCTGGTCACACAGAGGAGGTGTGGCCTCTTTGGGCAGCCATTATAAAAGGTGTGTTCGAGATGAGCCAGACGGACGCAGTTTTACAGCGACTGCAGACTCTCGGTGCCGGTTAGATTTCTGTTCTTGCTCCAGAGGCTCTGACGTCACGTGGGGCTCGGAAAGATGGTGAGACCCCGACGAGAGCAGCCGACTGGATCAGCCGCTGCATCTCTCCTGAGGAACTGCAGCGGCTCCACGGCCCAGTGCATGATGGGAAAACACCCACCTGTCCTCACGCTCAGGTGATTGGATACGAGTCTGTGTGATCAGAAACGTGCTCCTCGCCCTCCCCTCTCCTCTTTAGATCTGAACAAATAAACTATGACTGAAACTATTAAAGTTCTGCATCGCCCCTAAAATCGAGCTCATGTTTGATGCTTTTCAGAACAAACTCATGATTTAAAAGGACGTGTTTTATCACAAACTTAAACAAACAAACAAATGGGAAAGTTTCCTCTGATGAAGAACGATGTCTCTGGAGTGAAGGAAACAGAGCAGGAGGTGAAGGACTTTTATTTAGGATAAACTTTAAATGAAGGCGAGATCTGAACGAGACGCTGCTGATCTGAGGCTCTCGTTGTTCTGCATGTGGAGCGGTCGGATTGGCTTCAGACTCTTTTCTCCGCCCCCTGTTGCGCCGGCTCCTCTCGCCGACCATCCAGGCGAGACACAACGGCATCTTAAACACACCTAAAATCTTGGGTCATCCCATGGACCAGTCCATGTGCAGGGGGGGGGATTGGTTTTGAGTTTTGTGTTTCTTTAACATTTGTTTGCTTCTGTTCAGTATTTTGTGTTTGAGGGGGGGCAAAGCCTGGACACATTAGGGGATGAACGCCACGAGTGAGAAATGGTCAGTAAAAGAAACCTAACCTGTGCATGTACAATGTAAACTTACCTCCAGGTAGAAGGTTCCTACCAGGGGAGGGGCTTCCTGCTATAAAAGGGTCGTAGCCGTGTGCATGGGGAGTTTTCCTGAGTTCAGTTCAGTTCTGTTGTATGAGTTTGTTGAGTTTTTTGTAAATATGTACAGTTTGATTTTTCCTCACGGTGCAATAAATTGGGCTACTACGGATATTTTTGATTCTGCCTCCTACTTAACCACCTTGGCCAGCTTCCCCACAACCAGCCTGGCTCCACATCATGGAGACGGGGCCTCGAGCACCGGCTCACTGCTCCTACACTGAGGACGGGTCAAATGCAGAGAACACACTTCTCTACAGAGATTAACACATAGCGTCCAGTGGCATGAATGATGGAGCGCACAAGTGGCCTTTTTCCGTTTTATTTCCGTGATTAGTGTTTCCACCGTAAGAACTAAAACCACATACCGTAATAAATGAATACCATGACTTACAGTGAAATCCAAAACGTACAATAAATCAGTTTACCTCCATTCCCCATTCCAACCAGGCGCGAGTGTTTAACAAACACCCGCCATGACAGATTTAAACATTTCCGGGGGAAATGACACAATCAATTTGGCCGGAATTTCCAAAACAAAACATAAAGTCCTTACACTCCCACCAATCACGAGAGAACATGTAAAGACATTATCTTTAAAAAGTATGCTAGCGAAGTATCGTAGTAGTAGTAGTAGTAGTAGTAGTAGTAGTAGTAGTAGTAGTAGTAGTAGTAGTAGTAGTAGTAGTAGTAGTAGTAGTAGTTTATTCGGTCAGTTCATTCATTCCTTTATGCGTAAATACATTTCCAATTCTTTGTGTCCAACATGACCGAAAGGGTTTAGGCTGAAGTGAAAACTTATAACGCCTAACCCAGTTTACAGACTTCCACCAGAGAAAAACAAAAACAAAACACAAACATTAATAATGAACAATATCAAGTGTTAAACAGAAGAGAAATAAGCCTGAAGTTAGTAACATCAATTTCAATATTCCAACAAATATGTTACATACATTTGTTTTAAGTTAAATTAGTTGAAACTAAATCATGTCATCATTATTATTATTATTTTTTTATTTTTCTTACTTTATTCATCCTAAGCTTATATATTCTCGAATTTTAATAGCTTTAAAGAACTTTTTGAAAGCTTTGACTGTTTGGGACAGTTTTAACTGATCTTCCAGGTCGTTCCACAGATTAACACCTCTTACAGAAATACAATGACTCTTTTTATTCTTTTTCGCTTTTGCTTTTTTGAAAATAGCAGTTCCTCGGAGGTTATACTGACTTTTCCTGTGTTCAAAAAGCTCCTGGATGGGAGGAGGGAGAAGATTATTATATGCTTTGTGCACTATTACTAATGTATTTAGATCAACAAGATCATGGATTTTCAGTCGGCTCAGCTCTACAAAACAGGGTTCGTCGGTGATAGAAATCTGCTTTAGTGATAATTCTTATTGCCTTTTTGTGGAGTAGGAAAATAGGATGAGTATTGGATTTATAATTGTTTCCCCATATTTCCAGGCCATAATTTAGGTAAGGAAGTATGAGGGAGTTATACAGTAATAGAAGAGATTTTTTATCGAGTACAGTTTTCAATTTGCCAATTACAGCAATTTGCTAATTTTGTTTTTAATATACTTATATGCGATTTCCATTCAAGTTTACCATCAATGGTCACTCCTAAAAATTTATTTGCATGAACTCGTTCAATTTCTGTATCATTTATTTTTAGAGTTGTATGATCACTAATTTTTCTACTCCCAAAGATAATATATTTTGTTTTACTGAGATTCGTAATTACTGTTACATTCTGAGACAGGCACACACTTGCGTTTTTGTGTGTGGTCAAAATAAAAAGAAAGTTAAGACCCTAGAGCATTATTTTGCATTGACAACAGTAAGTTTTTGTGCGTTTGGAAATGATTTTGTGTGAACTCAAAGTGAGGTCGGCTTGTTAGTTCAAGTTTACATGACACTGGACAAAACACATGTTTCCAATATGTTCATGGATTACATACCAATGTGATGTATACATGTCTTTTTTCTCTCCCTTTCCCTGTCAATCTGAAGTGAGTGACTACGGACAGATAGTTTCTATTTCTACATGGTTATACGGAGCTTGTACACTACAAAAAGTAAATATCAAGCATTGCCTTAAATGACTTGAATTGAGGAAATGTTTCCTGTTTTTGTCGGTTTTCCCTCATTTAGACACTTTTCCTGATCGGACCGAGTTTACTTTGCTTGTTTGAGGACATTTCAGACCAGTTCTAGGGTAAATCTCACTTGAAATAAGAAAGTAAAATTGCCAATGAGATAAGACCAATTTTCTTTCCCCATTGGCAAAGAAAATGACCTGAAATAAGGACGAAATGTATCGAAACGAGTCAGAAACATCTCAGAACAAGAGAAATAATCCAGGACAAATGCCCAAGAACTTCTTAACAAGTCAAAACAACTAACATTTGGATTATTGTGCTCAAATTGAGATGTTTATACTGATCTAGTTAAACACTTTTTGCAGTGTACACTTGGGTATAGTTGGTATAGCAGGGCTGAGCAATATTCTATATATTTTTGTGTGATCAGAACGAAAGAGAGATGTGCCCTGGTATAACTCTTATGTACCATATGGTGTATTTATTTATTTACGACTGTAAATGATAAATCCTTTATTTTTATTTTTTGGTAACTGTAAATGATGAAATTCTTTGACATTTTGTACGATCATAAACGATTTATATCTATGTGTAAGCACAGACTCATGCATCGGGTTCTTGCACGAGTCAAGCGGAGAGTTTATGTGAGGATTACTTGAATGAGAGATAAGGGGCAGGTTTACTATAAGTTCTTGAACTTCTTCCTGCTCCTTTTGAGCACAAAGTCTTGTTTTGTATTTTTTTTCTTTCTGTAAAATGTTGACATACTTTTTTCTGCTCAAATGAATAAATAAATGAAATGAAATGAATGAAATGAAGGAAATGAGTGCATAACGAGTGATTACAACAACCAAAAGCATTACATTAGAACATCCCATAGTTTTTTCACACATCTTTCAATTTACTGGAAATACATTAATTCATTGTCAAAACTTCTCTATCAAAATGTTCATCGTGTAAAATGTCTGTCTCCCCAGTCTTGACTTAGCTGTCGCTGTTACTGTTCTTTACCCCATGTCCTCTCAGCCAAAACCAAGTGCTTCCTTTCTGACATATGCTCTCCTTTCATTAACACATGTCAATAATAAGTGAGGATCTTTCTTACAAAAAGGACAAAGAGGTTTTAGTCTCTGAACAGTTTGTGTTGATGGTGAATTGGCTTTGAATGTTCTTGAGACCAAATTAATATTTACAGTCAGTGGAACTGAGGGCATGAAGAGATGTTACAGGATTACAAGCAATCTGGCTCCACATCATGGAGGCGGGTCTCCGGGCGCGACAGTATTTTCCTTAAATACTAGTATTTATTAAGAACATTTTGCTCAAAAATGTGTCAAATTTAGAACATTTTACTTTAATCAAGCAACATTTAAGTAAAATGTCCCACAATTTTTCACGTTTTCATGTTTTCCTTAAATTATTCCATTTTCTGAGGACATTTTGCTTTATTCTAGCTCTTTATTTGCTTAAATTTACTGTTTCTTTCTTGTTTTATGATAAAATGTCAAAATGTCTTATTTTAAGATTTTTTTCCCTTGTTTTTAGTAGGGTACTTTTTGCAGTGTACAAATTGTCGGACAAAAGTTTTTTAATTCTCTCAAAAACTTTAAAACTATTAATATTCACAAATGAGGCTTATTTGAAAGATATGTAATATACAATTATGCCATGATGTTTTCTGTTTAATCTGTTACCCTGAAAATACAATTTACAGAAACTTTATTAGTCCAATCATTTGCTCGGACGGTTGCGCCACCGGACATTTCAGGGGTTTGAGGTGTGAAAACATTAAAAAATATTTATTATTGAAATGTCATGAAAATGCCTTTAAAGGAATAGGCCAGCGTTTTTCCAGACTGAGATATGTTCTTACCTGAGCTGTGACGAGTTCTTTAGGACCTGTCTGATCTTCAGTCACGTAAACACAGCGGCGTTAGCATTTAGCCTCTCCCTCTCTCCTCTATAGCTCCAAACCAGGTCAAGATAGAAGCTACCAAGCTCTTCCACGTTTTCCCTATTTAAATATGGTTACGTGAAGTGTTCCACTACAAAGTATAATTACACAAAATTAAACAATGTGGATTTTCTAAGCGGATAAAACTATATTGTAAGACGTAATAATACCAGGAGTAAGCTAAATGCTAACGCCGTCTGCGCTGTGTTTACGTGACTGAAGGCACGGGGGAAGATCAGACAGGTCCTAAAGAACTCGTCAAAGCTCAGGTAAGAACATATCTCAGTATGGAAAAACGGTGGCCTGTTCCTTTAAACTCCTTAGGTTTTGTAGAATAAAGTGATGCATATAATGAAAAGATCAAATTATTTTTAAAAGAAATACAACACTTGGACACAAAAATATGCACGTCATGTCATTGACCCTATACTTTATCGTGTAACACTTCACGTAACCATATTTAAACAGGGGAAACGTGGAAGAGCTCGGTAGCTTCTATCTTCACCTGGTTTGGAGCCATAGAGGAGAGAGGGAGAGGCTAAATGCTAACGCCGTCTGCGCTAACGTGACTGAGGACACGCGTGACGACCAGACAGGTACACATGAACTCATCTAAGGTAAGAACATATCTCTATGTAAAAACGGTGGCCTGTTCCTTTAAACATAGTCAGGGTTGAGGCCAGTCTCACTCTCAAACTGAAACGCAGCCTCACCGTGTTTAGTCCTGACTCTGGGAACCACCAGGAGGCCCCTCCCTGAGATGGTTCATACGGCTCTAACATGTCAGAGCTGGACTTCGGTGCTAAACCATGAAGAGACTTGTAAAAACCAGGGTTGTTTTAAAGGGAGCCCGTGCAGAGACCGGAGCACTGGACTAATATGGTCGTATTTCCTGGTTCTGGTCAGGACTCGAGCAGCAGCGTTCTGGATGTTCAGCTCGTTTGGAAAGGCCAGTGAGCAGGTGTTACAGTAGTTTAACCTCTTAACTCCCACCTTAACGGATGCCATTTTCTCCAGTTTAGCTTTACCCAAATCAAAAAGATTCTTTGGAAAAAAGCACCAAAACAACCACAAAGAAATGAGAAGAAAACAAGGATGTAAATGCAACAAAAATTAGAAAAAAGCTCAACAAAAATGTGACAAAAATTCAACAAAATGTGACAAAAATTTTACAAAAAGTGACAAAAATTCAACAAAAATGTGACAAAAATGTGACAAAAATGTCACCAAAAAGTGACAAAAATGTGACAAAAATGTGACAAAAATTCAACAAAAATTCAACAAAAAATCAACAAAAAAGTGACAAAAATTTAACAAAAATGTGACAAAAATGTGACAAAAATTTTACAAAAAAGTGACAAAAATTTAACCAAAAAGTGACAAAAATGTGACAAAAATTCAACAAAAATTCAACAAAAATTAAGCAAAAATTCAACAAAAAATGACAAAAATTCAACAAAAATTTGACAAAAATTCAACCAAAAAAGTGACAAAAATTCAACAAAAATGTGACAAAAATTCAACTTTTTTTTTTACAAAAACTCAACAAAAATGTGACAAAAAAAACATGAAAAAGGTGACTCAACACAGCAACAACGCGAGGAAAAAGGTCAGTTTTGTGGGTCTTAGCTTTCAAATGAGGTGCTACACAGGCCTATATAACAGCGGGGGTTAGAGGTTTAATGACGCTCTTTGCCACATGGAGCACACCTGGACGACAGAGAGCCCCCGCAGGTCCGGCCCTTTGAGCGGCCGAAGGCGTGAGACAAACAAAAGGCCAGGTCAGCTCGTGCAAAGGCAGAACAACAGGCCGAACTTTGCCTCTCTGGACGCGGAGCGGAGTCGGGGGCGTTTCTCTGGATTTGTTCCTTTGCAGCATCAGTAGCGCTGTCGCTCCTGAGCCGCTTCTGTGTCGCTCCTGTTCCGCGTAGCAAAGCCTCCCGTTAACCGCGCGTTCGCCGCCGAGAAGCCCCGCGAAACCCGGCGCAGACACCCGCGCGCCGCACCAGGACACCCGGAGGACACGCACACCGACGCCCGCCAGGTGAGGCAGGCCGCCCGGGGGTCGCCTCTGGCCCGGGTGCAGCCGCGCGTCAGGGCCGTGCGGCAGCTGGAGCGCGCGGAGGGGAGTGAGGAGGAAAAACGGGGGGGGGGGGTTTTCGGCGCGTGGCGGGGATATAGGTGAGCGTTTGGAGGCGCGCGGGGTTCGGGGGGTGCGTGAGGAGGTTTGTGACGGAGCGGAGGTCGGGGAGGGGAACTGTCGCGGCTGAAACACGGAGTTTTCAGGCCGAGACTGAAACAGCGTCATGTTTTCTCTCCAGCGCCGTGGAGGATTTCACACTGCGCATGCGCGGGCAGCTCCGTCTCGCTTCAGTAAACGAGCTTCAACAACAAGAGAGAAAAAGCAGGAGGAAAGCAGGAGCAGCAGCTTTTTTACGGGCACTTGATCTGCCAAAGAGACTGTGTGTGGTTCAGATTCTCCAAATGTGATCGAATGTGTTATTTACTAAACGAGTTCATTAACCTCTCACCACACGCCTGGACCGAGTGCATTCTGTCCTCTTTGGCCATGGTCTGTGTGACACCTCATTTGAAAGCTAAGACCCACAAAACTGATCTTTTTCCTCGCGTTGTTGCTGTGTTGAGTCACCTTCTTTTTGGTCAGATTTTTGTTGAATTTTTGTCATTTTTTTGTTGAATTTTTGTCACTTTTTTTTTGAATTTTTGTTGAATTTTTGTCACATTTTTGTTGAATTTTTGTCACATTTTTGTTGAATTTTTGTCACTTTTTTGTTGAATTTTTGTCACTTTTTTGTTGAATTTTTGTCACTTTTTTGTTGAATTTTTGTTGAATTTTTGTCACTTTTTGGTTGAATTTTTGTTGAATTTTTGTCACATTTTTGTAGAATTTTTGTCACTTTTTGGTTGAATTTTTGTCACATTTTGGTTGAATTTTTGTCACTTTTTTGTTGAATTTTTGTTGAATTTTTGTTGAATTTTTGTTGAATTTTTGTTGAATTTTTGTCACTCTTTTGTTGAATTTTTGTTGAATTTTTGTCACATTTTGGTTGAATTTTTGTCACTTTTTGGTTGAATTTTTGTCACATTTTGGTTGAATTTTTGTCACTTTTTTGTTGAATTTTTATCACTTTTTTGTTGAATTTTTGTCACTTTTTTGTGGAATTTTTGTTGAATTTTTGTTGAATTTTTGTCACTTTTTTGTTGAATTTTTGTTGAATTTTTGTTGAATTTTTGTCACTTTTTTGTCTCATTTTTTTCTCATTTTTGTTGAATTTTTGTCACTTTTTGGTTGAATTTTTGTTGAATTTTTGTCACATTTTTGTTGAATTTTTGTCACTTTTTGGTTGAATTTTTGTCACATTTTGGTTGAATTTTTGTCACTTTTTTGTTGAATTTTTGTTGAATTTTTGTTGAATTTTTGTCACTTTTTTGTTGAATTTTTGTTGAATTTTTGTTGAATTTTTGTCACTTTTTTGTTGAATTTTTGTTGAATTTTTGTCACATTTTGGTTGAATTTTTGTCACTTTTTGGTTGAATTTTTGTCACATTTTGGTTGAATTTTTGTCACTTTTTTGTTGAATTTTGGTTGAATTTTGGTTGAATTTTTGTCACATTTTTGTTGAATTTTTATCACTTTTTTGTTGAATTTTTGTTGAATTTTTGTTGAATTTTTGTCACTTTTTTGTTGAATTTTTGTTGAATTTTTGTCACTTTTTTGTTGAATTTTTGTTGAATTTTTGTTGAATTTTTGTCACTTTTTTGTCTCATTTTTTTCTCATTTTTGTTGAATTTTTGTCACTTTTTGGTTGAATTTTTGTTGAATTTTTGTCACATTTTTGTTGAATTTTTGTCACTTTTTGGTTGAATTTTTGTCACATTTTGGTTGAATTTTTGTCACTTTTTTGTTGAATTTTTGTTGAATTTTTGTTGAATTTTTGTTGAATTTTTGTCACTTTTTTGTTGAATTTTTGTTGAATTTTTGTCACTTTTTTGTTGAATTTTTGTTGAATTTTTGTCACATTTTGGTTGAATTTTTGTCACTTTTTGGTTGAATTTTTGTCACATTTTGGTTGAATTTTTGTCACTTTTTTGTTGAATTTTGGTTGAATTTTGGTTGAATTTTGGTCACTTTTTTGTGGAATTTTTGTTGAATTTTTGTCACTTTTTTGTTGAATTTTTGTCACATTTTTGTTGAATTTTTGTCACTTTTTTGTTGAATTTTTGTCACTTTTTTGTTGCGTTTACATCCTTGTCTTCTTATTTTTTGTGGCTGTTTTGGTGCTTTTTTCCTAAGAAGCTTTTTGATTCGGGTAAAGCCAAACTGGAGAAAATGTGCTCGGTTCAGGTGGGAGTTAAGAGGTTAAGTCATTCATTTATGCTGATATTAGAGTCCGCTTTGTAAAAGACTATCTCGGCGGCACAAACATAAAACAATGAAACAAGACGATACGTATACACCAGGACCATGTTAAGTTCAGGCGTAAAGTTCCCCCCCCCCCCCCCCCCCGTCCTCAGACTCTCCTACACGGGGAGGGAAAACTCAAAAACCTGCTGAGTTGCCACAGTTTGAAGTCTATTTTTAAGCCCCTTATGCATTATTTCCCCAATCTCAAAAAACGGCCTGTACGTCACAGTCGTGTGTTACCATGGCAACGGACAGCGCCAATCAACCCCCCCCCCCAAAAAAAAAAAATAATAATCCATTTATGGTCATATTTGAAAACAGTTCAGGGGGAAAACAATTTAGAGAAAAATCTAAACTTTCTCTAATTATTCAAAAACTACTTTAACAAATGCTGATTTATGAAAATAGTTTCTACTAAATAAAGATACAAAGACATGGGGAGGAGCAACAGCCCATAAATACATAAATAACGGAGAATGCTAACATGATGCTACATGTTAGCATCATGCTAATGCTAACTAGCGCTAGCTACGACTGCCGTTTTTTCGCTTCTACTGAACAATCTGCTGTGAATAAACATCCATATGGACCTGATTTACACTTGACTTTATTTATGAGATAAATAAGTTCATTTTCCACCAGAAAACGGCTAAAACGAGCGGAAAACTGTGTTTCCCAAAACTGCAATTTTTACTTCGGTCGATCTCAATGATCGTCACAGGAATTTATAATCGACGGGTTTACAGACGTTTCTTTGGCACAACATGTATGTAATCCAGCATGACGTGTTTTATTTATTATGACAAAACAAAATGTCCTCAAAAATCGAGATCGGCTCAGCTCTGCAGGACATAGACAGTGCTAAAAGGGCTGTGCAATTAATCAAAATTCGATTACGATTTCGATTACAACAGTAACTGATTACGAAATTAGCATAATCGCAAAAAATCAATTATAATTTTTATTTTTATTGTATTTTTCCTTTTTTTTTTTTTGCAAAGCAGACTTGCGTTATTTCACGGCGCTGGGATTATTTTCCCTTCGCTTTTCACCTGCCGTGGCTCAGGCTTTTGTCTGACATAAAAACAAACAGCGCTGTGTGATGATGTCATCAGGCCGCGCTGCTCAGGTTGCTTGCGCAGGTGTGAGGGCTGGCCAGCAGGGGGCAGGTGTGAGGGCTGGCCAGCAGGGGGCAGGTGTGAGGGCTGGGCAGCAGGGGGCAGGTGTGAGGGCCGGCCAGCAGGGGGCAGGTGTGAGGGCTGGCCAGCAGGGGGCAGGTGTGAAACAGAGACCTCTCTTTAATCAAGGCAAACTTGAAATCATTTGTACTTTTATGACTGTCCAGAAAACATAAAGTGTAGTGTTTTGATTAATAAATGAATGAAATAAAGATGGACTTTTTTTTAAAGGCAACAAATAATCCTTTGAATAATCGTGATTTTTTAATTATTACAAAAATAATGGTGATTATTATTTTTTCAATAATCGAGCAGCCCTAAGTGCTAACCACTCTGCCGCTCAGCTCTGCAGGATGTCGGCTCGCGGGGGGAAGAAGAAGATGACGAAGATGTCGCGGTCGGCCCGGGCCGGGGTGCTGTTCCCCGTGGGGCGGATGATGAGGTACCTCCGCACGTCCACGCACAAATACCGCATCGGCGTGGGCGCTCCGGTCTACATGGCGGCCGTCATCGAGTACCTGGCAGGTGAGGCTGAACACGGAGCACTTTCAAATCAGGCACTGGCCTAACACTTCAAAAAGGTCCCACCTCAACTCACACTTCAGTGTCTGAAAAGTCTTAGAGGCTGAAAGGCTAGGCTAACGTTAGCATGTTTCAAAAACAGAAGAACTTTGTATAATACTGACTTCAGATACAGACTCAGAGGCCTTTGTCAAGGCAAGGCAAGTTTATTTGTAGAGCACAATTCATACACAAGGCAATTCAAAGAGCTTCACAGTTAAAGGAGCATAAAATATAAGAAAAACAAATACAATCAATAAAAACATCAACATAAAATTAATCAATTACAGTAAGAGCCAAGAGTGGAGATAAAATACTTTCAGTTATCTGCATTTAAGTAATATAAACATGTTCCTCTGTTGCAGCCGAGATCCTGGAGTTGGCGGGAAACGCTGCCAGAGACAATAAAAAAGGCCGAATCACCCCACGACACATCAAACTGGCCGTGGCCAACGACGAGGAGCTCAACCAGGTCTGGACCAGGACTGAGACAAACCTGGACCACGACTGTTTATGACCATAGAGTTCATCAGCGACACGTGTGTTTACATGTGTTTACATGTGTTTACATGTGTTTACATGTAAACACATGTAAACACATGTTTTAGTTTCTCGTGACTGTAAGGACATATGTGTCTCTCCTGGACGACTGAGCGTGTGTCTGACCCTCAGCTTCTCCGGGGGGTGACCATCTCTAACGGAGGCGTCCTGCCGCGGATCCACCCTGAGCTCCTGGCCAAAAAACGCGGCGCCAGGACCAGGTCCGAGACGGTGCCCAGCGACAAGCCTCCAGAGACGGCCACGAGAGGCCGGAAGAGCCCGAAGAGCGCCAAGGCCAAGAGCCGCGGAGCCAAGGGCCGGCGCGGACGCAAGCCCAAGGTACAGGCTCCGCCCCCTCAGTCCCAACACAAGGTACAGGCCCCGCCCCCTTAGTCCTAACGCAAGCCCAAGCTACAGGCTCCACCCCCTCAGTCCCAACACAAGGTACAGGCCCCGCCCCCTCAGTCCCAACACAAGGTACAGGCTCCACCCCCTCAGTCCCAACACAAGGTACAGGCCCCGCCCCCTCAGTCCCAACACAAGGTACAGGCTCCGCCCCCTCAGTCCTAACGCAAGCCCAAGGTACAGGCTCCGCCCCCTCAGTCCTAACACAAGCCCAAGGTACAGGCTCCGCCCCCTCAGTCCTAACACAAGGTACAGGCCCCGCCCCCTCAGTCCCAACGCAAGGTACAGGCCCCGCCCCCTCAGTCCCAACGCAAGGTACAGGCTCCGCCCCCTCAGTTCCAACACAAGCCCAAGGTACAGGCTCCGCCCCCTCAGTCCCAACACAAGCCTAAGGTACAGGCTCCGCCCCCTCAGTCCCAACACAAGGTACAGGCTCCGCCCCCTCAGTCCTAACGCAAGGTACAGGCCCCGCCCCCTCAGTCCCAACACAAGCCCAAGGTACAGGCTCCGCCCCCTCAGTCCCAACACAAGCCCAAGGTACAGGCTCCGCCCCCTCAGTCCCAACACAAGGTACAGGCTCCGCCCCCTCAGTCCCAACACAAGGTACAGGCCCCGCCCCCTCAGTCCCAACACAAGCCCAAGGTACAGGCTCCGCCCCCTCAGTCCCAACACAAGGTACAGGCTCCGCCCCTCAGTCCCAACACAAGCCAAAGCTACAGCTCCGCCCCCTCAGTCCCAACACAAGGTACAGGCTCCGCCCCTCAGTCCCAACACAAGCCCAAGCTACAGCTCCGCCCCCTCAGTCCCAACACAAGGTACAGGCTCCGCCCCTCAGTCCCAACACAAGCCAAAGGTACAGGCCCCGCCCCCTCAGTCCCAACACAAGCCCTGAAGTTACTAAAGTTACTAAAGTTACTAAAGTTACTAAAGTTACTGAAGTTACTAAAGTTACTAAAGTTACTGAAGTTACTAAAGTTACTAAAGTTACTAAAGTTACTAAAGTTACCAAAGTTACCAAAGTTACCAAAGTTACCAAAGTTACCAAAGTTACCAAAGTTTCCAAAGTTTCCAAAGTTTCCAAACAGAGAGTTCTTTCAGACTCCGCCCTGGTCTCTCAGACTCCGCCCTGGTCTCTCAGACTCCGCCCTGATCTCTCAGACACCGCCCTGGTCTTTCAGACTCCGCCCTGGTCTTTCAGACTCCGCCCTGGTCTCTCAGACTCCGCCCTGGTCTCGCCCTGGTCTGTCAGACTCCGCCCTGGTCTCTCAGACTCCGCCCTGGTCTCTCAGACTCCGCCCTGGTCTCTCAGACTCCACCCTGGTCTCTCAGACTCCGCCCTGGTCTCTCAGACTCCGCCCTGGTCTTTCAGACTCCGCCCTGGTCTCTCAGACTCCGCCCTGGTCTCTCAGACTCCGCCCTGGTCTCTCAGACTCCTCCCTGGTCTCTCAGACTCCGCCCTGGTCTCTCAGACTCCGCCCTGGTCTCTCAGACTCCGCCCTGGTCTCGCCCTGGTCTGTCAGACTCCGCCCTGGTCTCTCAGACTCCGCCCTGGTCTCTCAGACTCCGTCCTGGTCTTTCAGACTCCGCCCTGGTCTCTCAGACTCCGCCCTGGTCTCTCAGACTCCGCCCTGGTCTCTCAGACTCCACCCTGGTCTTTCAGACCGCCCTGGTCTCTCAGACTCCGCCCTGATCTCTCAGACTCCGCCCTGGTCTTTCAGACTCCGCCCTGGTCTTTCAGACTCCGCCCTGGTCTCTCAGACTCCGCCCTGGTCTTTCAGACTCCGCCCTGGTCTCTCAGACTCCACCCTGGTCTCTCAGACTCCGCCCTGGTCTCTCAGACTCCGCCCTGGTCTCTCAGACTCCACCCTGGTCTCTCAGACTCCGCCCTGATCTCTCAGACTCCGCCCTGGTCTTTCAGACTCCGCCCTGGTCTGTCAGACTCCGCCCTGGTCTCTCAGACTCCGCCCTGGTCTTTCAGACTCCGCCCTGGTCTCTCAGACTCCGCCCTGGTCTCTCAGACTCCGCCCTGGTCTCTCAGACTCCGCCCTGGTCTTTCAGACTCCGCCCTGGTCTGTCAGACTCCGCCCTGGTCTTTCAGACTCCGCCCTGGTCTCTCAGACTCCGCCCTGATCTCTCAGACTCCGCCCTGGTCTTTCAGACTCCGCCCTGGTCTCTCAGACTCCGCCCTGGTCTCTCAGACTCCGCCCTGGTCTCTCAGACTCCGCCCTGGTCTCTCATGTGTTTTTGTGTTTTGTTCAGATCCAGGACTCGGAGAAAGAGTCGGAGCCGAACTCCACTCAGGAGGACGGACTCGGAGACGGGTTCACCGTCCTGTCGGCCAAGAGCCTGTTCCTGGGCCAGAAGGTACGACCCGGGACTAAACTCAGACCGACCCGGGACTAAACTCAGACCGACCCGGGACTAAACCGGGAATAAACTCAGACCGACCCGGGACTAAAGCAGGACTAAACCCAGACCGACCCGGGACTAAACCCAGACCGACCCGGGACTAAACTCAGACCGACCCGGGACTAAAGCAGGACTAAACCCAGACTGACCCGGGACTAAACTCAGACCGACCCGGGACTAAACCCAGACCGACCCGGGACTAAACCCAGACCGACCCGGGACTAAAGCAGGACTAAACCCAGACCGACCCGGGACTAAACTCAGACCGACCCGGGACTAAAGCAGGACTAAACCCAGACTGACCCGGGACTAAACTCAGACCGACCCGGGACTAAACCCAGACTGACCCGGGACTAAACTCAGACCGACCCGGGACTAAACCCAGACTGACCCGGGACTAAACCCAGACCGACCCGGGACTAAACCCAGACCGACCCGGGACTAAACCGGGAATAAACTCAGACCGACCCGGGACTAAACCCAGACCGACCCGGGACTAAACCCAGACCGACCCGGGACTAAACCCAGACCGACCCGGGACTAAACCGGGACCAAACCCAGACCGACCCGGGACTAAACCGGGACTAAACTCAGACCGACCCGGGACTAAACCCAGACCGACCCGGGACTAAAGCAGGACTAAACTCAGACCGACCCGGGACTAAACCCAGACTGACCCGGGACTAAACCCAGACCGACCCGGGACTAAACCCAGACCGACCCGGGACTAAACCGGGAATAAACTCAGACCGACCCGGGACTAAACCCAGACCGACCCGGGACTAAACCCAGACTGACCCGGGACTAAACCCAGACCGACCCGGGACTAAACCCAGACCGACCCGGGACTAAACCGGGAATAAACTCAGACCGACCCGGGACTAAACCCAGACCGACCCGGGACTAAACCCAGACCGACCCGGGACTAAACCCAGACCGACCCGGGACTAAACCGGGACCAAACCCAGACCGACCCGGGACTAAACCGGGACCAAACCCAGACCGACCCGGGACTAAACCCAGACCGACCCGGGACTGAACCGGGACTAAACCCAGACCGACCCGGGACTAAACCCAGACCGACCCGGGACTAGAGCAGGACTGAACTCAGACCTGACCACATGTTCTTGTTCAGCTCTCCCTGACTCAGAGCGACGTGGCGCGTCTGGGCTCGATCCGCGCCGAGGCCATCGTGAACCCGACGGACGGCGAGCTGGACCTGAAGGAGTCCGTGGGTGAGGCCCCGCCCCCCCCCCCCCTCTAAAACGCCACGCTCCCATTGGGCCACTCTCCGCTCACCTCACTGCTTTGCTCCGCCCATACAGGAAGCGCGCTGGAGAAGGCCGGCGGTCGCGAGTTCGTGGACGGAGTCAAAGAGGCGAGGAAGTCACACTGCCCCCTGGAGGTCAGCGCAGGTAAAGACGGGAATCGATATTTTCCTCTTCTAATTTTTTTCCTCAATTTCTTCCCAATTATTCCTCAATGTATTTCCCAATTCTTTTCCATCTTTTCCACTTTTGCTCAAATTATTTTTTGTTTCAAAATTTTTTCCTCAATGTTTCATCCCAATTTTTCCCAATTCTTTTGCACTTTTTCACAATTTATCTCCAAATTATCACCATTTTTTCCCCACAGTTTTTTCCCCCCACATTTTTCCCTACATTAGAATATTACATGAAATAATGAAATGAGCCCCTTTGACCTGTTTTATTGCCTTCATGTGGCTGTGTGGATGGACCAGCCTGTGGCTCTGCTCAGATGTTATGAAGCCCAGGTCCAGGTCTGTGTGTGGAGGCTCCTGATGCTCTGACTTCAGCCTCAGTCCTCCTGAAGGTCCACCACACTTTTGAATGGCCTTTTCCTGACGATCCTCTCCAGACTGAGCTCATCCGGAGATGTTTTATTTACAATGGGGACAATGTAGTAGCTCAAAGTGTCTCCTCTCATCAGATAATTCATCCAGAACACCTGCAAAGGGTCCTGAGACCTTAAATGCTCTCAGTGGTTCAGTAGAATTCAGCATCATGGAGAAGACATCACTGACACCTTCCATCAGGAGGGAAAGGCTCAAAAGGAACCAGCAAAACAAGTTGGATGTTCTCAAAGTGCTGCATCAAAGCAGAAGGAGCAGAAGTCTCAGGATGAGCTCAGTCTGGAGAGGACTGTCAGGAAAAGGTGTGAGGGACCTTCAGGAGGACTGAGGCTGGAGCATCAGGAGCCTCCACACAGACGGATCCTGGACATGTCAGATTCCTCTGAAGCATCCTGGTCTTCACAACACCTCAGCAGAGTCACAGGCTGGTCCATCCATGTCACACAACCACATGAAGGTCATTCAAGTCAAAGTCCTCAGAACATCTGCACCTGAACGGAACACATTTTCTCCAGTTTGGCCAAAAGCTTCTGGAAAAAAGCTGTGAAAATAACAAAAATGTCACAAGAAATAGACAAAAAATTTACGAAAAATGACAAAAATGTGAGAAAATGTGACAAAATGTTGCAAAAAAATACAAAAATATGATAAAAATTTGACAAAAAAAATACAAAAATTTACCAAAAAATGACCAAAATTTTATAAAAAATGGACGAAAAAATGACCAAGATTTGACAAAAATTTGACAAAAAAATTACAAAATGTGACAAAAATGTGATAAAAAATGACCAAAAAATGACAAAAAAAGTGACGAAAAATTGGCGAAAAATGGCAAAAATGTGACAAAAATGTGACAAAAATGTGACAAAAATGTGATAAAAAATTACCAAAAAAATGACAAAAATGTGATGAAAAAGTGGCAAAAATGTCAGAAAAATGTCACAAGAAATTGACAAAAAATGACAAAAAATTACAAAAAATGTGACAAAAAATGAAAAAATAAAATGACAAAAAATTGACAAAAAAATGACAAAAATGTGACAAAAATGACAAAAAATTGAGAAAAAAATGAGGAAAAAAATGTGACAAAATGTTGCAAAAAAATACAAAAATATGATAAAAATTAGACAAAAAAATTACAAAAATGTAACAAAAATGACAAAAAAGACCAAAAAATTGACAAAAATGTGACAAAAATGTGATAAAAAATGACAAAAAAATGACAAAAAAGTTACAAAAATGAGTTTAATACCCAACAAAAATCTGATGATGTCGGTTCAGGCTGGAGTTAAGAGAGTTGAGTAACTTGCACTTTGTTCCGATCTCCTTGCTTCCCGAGGTTCACTTGTGTGTTTCCCGTGTTTGCAGCGTGCGTGAGTGCGGCGAGCGGGATGGCGGCGCGCTTCGTGATCCACTGCCACATGCCTCAGTGGGGCTCCGAGAAGTGTGAGGAGCAGCTGGAGAAAACCGTCAGGAACTGTCTGTCTGCGGCAGAAGACAAGAAACTCAAGTCTCTGGCCTTTCCCTCACTCCCGGCCGCACGGTCAGTCTGAACCCAAACCAAAACCAGACCTCGCTCCACCAAAACCAAACCTCCACTCTTTACCAAAACCAGACCTCGCTCCACTCTTTACCAAAACCAGACCTCGCTCCACTCTTTACTAAAACCAGACCTCGCTCCCTCTTTACCAAAACCAGACCTCGCTCCCTCTTTACCAAAACCAGACCTCGCTCCACTCTTTACCAAAAGCAACAAAAATGTGACAAAAATTCAGGAAAAAAATGACAAAAATTCAACAAAAAAGTGACAAAAATTTAGCAAAAAAAAAGACAAAAATTCAACAAAAATGTGACAAAAATTCAACAGAAATGTGACAAAAATTCAACCAAAAAGTGACAAGAATTCAACAAAAAAAATGACAAAAAAAAACAGACCTCGCTCCACTCTTTACCAAAACCAGACCTCGCTCCACTCTTTACCAAAACCAGACCTCGCTCCACTCTTTACTAAAACCAGACCTCGCTCCCTCTTTACCAAAACCAACAAAAATGTGACAAAAATTAAGCAAAAAATGACAAAAATCAACAAAAATGTGACAAAAATGTGACATAAATGTGACATAAATTCATCAAAAAAATGACAAAAATTTAACAAAAATTTGACAAAAATCAACAAAAATGTGACAAAAATGTGACATAAATTCATCAAAAAAATGACAAAAATTTAACAAAAATGTGACATAAATGTGACATAAATTCATCAAAAAAATGACAAAAATTCAACAAAAATGTGACAAAAATGTGACATAAATGTGACATAAATTCATCAAAAAAATGACAAAAATTTAACAAAAATGTGACATAAATGTGACATAAATTCATCAAAAAAATGACAAAAATTCAACAAAAATGTGACAAAAATTTGACAAAAAATCAACAAAAATGTGACATAAATGTGACATAAATTCATCAAAAACATGACAAAAATTCAACAAAAATGTGACAAAAATTTGACAAAAATTCATCAAAAAAATGACAAAAAATCAACAAAAATTTGACAAAAATTCAGCAAAAAAATGACAAAAACAAAACAAAAATGTGAAAAAATGTGACAAAAATTCAACCAAAAAGTGACAAGAATTCAACAAAAAAAATGACAAAAAAACCAGACCTCGCTCCCTCTTTACCAAAACCAGACCTCGCTCCCTCTTTACCAAAACCAGACCTCGCTCCCTCTTTACCAAAACCAGACCTCGCTCCACTCTTTACCAAAACCAGACCTCGCTCCACTCTTTACCAAAACCAGACCTCGCTCCACTCTTTACTAAAACCAGACCTCGCTCCACTCTTTACCAAAACCAGACCTCGCTCCACTCTTTACCAAAACCAGACCTCGCTCCACTCTTTACCAAAACCAGACCTCGCTCCACTCTTTACTAAAACCAGACCTCGCTCCACTCTTTACCAAAACCAGACCTCGCTCCACTCTTTACTAAAACCAGACCTCGCTCCACTCTTTACCAAAACCAGACCTCGCTCCCTCTTTACTAAAACCAGACCTCGCTCCACTCTTTACCAAAACCAGACCTCGCTCCACTCTTTACCAAAACCAGACCTCGCTCCACTCTTTACCCAAACCAGACCTCGCTCCACTCTTTACTAAAACCAGACCTCGCTCCACTCTTTACCAAAACCAACAAAAATGTGACAAAAATTAAGCAAAAAATGACAAAAATCAACAAAAATGTGACAAAAATGTGACATAAATGTGACATAAATTCATCAAAAAAATGACAAAAATTTAACAAAAATGTGACAAAAATCAACAAAAATGTGACAAAAATGTGACATAAATTCATCAAAAAAATGACAAAAATTTAACAAAAATGTGACATAAATGTGACATAAATTCATCAAAAAAATGACAAAAATTCAACAAAAATGTGACAAAAATGTGACATAAATGTGACATAAATTCATCAAAAAAATGACAAAAATTTAACAAAAATGTGACATAAATGTGACATAAATTCATCAAAAAAATGACAAAAATTCAACAAAAATGTGACAAAAATTTGACAAAAAATCAACAAAAATGTGACATAAATGTGACATAAATTCATCAAAAACATGACAAAAAATCAACAAAAATTTGACAAAAATTCAGCAAAAAAATGACAAAAACAAAACAAAAATGTGACAAAAATGTGACAAAAATTCAACCAAAAAGTGACAAGAATTCAACAAAAAAAATGACAAAAAAACCAGACCTCGCTCCCTCTTTACCAAAACCAGACCTCGCTCCCTCTTTACCAAAACCAGACCTCGCTCCCTCTTTACCAAAACCAGACCTCGCTCCACTCTTTACTAAAACCAGACCTCGCTCCACTCTTTACCAAAACCAAACCTCGCTCCACTCTTTACCAAAACCAGACCTCGCTCCACTCTTTACCAAAACCAACAAAAAAATAAAAAAAATGACATAAATTCAACAAAAATGTGACAAAAATTCATCCAAAAAATTACAAAAAATCAACAAAAATGTGACAAAAATTCAGCAAAAACATGACAAAAATTCAACAAAAATGTGACATAAATTCAGCAAAAACATGACAAAAATTCAACAAAAATGTGACAAAAATTCAGCAAAAAACGACATAAATTCAACAAAAATGTGACAAAAATGTGACAAAAATTCAATCAAAAAGTGACAAGAATTCAACAAAAAAAATGACAAAAAAACCAGACCTCGCTCCACTCTTTACCAAAACCAGACCTCGCTCCACTCTTTACTAAAACCAGACCTCGCTCCACTCTTTACCAAAACCAGACCTCGCTCCACTCTTTACTAAAACCAGACCTCGCTCCCTCTTTACTAAAACCAGACCTCGCTCCACTCTTTACTAAAACCAGACCTCGCTCCCTCTTTACTAAAACCAGACCTCGCTCCACTCTTTACTAAAACCAGACCTCGCTCCCTCTTTACTAAAACCAGACCTCGCTCCACTCTTTACTAAAACCAGACCTCGCTCCCTCTTTACTAAAACCAGACCTCGCTCCCTCTTTACCAAAACCAGACCTCGCTCCACTCTTTACCAAAACCAGACCTCGCTCCACTCTTTACTAAAACCAGACCTCGCTCCCTCTTTACTAAAACCAGACCTCGCTCCACTCTTTACTAAAACCAGACCTCGCTCCCTCTTTACTAAAACCAGACCTCGTTCCACTCTTTACTAAAACCAGACCTCGCTCCCTCTTTACTAAAACCAGACCTCGCTCCCTCTTTACTAAAACCAGACCTCGCTCCACTCTTTACTAAAACCAGACCTTGCTCCCTCTTTACCAAAACCAGACCTCGCTCCCTCTTTACCAAAACCAGACCTCGCTCCACTCTTTACCAAAACCAGACCTCGCTCCACTCTTTACCAAAACCAGACCTCGCTCCACTCTTTACTAAAACCAGACCTCGCTCCCTCTTTACTAAAACCAGACCTCGCTCCACTCTTTACTAAAACCAGACCTCGCTCTACTCTTTACCAAAACCAACAAAAATGTGACAAAATTCAGCAAAAAAAATGACAAAAAATCAACAAAAATGTGACAAAATTCAGCAAAAAAAGACAAAAATTCAGCAAAAAAATGACAAAAATTCAACAAAAATGTGACCAAAATTCAACAAAAATGTGACAAAATTCAGCAAAAAAAGACAAAAATTCAGCAAAAAAATGACAAAAATGTGACAAAAATTCAACAAAAATGTGACAAAAATTCTGCAAAAAAAAAAGACAAAAAATCAACAAAAATGTGACAAAAAATCAGCAAAAAAATGACAAAAATTTAACAAAAATGTGACAAAAATTCAACCAAAAAGTGACCAAAAAACCAGACCTCGCTCCACTCTTTACCAAAACCAGACCTCGCTCCCTCTTTACTAAAACCAGACCTCGCTCCCTCTTTACCAAAACCAGACCTCGCTCCCTCTTTACTAAAACCAGACCTCGCTCCCTCTTTACCAAAACCAGACCTCGCTCCCTCTTTACTAAAAACAGACCTCGCTCCACTCTTTACTAAAACCAGACCTTGCTCCCTCTTTACCAAAACCAGACCTCGCTCCCTCTTTACTAAAACCAGACCTCGCTCCACTCTTTACCAAAACCAGACCTCGCTCCCTCTTTACCCAAACCAGACCTCGCTCCCTCTTTACCAAAACCAAACCTCGCTCCCTCTTTACTAAAACCAGATCTCGCTCCACTCTTTACTAAAACCAGACCTCGCTCCCTCTTTACCAAAACCAAACCTCGCTCCCTCTTTACTAAAACCAGACCTCGCTCCACTTTTACCAAAACCAGACCTCGCTCCACTCTTTACCAAAACCAGACCTCGCTCCACTCTTTACCAAAACCAGACCTCGCTCCACTCTTTACCAAAACCAGACCTCGCTCCCTCTTTACCCAAACCAGACCTCGCTCCCTCTTTACCAAAACCAAACCTCGCTCCCTCTTCACTAAAACCAGACCTCGCTCCACTTTTACCAAAACCAGACCTCGCTCCACTCTTTACTAAAACCAGACCTCGCTCCCTCTTTACTAAAACCAGACCTCGCTCCACTCTTTACTAAAACCAGACCTCGCTCCACTCTTTACCAAAACCAGACCTCGCTCCACTCTTTACCAAAACCAGACCTCGTTCCACTCTTTACCAAAACCAACAAAAATGTAACAAAAATGTGACAAAAATTCAACCAAAAAGTGACAAGAATTCAACAAAAAACCAGACCTCGCTCCACTCTTTACCAAAACCAGACCTCGCTCCACTCTTTACTAAAACCAGACCTCGCTCCACTCTTTACTAAAACCAGACCTCGCTCCACTCTTTACCAAAACCAGACCTCGTTCCACTCTTTACCAAAACCAACAAAAATGTGACAAATATTCAGCAAAAAAATGACAAAAATTCAACAAAAATTCAACAAAAATTCAACAAAAATTCAACAAAAATTCAACAAAAATTCAACAAAAATTCAACAAAAATTAAGCAAAAATGTGACAAAAATTCAACAAAAATGTGACATAAATGTGACAAAAATTCTACAAAAATGTGACAAAAATGTGACAAAAATTCAACCAAAAAGTGACAAGAATTAGACAAAGAAAATGACAAAAAAAACACACCTCGCTCCCTCTTTACCAAAACCAGATCTCGCTCCCTCTTTACCAAAACCAGACCTCGCTCCACTCTTTACCAAAACCAACAAAAATGTGACAAAAATTCAGCAAAAAATGACAAAAATTCAACAAAAATGTCACAAAAATTCAGCAAAAAAATGACAAAAATCAACAAAAATGTGACAAAAATTCAGCAAAAAAATGACAAAAATTCAACAATAATGTGACAAAAATTCAGCAAAAAAAAGACAAAAATTCTACAAAAATGTGACAAAAATGTGACAAAATATCAACCAAAAAGTGACAAGAATTCAACAAAAAAATGACAAAAAAACCAGACCTCGCTCCACTCTTTACCAAAACCAGACCTCGCTCCACTCTTTACCAAAACCAGACCTCGTTCCCTCTTTACTAAAACCAGACCTCGTTCCTTCTTTACCAAAACCAGACCTCGCTCCACTCTTTACCAAAACCAGACCTCGTTCCCTCTTTACTAAAACCAGACCTCGTTCCTTCTTTACTAAAACCAGACCTCGCTCCCTCTTTACTAAAACCAGACCTCGCTCCACTCTTTACCAAAACCAGACCTCGCTCCCTCTTTACCAAAACCAGACCTCGCTCCACTCTTTACCCAAACCAGACCTCGCTCCCTCTTTACCCAAACCAGACCTCGCTCCCTCTTTACCAAAACCAAACCTCGCTCCCTCTTTACTAAAACCAGATCTCGCTCCACTCTTTACCAAAACCAGACCTCGCTCCCTCTTTACCAAAACCAGACCTCGCTCCACTCTTTACCCAAACCAGACCTCGCTCCCTCTTTACCCAAACCAGACCTCGCTCCCTCTTTACCAAAACCAAACCTCGCTCCCTCTTTACTAAAACCAGACCTCGCTCCCTCTTTACCAAAACCAGACCTCGCACCACTCTTTACTAAAACCAGACCTCGCTCCACTCTTTACTAAAACCAGACCTCGCTCCCTCTTTACCAAAACCAAACCTCGCTCCCTCTTTACTAAAACCAGATCTCGCTCCACTCTTCACTAAAACCAGACCTCGCTCCACTTTTACCAAAACCAGACCTCGCTCCACTCTTTACTAAAACCAGACCTCGCTCCACTCTTTACCAAAACCAGACCTCGCTCCACTCTTTACTAAAACCAGACCTCGCTCCACTCTTTACCAAAACCAGACCTCGTTCCACTCTTTACCAAAACCAACAAAAATGTAACAAAAATGTGACAAAAATTCAACCAAAAAGTGACAAGAATTCAACAAAAAAACAGACCTCGCTCCACTCTTTACCAAAACCAGACCTCGCTCCACTCTTTGCTAAAACCAGACCTCGCTCCACTCTTTACTAAAACCAGACCTCGCTCCACTCTTTACCAAAACCAGACCTCGTTCCACTCTTTACCAAAACCAACAAAAATGTGACAAATATTCAGCAAAAAAATGACAAAAATTCAACAAAAATTCAACAAAAATTCAACAAAAATTCAACAAAAATTCAACAAAAAATCAACAAAAATTCAACAAAAATTCAACAAAAATTCAACAAAAATGTGACAAAAATTCAACAAAAATGTGACATAAATGTGACAAAAATTCTACAAAAATGTGACAAAAATGTGACAAAAATTCAACCAAAAAGTGACAAGAATTAGACAAAGAAAATGACAAAAAAAACACACCTCGCTCCCTCTTTACCAAAACCAGACCTCGCTCCACTCTTTACCAAAACCAGATCTCGCTCCCTCTTTACCAAAGCCAGACCTCACTCCACTCTTTACCAAAACCAACAAAAATGTGACAAAAATTCAGCAAAAAATTACAAAAATTCAACAAAAATGTGACAAAAATTCAGCAAAAAAATGACAAAAATCAACAAAAATGTGACATAAATTCATCAAAAAAAAGACAAAAATTCAACAATAATGTGACAAAAATTCAGCAAAAAAAAGACAAAAATTCTACAAAAATGTGACAAAAATGTGACAAAATATCAACCAAAAAGTGACAAGAATTCAACAAAAAAATGACAAAAAAAACAGACCTCGCTCCACTCTTTACCAAAACCAGACCTCGCTCCACTCTTTACCAAAACCAGACCTCGTTCCCTCTTTACTAAAACCAGACCTCGTTCCTTCTTTACCAAAACCAGACCTCGCTCCACTCTTTACCAAAACCAGACCTCGTTCCCTCTTTACTAAAACCAGACCTCGTTCCTTCTTTACTAAAACCAGACCTCGCTCCACTCTTTTCCAAAACCAGACCTCGTTCCTTCTTTACTAAAACCAGACCTCGTTCCTTCTTTACCCAAACCAGACCTCGCTCCCTCTTTACCCAAACCAGACCTCGTTCCCTCTTTACTAAAACCAGACCTCGTTCCCTCTTTACTAAAACCAGACCTCGTTCCCTCTTTACTAAAACCAGACCTCGTTCCCTCTTTACTAAAACCAGACCTCGTTCCTTCTTTACTAAAACCAGACCTCGCTCCCTCTTTACCAAAACCAGACCTCGTTCCTTCTTTACCAAAACCAGACCTCGCTCCCTCTTTACCAAAACCAGACCTCGCTCCCTCTTTACCAAAACCAGACCTCGCTCCCTCTTTACCAAAACCAGACCTCGTTCCTTCTTTACCAAAACCAGACCTCGCTCCACTCTTTACTAAAACCAGACCTCGCTCCACTCTTTACCAAAACCAGACCTCGCTCCACTCTTTACTAAAACCAACAAAAATTTGACATAAATTCATCAAAAAAATGACAAAAATTCAACAAAAATGTGACAAAAATGTGACAAAAATGTGACATAAATGTGACATAAATTCATCAAAAAAATGACAAAAAATCAACAAAAATTTGACAAAAATTCATCAAAAAAATGACAAAAATTCAACAAAAAAAATGACAAAAAAAAACAGACCTCGCTCCCTCTTTACCAAAACCAGACCTCGCTCCCTCTTTACCAAAACCAGGCCTCGCTCCACTCTTTACCAAAACCAGACCTCGCTCCACTCTTTACCAAAACCAGACCTCGTTCCTTCTTTACCAAAACCAGACCTCGCTCCCTCTTTACCAAAACCAGACCTCGCTCCACTCTTTACTAAAACCAGACCTCGCTCCACTCTTTACCAAAACCAGACCTCGCTCCCTCTTTACCAAAACCAGACCTCGCTCCACTCTTTACTAAAACCAGACCTCGCTCCCTCTTTACCAAAACCAGACCTCGCTCCACTCTTTACCAAAACCAGACCTCGCTCCACTCTTTACCAACAAAAATGTGACAAAAATTCAGCAAAAAAATGACAAAAATTCAACAAAAATGTGACAAAAATTCAGCAAAAAATGACTAAAAATCAACAAAAATGTGACATAAATGTGACAAAAATTCAGCAAAAAAATGACATAAATTTAACAAAAATTCAACAAAAATGTGACAAAAATTCGGCAAAAAAATGACAAAAAATCAACAAAAATGTGACAAAAATTCAGCAAAAACATGACAAAAATTCAACAAAAATGTGACATAAATTCAGCAAAAACATGACAAAAATTCAACAAAAATGTGACAAAAATTCAGCAAAAAACGACATAAATTCAACAAAAATGTGACAAAAATGTGACAAAAATTCAATCAAAAAGTGACAAGAATTCAACAAAAAAAATGACAAAAAAACCAGACCTCGCTCCACTCTTTACTAAAACCAGACCTCGCTCCCTCTTTACTAAAACCAGACCTCGCTCCACTCTTTACTAAAACCAGACCTCGCTCCCTCTTTACTAAAACCAGACCTCGCTCCACTCTTTACTAAAACCAGACCTCGCTCCCTCTTTACTAAAACCAGACCTCGCTCCACTCTTTACTAAAACCAGACCTCGCTCCCTCTTTACTAAAACCAGACCTCGCTCCCTCTTTACCAAAACCAGACCTCGCTCCACTCTTTACCAAAACCAGACCTCGCTCCACTCTTTACTAAAACCAGACCTCGCTCCCTCTTTACTAAAACCAGACCTCGCTCCACTCTTTACTAAAACCAGACCTCGCTCCCTCTTTACTAAAACCAGACCTCGTTCCACTCTTTACTAAAACCAGACCTCGCTCCCTCTTTACTAAAACCAGACCTCGCTCCCTCTTTACTAAAACCAGACCTCGCTCCACTCTTTACTAAAACCAGACCTTGCTCCCTCTTTACCAAAACCAGACCTCGCTCCCTCTTTACCAAAACCAGACCTCGCTCCACTCTTTACCAAAACCAGACCTCGCTCCACTCTTTACCAAAACCAGACCTCGCTCCACTCTTTACTAAAACCAGACCTCGCTCCCTCTTTACTAAAACCAGACCTCGCTCCACTCTTTACTAAAACCAGACCTCGCTCTACTCTTTACCAAAACCAACAAAAATGTGACAAAATTCAGCAAAAAAAATGACAAAAAATCAACAAAAATGTGACAAAATTCAGCAAAAAAAGACAAAAATTCAGCAAAAAAATGACAAAAATTCAACAAAAATGTGACCAAAATTCAACAAAAATGTGACAAAATTCAGCAAAAAAAGACAAAAATTCAGCAAAAAAATGACAAAAATGTGACAAAAATTCAACAAAAATGTGACAAAAATTCTGCAAAAAAAAAAGACAAAAAATCAACAAAAATGTGACAAAAAATCAGCAAAAAAATGACAAAAATTTAACAAAAATGTGACAAAAATTCAACCAAAAAGTGACCAAAAAACCAGACCTCGCTCCACTCTTTACCAAAACCAGACCTCGCTCCCTCTTTACCAAAACCAGACCTCGCTCCCTCTTTACTAAAACCAGACCTCGCTCCACTCTTTACCCAAACCAGACCTCGCTCCCTCTTTACTAAAACCAGACCTCGCTCCACTCTTTACCCAAACCAGACCTCGCTCCCTCTTTACTAAAACCAGACCTCGCTCCACTCTTTACCAAAACCAGACCTCGCTCCAGTCTTTACCAAAACCAAATCTCCACTCTTTACCAAAACCAGACCTCGCTCCACTTTTTACCAAAAACAGACCTCGCTCCACTCTTTACTAAAACCAACAAAAATGTGACAAAAATTCAGCAAAAAAATGACAAAAATTCAACAAAAAATGTGACATAAATGTGACAAAAATGTCAAAAATTCAGCAAAAAAATGACAAAAATTCAGCAAAAATGTGACAAAAATTCTACCAAAAAGTGACAAAAATTCAACAAAAAAAATGACCAAAAAAACAGACCTCGCTCCACTCTTTACCAAAACCAACAAAAAAATGACAAAAATTCAACAAAAAAGTGACAAAAATTTAGCAAAAAAATGACAAAAATTAAACAAAAATGTGACAAAAATTCAGCAAAAATGTAACAAAAATGTGACAAAAATTCAACCAAAAAGTGACAAGAATTCAACAAAAAAACAGACCTCGCTCCACTCTTTACTAAAACCAGACCTCGCTCCACTCTTTACTAAAACCAGACCTCGCTCCACTCTTTACCAAAACCAGACCTCGCTCCACTCTTTACCAAAACCAGACCTCGCTCCACTCTTTACTAAAACCAGACCTCGCTCCACTCTTTACCAAAACCAGACCTCGCTCCACTCTTTACTAAAACCAGACCTTGCTCCCTCTTTACCAAAACCAGACATCGCTCCACTCTTTACTAAAACCAGACCTCGCTCCACTCTTTACCAAAACCAGACCTCGCTCCACTCTTTACCAAAACCAGACCTCGCTCCCTCTTTACCAAAACCAGACCTCGCTCCACTCTTTACCAAAACCAGACCTCGCTCCCTCTTTACCAAAACCAGACCTCGCTCCACTCTTTACCAAAACCAGACCTCGCTCCCTCTTTACCAAAACCAGACCTCGCTCCCTCTTTACCAAAACCAGACCTCGCTCCACTCTTTACCAAAACCAGACCTCGCTCCACTCTTTACCAAAACCAGACCTCGCTCACTCTTTACCAAAACCAGACCTCGCTCCCTCTTTACCAAAACCAGACCTCGCTCTCTCTTTACCAAAACCAGACCTCGCTCCCTCTTTACCAAAACCAGACCTCGCTCCACTCTTTACTAAAACCAGACCTCGCTCTCTCTTTACCAAAACCAGACCTCGCTCCCTCTTTACTAAAACCAGACCTCGTTCCTTCTTTACTAAAACCAGACCTCGCTCCACTCTTTACCAAAACCAAACCTCCACTCTTTACCCAAACCAGACCTCGCTCCACTCTTTACTAAAACCAGACCTCGCTCCACTCTTTACCCAAACCAGACCTCGCTCCCTCTTTACTAAAACCAGACCTCGCTCCACTCTTTACCAAAACCAGACCTCGCTCCAGTCTTTACCAAAACCAAATCTCCACTCTTTACCAAAACCAGACCTCGCTCCACTTTTTACCAAAAACAGACCTCGCTCCACTCTTTACTAAAACCAACAAAAATGTGACAAAAATTCAGCAAAAAAATGACAAAAATTCAACAAAAAATGTGACATAAATGTGACAAAAATGTCAAAAATTCAGCAAAAAAATGACAAAAATTCAGCAAAAATGTGACAAAAATTCTACCAAAAAGTGACAAAAATTCAACAAAAAAAATGACCAAAAAAACAGACCTCGCTCCACTCTTTACCAAAACCAACAAAAAAATGACAAAAATTCAACAAAAAAGTGACAAAAATTTAGCAAAAAAATGACAAAAATTAAACAAAAATGTGACAAAAATTCAGCAAAAATGTAACAAAAATGTGACAAAAATTCAACCAAAAAGTGACAAGAATTCAACAAAAAAACAGACCTCGCTCCACTCTTTACTAAAACCAGACCTCGCTCCACTCTTTACTAAAACCAGACCTCGCTCCACTCTTTACTAAAACCAGACCTCGCTCCACTCTTTACCAAAACCAGACCTCGCTCCCTCTTTACCAAAACCAGACCTCGCTCCACTCTTTACTAAAACCAGACCTCGCTCCACTCTTTACCAAAACCAGACCTCGCTCCACTCTTTACTAAAACCAGACCTTGCTCCCTCTTTACCAAAACCAGACATCGCTCCACTCTTTACCAAAACCAGACCTCGCTCCACTCTTTACCAAAACCAGACCTTGCTCCCTCTTTACCAAAACCAGACATCGCTCCACTCTTTACTAAAACCAGACCTCGCTCCACTCTTTACCAAAACCAGACCTCGCTCCACTCTTTACCAAAACCAGACCTCGCTCCCTCTTTACCAAAACCAGACCTCGCTCCACTCTTTACTAAAACCAGACCTCGCTCCACTCTTTACCAAAACCAGACCTCGCTCCACTCTTTACCAAAACCAGACCTCGCTCCCTCTTTACCAAAACCAGACATCGCTCCACTCTTTACTAAAACCAGACCTCGCTCCACTCTTTACCAAAACCAGACCTCGCTCCACTCTTTACTAAAACCAGACCTCGCTCCACTCTTTACCAAAACCAGACCTCGCTCCACTCTTTACCAAAACCAGACCTCGCTCCCTCTTTACCAAAACCAGACCTCGCTCCACTCTTTACCAAAACCAACAAAAATGTGACAAAAATTCAGCAAAAAAAAAGACAAAAATTCAACAAAAATGTGACAAAAATTCAGCAAAAAATGACAAAAATTCAACAAAAATATGACAAAATTTCAACAAAAAAATGACAAAAATTCAACAAAAATGTGACAAAAATTCAGCAAAAAAATGACAAAAATTCAACAAAAATGTGACATAAATTCAACAAAAATGTGACAAAAATTCAACCAAAAAGTGACAAGAATTCAACAAAAATGTGACAAGAATTCAACAAAAATGTGACATAAATTCAACAAAAATGTGACAAAAATTCAACCAAAAATAGACAAAAATTCAACAAAAAAGTGACAAAAATTCAATAAAAATGTAACAAAAATGTGACAAAAATTCAACAAAAAATGTGACAAAAATTCAGCAAAAAAATGTGACAAAAATTCAACAAAAAAAAGACAAAAAAAACAGACCTCGCTCCACTCTTTACCAAAACCAACAAAAATGTGACAAAAATACAGAAAAAAAATGTCAAAAATTCAACAAAAATGTGTCAAAAATTCAGCAAAAAAATAACAAAAAATCAACAAAAATGACATAAATTCAACAAAAATGTGACATAAATTCAACAAAAATGTGACATAAATTCAGCAAAAAAGACAAAAAATCAACAAAAATGTGACAAAAATTCAGCAAAAAAATGACAAAAATTCAACAAAAATGTGACAAAAATTCAACCAAAAGTGACAAAAATCAACAAAAATGTGACATAAATTCAGTAAAAAAATGACAAAAATTCAACAAAAATGTGACAAAAATTCAACCAAAAAGTGACAAGAATTCAACAAAAAAATATGACAAAAAAAACAGACCTCGCTCCCTCTTTACCAAAACCAAACCTCGCTCCACTCTTTACCAAAACCAGACCTCGCTCCACTCTTTACCAAAACCAGACCTCGCTCCACTCTTTACCAAAACCAGACCTCGCTCCCTCTTTACCAAAACCAAACCTCGCTCCACTCTTTACCAAAACCAGACCTCGCTCCACTCTTTACCAAAACCAGACCTCGCTCCCTCTTTACCAAAACCAGACCTCGCTCCACTCTTTACCAAAACCAGACCTCGCTCCACTCTTTACCAAAACCAGACCTCGCTCCCTCTTTACCAAAACCAGACCTCGCTCCACTCTTTACCAAAACCAGACCTCGCTCCCTCTTTACTAAAACCAGACCTCGCTCCACTCTTTACTAAAACCAGACCTCGCTCCACTCTTTACCAAAACCAGACTTCGCTCCACTCTTTACCAAAACCAACAAAAATGTGACAAAAATTCAGCAAAAAAATGACAAAAATTCAACAAAAATGTGACGAAAATTCAACCAAAAAGTGACAAGAATTCAACAAAAATGTGACTAAAATTCAGCAAAAAAATGACAAAAATTCAACAAAAATGTGACATAAATTCAACAAAAATGTGACAAAAATTCAACCAAAAATAGACAAAAATTCAACAAAAAAGTGACAAAAATTCAATAAAAATGTAACAAAAATGTGACAAAAATTCAACAAAAAATGTGACAAAAATTCAGCAAAAAAATGTGACAAAAATTCAACAAAAAAAAGACAAAAAAAACAGACCTCGCTCCACTCTTTACCAAAACCAACAAAAATGTGACAAAAATACAGAAAAAAAATGTCAAAAATTCAACAAAAATGTGTCAAAAATTCAGCAAAAAAGTGACAAAAATCAACAAAAATGTGACATAAATTCAACCAAAAAGTGACAAGAATTCAACAAAAAAATATGACAAAAAAAACAGACCTCGCTCCCTCTTTACTAAAACCAGACCTCGCTCCACTCTTTACCCAAACCAGACCTCGCTCCCTCTTTACTAAAACCAGACCTCGCTCCACTCTTTACCCAAACCAGACCTCGCTCCCTCTTTACTAAAACCAGACCTCGCTCCACTCTTTACCAAAACCAGACCTCGCTCCAGTCTTTACCAAAACCAAATCTCCACTCTTTACCAAAACCAGACCTCGCTCCACTTTTTACCAAAAACAGACCTCGCTCCACTCTTTACTAAAACCAACAAAAATGTGACAAAAATTCAGCAAAAAAATGACAAAAATTCAACAAAAAATGTGACATAAATGTGACAAAAATGTCAAAAATTCAGCAAAAAAATGACAAAAATTCAGCAAAAATGTGACAAAAATTCTACCAAAAAGTGACAAAAATTCAACAAAAAAAATGACCAAAAAAACAGACCTCGCTCCACTCTTTACCAAAACCAACAAAAAAATGACAAAAATTCAACAAAAAAGTGACAAAAATTTAGCAAAAAAATGACAAAAATTAAAAAAAAATGTGACAAAAATTCAGCAAAAATGTAACAAAAATGTGACAAAAATTCAACCAAAAAGTGACAAGAATTCAACAAAAAAACAGACCTCGCTCCACTCTTTACTAAAACCAGACCTCGCTCCACTCTTTACTAAAACCAGACCTCGCTCCACTCTTTACTAAAACCAGACCTCGCTCCACTCTTTACCAAAACCAGACCTCGCTCCACTCTTTACTAAAACCAGACCTCGCTCCACTCTTTACCAAAACCAGACCTCGCTCCACTCTTTACTAAAACCAGACCTTGCTCCCTCTTTACCAAAACCAGACATCGCTCCACTCTTTACTAAAACCAGACCTCGCTCCACTCTTTACCAAAACCAGACCTCGCTCCACTCTTTACCAAAACCAGACCTCGCTCCCTCTTTACCAAAACCAGACCTCGCTCCACTCTTTACCAAAACCAACAAAAATGTGACAAAAATTCAGCAAAAAAAAAGACAAAAATTCAACAAAAATGTGACAAAAATTCAGCAAAAAATGACAAAAATTCAACAAAAATATGACAAAATTTCAACAAAAAAATGACAAAAATTCAACAAAAATGTGACAAAAATTCAGCAAAAAAATGACAAAAATTCAACAAAAATGTGACATAAATTCAACAAAAATGTGACAAAAATTCAACCAAAAAGTGACAAGAATTCAACAAAAATGTGACAAGAATTCAACAAAAATGTGACATAAATTCAACAAAAATGTGACAAAAATTCAACCAAAAATAGACAAAAATTCAACAAAAAAGTGACAAAAATTCAATAAAAATGTAACAAAAATGTGACAAAAATTCAACAAAAAATGTGACAAAAATTCAGCAAAAAAATGTGACAAAAATTCAACAAAAAAAAGACAAAAAAAACAGACCTCGCTCCACTCTTTACCAAAACCAACAAAAATGTGACAAAAATACAGAAAAAAAATGTCAAAAATTCAACAAAAATGTGTCAAAAATTCAGCAAAAAAATAACAAAAAATCAACAAAAATGACATAAATTCAACAAAAATGTGACATAAATTCAACAAAAATGTGACAAAAAAAACAGACTTCGCTCCCTCTTTACCAAAACCAGACCTCGCTCCACTCTTTACCAAAACCAGACCTCGCTCCACTCTTTACCAAAACCAGACCTCGCTCCCTCTTTACCAAAACCAGACCTCGCTCCACTCTTTACCAAAACCAGACCTCGCTCCACTCTTTACCAAAACCAGACCTCGCTCCCTCTTTACCAAAACCAGACCTCGCTCCACTCTTTACCAAAACCAGACCTCGCTCCACTCTTTACCAAAACCAGACTTCGCTCCACTCTTTACCAAAACCAACAAAAATGTGACAAAAATTCAGCAAAAAAATGACAAAAATTCAACAAAAATGTGACGAAAATTCAACCAAAAAGTGACAAGAATTCAACAAAAATGTGACTAAAATTCAGCAAAAAAATGACAAAAATTCAACAAAAATGTGACATAAATTCAACAAAAATGTGACAAAAATTCAACCAAAAAGTGACAAGAATTCAACAAAAATGTGACAAGAATTCAACAAAAATGTGACATAAATTCAACAAAAATGTGACAAAAATTCAACCAAACATAGACAAAAATTCAACAAAAAAGTGACAAAAATTCAATAAAAATGTAACAAAAATGTGACAAAAATTCAACAAAAAATGTGACAAAAATTCAGCAAAAAAATGTGACAAAAATTCAACAAAAAAAAGACAAAAAAAACAGACCTCGCTCCACTCTTTACCAAAACCAACAAAAATGTGACAAAAATACAGAAAAAAAATGTCAAAAATTCAACAAAAATGTGTCAAAAATTCAGCAAAAAAGTGACAAAAATCAACAAAAATGTGACATAAATTCAACCAAAAAGTGACAAGAATTCAACAAAAAAATATGACAAAAAAAAAAGACCTCGCTCCCTCTTTACTAAAACCAGACCTCGCTCCACTCTTTACCCAAACCAGACCTCGCTCCCTCTTTACTAAAACCAGACCTCGCTCCACTCTTTACCCAAACCAGACCTCGCTCCCTCTTTACTAAAACCAGACCTCGCTCCACTCTTTACCAAAACCAGACCTCGCTCCAGTCTTTACCAAAACCAAATCTCCACTCTTTACCAAAACCAGACCTCGCTCCACTTTTTACCAAAAACAGACCTCGCTCCACTCTTTACTAAAACCAACAAAAATGTGACAAAAATTCAGCAAAAAAATGACAAAAATTCAACAAAAAATGTGACATAAATGTGACAAAAATGTCAAAAATTCAGCAAAAAAATGACAAAAATTCAGCAAAAATGTGACAAAAATTCAACAAAAAAAATGACCAAAAAAACAGACCTCGCTCCACTCTTTACCAAAACCAACAAAAAAATGACAAAAATTCAACAAAAAAGTGACAAAAATTTAGCAAAAAAATGACAAAAATTAAACAAAAATGTGACAAAAATTCAGCAAAAATGTAACAAAAATGTGACAAAAATTCAACCAAAAAGTGACAAGAATTCAACAAAAAAACAGACCTCGCTCCACTCTTTACTAAAACCAGACCTCGCTCCACTCTTTACTAAAACCAGACCTCGCTCCACTCTTTACTAAAACCAGACCTCGCTCCACTCTTTACCAAAACCAGACCTCGCTCCCTCTTTACCAAAACCAGACCTCGCTCCACTCTTTACCAAAACCAGACCTCGCTCCCTCTTTACTAAAACCAGACCTCGCTCCACTCTTTACCAAAACCAGACCTCGCTCCACTCTTTACTAAAACCAGACCTTGCTCCCTCTTTACCAAAACCAGACATCGCTCCACTCTTTACTAAAACCAGACCTCGCTCCACTCTTTACCAAAACCAGACCTCGCTCCACTCTTTACCAAAACCAGACCTCGCTCCCTCTTTACCAAAACCAGACCTCGCTCCACTCTTTACCAAAACCAACAAAAATGTGACAAAAATTCAGCAAAAAAAAAGACAAAAATTCAACAAAAATGTGACAAAAATTCAGCAAAAAATGACAAAAATTCAACAAAAATATGACAAAATTTCAACAAAAAAATGACAAAAATTCAACAAAAATGTGACAAAAATTCAGCAAAAAAATGACAAAAATTCAACAAAAATGTGACATAAATTCAACAAAAATGTGACAAAAATTCAACCAAAAAGTGACAAGAATTCAACAAAAATGTGACAAGAATTCAACAAAAATGTGACATAAATTCAACAAAAATGTGACAAAAATTCAACCAAAAATAGACAAAAATTCAACAAAAAAGTGACAAAAATTCAATAAAAATGTAACAAAAATGTGACAAAAATTCAACAAAAAATGTGACAAAAATTCAGCAAAAAAATGTGACAAAAATTCAACAGAAAAAAGACAAAAAAAACAGACCTCGCTCCACTCTTTACCAAAACCAACAAAAATGTGACAAAAATACAGAAAAAAAATGTCAAAAATTCAACAAAAATGTGTCAAAAATTCAGCAAAAAAATAACAAAAAATCAACAAAAATGACATAAATTCAACAAAAATGTGACATAAATTCAACAAAAATGTGACATAAATTCAGCAAAAAAGACAAAAAATCAACAAAAATGTGACAAAAATTCAGCAAAAAAATGACAAAAATTCAACAAAAATGTGACAAAAATTCAACCAAAAGTGACAAAAATCAACAAAAATGTGACATAAATTCAGTAAAAAAATGACAAAAATTCAACAAAAATGTGACAAAAATTCAACCAAAAAGTGACAAGAATTCAACAAAAAAATATGACAAAAAAAACAGACCTCGCTCCCTCTTTACCAAAACCAGACCTCGCTCCACTCTTTACCAAAACCAGACCTCGCTCCACTCTTTACCAAAACCAGACCTCGCTCCACTCTTTACCAAAACCAGACCTCGCTCCCTCTTTACCAAAACCAGACCTCGCTCCCTCTTTACTAAAACCAGACCTCGCTCCCTCTTTACCAAAACCAGACCTCGCTCCACTCTTTACCAAAACCAGACCTCGCTCCACTCTTTACCAAAACCAGACCTCGCTCCACTCTTTACCAAAACCAGACCTCGCTCCCTCTTTACCAAAACCAGACCTCGCTCCACTCTTTACCAAAACCAGACCTCGCTCCCTCTTTACCAAAACCAGACCTCGTTCCACTCTTTACCAAAACCAGACCTCGCTCCCTCTTTACCAAAACCAAACCTCGCTCCACTCTTTACCAAAACCAGACCTCGCTCCACTCTTTACCAAAACCAGACCTCGCTCCACTCTTTACCAAAACCAGACCTCGCTCCCTCTTTACCAAAACCAGACCTCGCTCCACTCTTTACCAAAACCAGACCTCGCTCCACTCTTTACCAAAACCAGACCTCGTTCCACTCTTTACCAAAACCAGACCTCGCTCCCTCTTTACCAAAACCAGACCTCGCTCCACTCTTTACCAAAACCAGACCTCGTTCCACTCTTTACCAAAACCAGACCTCGCTCCACTCTTTACCAAAACCAGACCTCGCTCCCTCTTTACCAAAACCAGACCTCGCTCCACTCTTTACCAAAACCAGACCTCGCTCCACTCTTTACCAAAACCAGACCTCGCTCCCTCTTTACCAAAACCAGACCTCGCTCCACTCTTTACCAAAACCAGACCTCGCTCCACTCTTTACCAAAACCAGACTTCGCTCCACTCTTTACCAAAACCAACAAAAATGTGACAAAAATTCAGCAAAAAAATGACAAAAATTCAACAAAAATGTGACGAAAATTCAACCAAAAAGTGACAAGAATTCAACAAAAATGTGACTAAAATTCAGCAAAAAAATGACAAAAATTCAACAAAAATGTGACATAAATTCAACAAAAATGTGACAAAAATTCAACCAAAAAGTGACAAGAATTCAACAAAAATGTGACAAGAATTCAACAAAAATGTGACATAAATTCAACAAAAATGTGACAAAAATTCAACCAAAAATAGACAAAAATTCAACAAAAAAGTGACAAAAATTCAATAAAAATGTAACAAAAATGTGACAAAAATTCAACAAAAAATGTGACAAAAATTCAGCAAAAAAATGTGACAAAAATTCAACAAAAAAAAGACAAAAAAAACAGACCTCGCTCCACTCTTTACCAAAACCAACAAAAATGTGACAAAAATACAGAAAAAAAATGTCAAAAATTCAACAAAAATGTGTCAAAAATTCAGCAAAAAAGTGACAAAAATCAACAAAAATGTGACATAAATTCAGTAAAAAAATGACAAAAATTCAACAAAAATGTGACAAAAATTCAACCAAAAAGTGACAAGAATTCAACAAAAAAATATGACAAAAAAAACAGACTTCGCTCCCTCTTTACCAAAACCAGACCTCGCTCCACTCTTTACCAAAACCAGACCTCGCTCCACTCTTTACCAAAACCAGACCTCGCTCCCTCTTTACCAAAACCAAACCTCGCTCCACTCTTTACCAAAACCAGACCTCGCTCCCTCTTTACCAAAACCAGACCTCGCTCCACTCTTTACCAAAACCAGACCTCGCTCCCTCTTTACCAAAACCAGACCTCGCTCCCTCTTTACCAAAACCAAACCTCGCTCCACTCTTTACCAAAACCAGACCTCGCTCCACTCTTTACCAAAACCAGACCTCGCTCCACTCTTTACCAAAACCAGACCTCGCTCCACTCTTTACTAAAACCCGACCTCGCTCCACTCTTTACCAAAACCAGACCTCGCTCCACTCTTTACCAAAACCAGACCTCGCTCCACTCTTTACCAAAACCAGACCTCGCTCCACTCTTTACCAAAACCAGACCTCGCTCCACTCTTTACTAAAACCAGACCTCGCTCCCTCTTTACCAAAACCAGACCTTGCTCCACTCTTTACCAAAACCAGACCTCGCTCCACTCTTTACTAAAACCAGACCTCGCTCCACTCTTTACTAAAACCAGACCTCGCTCCACTCTTTACCAAAACCAGACCTCGCTCCCTCTTTACTAAAACCCGACCTCGCTCCACTCTTTACCAAAACCAGACCTCGCTCCACTCTTTACCAAAACCAGACCTCGCTCCACTCTTTACCAAAACCAGACCTCGCTCCACTCTTTACTAAAACCAGACCTCGCTCCCTCTTTACCAAAACCAGACCTTGCTCCACTCTTTACCAAAACCAGACCTCGCTCCCTCTTAACTAAAACCAAACCTCGCTCCCTCTTTACTAAAAACAGACCTCGCTCCCTCTTTACTAAAACCAGACCTCGCTCCCTCTTTACTAAAACCAGACCTCGCTCCACTCTTTACTAAAACCAGACCTCGCTCCCTCTTTACTAAAACCAGACCTCGCTCCACTCTTTACCAAAACCAGACCTCGCTCCCTCTTTACCAAAACCAGACCTCGCTCCCTCTTTACTAAAACCAGACCTCGCTCAACTCTTTACCAAAACCAGACCTCGCTCCACTCTTTACCAAAACCAGACCTCGCTCCACTCTTTACTAAAACCAGACCTCGCTCCACTCTTTACTAAAACCAGACCTCGCTCCCTCTTTACTAAAACCAGACCTCGCTCCACTCTTTACTAAAACCAGACCTCGCTCCACTCTTTACCAAAACCAGACCTCGCTCCACTCTTTACCAAAACCAGACCTCGCTCCACTCTTTACCAAAACCAGACCTCGCTCCACTCTTTACCAAAACCACACCTCGCTCCCTCTTTACTAAAACCAGACCTCGCTCCACTCTTTACCAAAACCAGACCTCGCTCCACTCTTTACCAAAACCAGACCTCGCTCCCTCTTTACTAAAACCAGACCTCGCTCCACTCTTTACTAAAACCAGACCTCGCTCCTCTCTTTACCAAAACCAGACCTCGCTCCACTCTTTACCAAAACCAAACCTCGCTCCACTCTTTACTAAAACCAGACCTCGCTCCACTCTTTACCAAAACCAGACCTCGCTCCACTCTTTACCAAAACCAGACCTCGCTCCCTCTTTACCAAAACCAACAAAAATGTGACAAAAATTCAGCAAAAAAAAGACAGAAATTCAACAAAAATGTGACAAAAATTCAGCAAAAAAAAGACAAAAATTCAACAAAAATGTGACAAAAATTCAGCAAAAAAATGACAAAAAATCAACAAAAATGTGACAAAATTCAGCAAAAAAAGACAAAAAATCAACAAAAATGTGACAAAAATGTGACAAAAATGTGACAAAAATTCAACAAAAATGTGACAAAAATTCAACAAAAATTCTACAAAAATGTGACACAAAAGTGACATAAATTCAACAAAAATGTGACAAAAATTCAACAAAAATGTGACAAAAAATCTGCAAAAAAATGACAAAAATTCAACAAAAATGTGACAAAAATTCGACCAAAAAGTGACAAGAATTCAACAAAAAAAATGACCAAAAAAACAGACCTCGCTCCACTCTTTACCAAAACCAGACTTCGCTTCAGTCTTTACCAAAACCAGACCTCGCTCCCTCTTTACCAAAACCAGACCTCGCTCCACTCTTTACTAAAACCAACAAAAATGTGACAAAAATTCAGCAAAAAAATAACAAAAAATCAACAAAAATGACATAAATTCAACAAAAATGTGACATAAATTCAACAAAAATGTGACATAAATTCAGCAAAAAAAAGACAAAAAATCAACAAAAATGTGACAAAAATGTGACAAAAATTCAACCAAAAGTGACAAGAATTCAACAAAAAAAATGACAAAAAAAACAGACCTCGCTCCACTCTTTACCAAAACCAGACTTCGCTTCAGTCTTTACCAAAACCAGACCTCGCTCCCTCTTTACCAAAACCAGACCTCGCTCCACTCTTTACTAAAACCAGACCTCGCTCCACTCTTTACTAAAACCAACAAAAATGTGACAAAAATTCAGCAAAAAAATAACAAAAAATCAACAAAAATGACATAAATTCAACAAAAATGTGACATAAATTCAACAAAAATGTGACATAAATTCAGCAAAAAAAAGACAAAAAATCAACAAAAATGTGACAAAAATGTGACAAAAATTCAACCAAAAGTGACAAGAATTCAACAAAAAAAATGACAAAAAAAACAGACCTCGCTCCACTCTTTACCAAAACCAGACCTCGCTCCACTCTTTACTAAAACCAGACCTCGCTCCACTCTTTACCCAAACCAGACCTCGCTCCCTCTTAACCAAAACCAGACCTCGCTCCACTCTTTACCCAAACCAGACCTCGCTCCACTCTTTACTAAAACCAGACCTCGCTCCACTCTTTACTAAAACCAGACCTCGCTCCACTCTTTACCAAAACCAGACCTCGCTCCACTCTTTACCAAAACCAGACCTCGCTCCACTCTTTACTAAAACCAGACCTCGCTCCACTCTTTACCAAAACCAGACCTCGCTCCACTCTTTACTAAAACCAGACCTCGCTCCACTCTTTACTAAAACCAGACCTCGCTCCACTCTTTACCAAAACCAGACCTCGCTCCACTCTTTACTAAAACCAGACCTCGTTCCACTCTTTACCAAAACCAGACCTCGCTCCACTCTTTACCAAAACCAGACCTCGCTCCACTCTTTACTAAAACCAGACCTCGTTCCACTCTTTACCAAAACCAGACCTCGCTCCACTCTTTACTAAAACCAGACCTCGCTCCACTCTTTACCAAAACCAGACCTCGCTCCACTCTTTACTAAAACCAGACCTCGCTCCACTCTTTACCAAAACCAGACCTCGCTCCACTCTTTACTAAAACCAGACCTCGTTCCACTCTTTACCAAAACCAGACCTCGCTCCACTCTTTACCAAAACCAGACCTCGCTCCACTCTTTACTAAAACCAGACCTCGTTCCACTCTTTACCAAAACCAGACCTCGCTCCACTCTTTACTAAAACCAGACCTCGCTCCACTCTTTACCAAAACCAGACCTCGCTCCACTCTTTACCAAAACCAGACCTCGCTCCACTCTTTACCAAAACCAGACCTCGTTCCATTCTTTACCAAAACCATCAAAAATGTGACATAAATGTGACATAAATTCAGCAAAAAAATGACAAAAATTCAACAAAAATGTGACAAAAATTCAGCAAAAAAATGACAAAAAATCAACAAAAATGTGACAAAAATTCAGCAAAAAAATGACAAAAAATCAACAAAAATGTGACAAAAATTCAGCAAAAAATGACTAAAAATCAACAAAAATGTGACATAAATGTGACAAAAATTCAGCAAAAAAATGACATAAATTCAACAAAAATGTGACAAAAATGTGACAAAAATTCAGCAAAAAAATGACAATGTCTTTACCAGACTCTTCTCCTCTTCCAGGAACGGTTTCCCCAAACAGACGGCGGCTCAGCTCATCCTCAGATCCATCTCGTCTCACTTCGTGTCGTCCAGCAGCTCGTCTCTGAAGAACATCTACTTCGTCCTGTTCGACTCGGAGAGCATCGGCATCTACCTCCAGGAGATGGCCAAGCTCGACGGCAAATGAGCGCCAAGAGCGGCCGCGGCGCGCACGCGGAGGCGGGGCCGGCGCTCACGCGAGGGCGGGGCCTGCGGGAGCTGAGGTCCGGGAGGTTCAGGCTCCACTGGGCACTTTTTATGTTTCGACCTGAAGTGGAGCAAACGTGAGATCGATGAAACGACGGGAACGAACCGAGTTTAAGCCCTTAACTCCCGCCTGAACCGAGCACATTTCATCCAGTTTGGCTTTACCCTAATCAGAAAGCTTCTTCGGAAAAAAGCACCAAAACAGCTACAAAATATGAAAAGAAAACAAGGCTGTAAATGCAACAAAAAAGTGACAAAAAAGTGACAAAAATTCAACAAAAATGTGACAAAAATTAAACAAAAATGTGACAAAAATTAAACAAAAATGTGACAAAAACTCAGCAATTTTTTTTTTCAAAATTTAACAAAAATGTGACAAAAATCCGACAAAAAATCAATAAATATTCAACAAAAATGTGACAAAAACTCAGCAAAAAAATGTCCAAAATTTAACAAAAATGTGACAAAAATGTAACAAAAATTCAACAAAAATGTGACAAAAAATCAACAAAAATGTGACAAAAATTCAACAAAAAAAATGACAAAAAATAGGACAAAAATGTGATAAAAATTTGACAAAAAACTAGAAATGCAATGGCTGCGCCCTTGGCGATTGACTGCGGAAATGCGGGAAGCGAATGCAGAAATTGCATAAACTCTTCAAATTGCATAATAAAATTTGCATAAACTGTATAAACTGCATAAAGTGGTAAAATGCATGAATGGGATAATTTGCATAAATCCTAAATGGCATAAACTCTTAAGTTGCATAAACTGGTTGAATTCCATAAAGTGGTTACTTTGCATAAATTGTTAATATTGCATAAACTTTTATATTCCATAAACTGGTCAAACTGTTGAAATGGCCTCAGTGCTTGATTGGCAGAAGCACAAATGGCTGAAAGTCCTGGAGTTTCCCCATTGGCTGGATTCCCCACATACACACTAATGCAAAAATTTCAAACTCCCGTATACAAAAACTAGAAAACTGCAGAAGGACAATTTTTTCTCAAAACCCACAAGTTGCAGAAGCTGAACATGCACAAAGTGCAGAAATTGCAGAAAATGCAGAAAAAAGTGCAGAAAAGCATGGATTTGCGGAAGCCCCATTAAAAGTCAATGGGAAAAATCTCCGACATTTTGGCCGATTGCGGAAAAACCGTAAGTTGCAGAAGTCCCAAAAGTAACAGCACCTTCTCCTCAACATGCGGAACGTTTTGATGCATAAATTGCATAAATTGCACAAAGCATGAAGGTGCTGAAAGCTGGAGAAAATCAGGAAAAAGATGGAAGAGGAATAATAATAAAGAACATGAAAACCAATAATTGACTGCGGAAGAATTCCACAGTCAATCAATGAGTCGACTACCCAACAAAAAATAAACTCCTCCACTTGAGGTAACTCGGACTCGGGGTCTTGTTCTCAGTGAGGGACAGATGGAGCGTGAGATGGACAGACGGATCGGTGCGGCGTCAGCAGTGATGCGGTCGCTGTATCGGTCTGTCGTGGTGAAGAGGGAGCTGAGTCGGAGGGCAAAGCTCTCGATTTACCGATCGATCTACGTTCCCGCCCTCACCTATGGTCATGAGATTTGGGTCATGACCGAAAGGACAAGATCGCGAATACAAGCGGCCGAAATGAGTTTCCTTCGCAGGGTGGCTGGGGGTGAGGAGCTCAGTTACCCGGGAGGAGCTCGGAGTAGAGTCGCTGCTCCTCCACGTCGAAAGGAGCAGCTGAGGTGGCTCGGGCATCTGTTCCGGAGATGTTCCAGGCATGTCCTATTGAGACTGCTGCCCCCGCGACCCGGCCCCGGATGAAGCGGAAGAAAATGAATGGATGGATGGATGAATAAATAAAAAAAATAAAAAAAATGTGCTGACGTGAGGAAAAAGATCCTCTCGGTTCAGGCGGGAGTTCAGAGGTTAAATAAGAATGAGAACATCTGGAGGCCAAACACTGTCTGTCTGCAGCACATTAGAGCAAATACATTTCCTTTAAAAATCCGATTTGTAATTCATTCATAGATACAGACGCATCTCTGGACTCGCCCATATTTGGTCATGTTTGAAAACAGTTAAGGGGGAAAACAATTGAGAAAAATCTAAACTTTCTCAAATTAATAAAAAACTACTTTAACAAACGCTGAATAATATAGTTTTCTACTAAATAAAGATACAAAGACATGGGGCGGAGCAACAGCCCATAAATAACGGAGAATGCTAACATGATGCTACATGTTAGCACTGTGCTAAAGGTAACGGTTAGCTAGCATTAGCTACAACTGCGTTTGATTTATACTGAACAATCTGCTGTGAGAAAATATCCATGGACCTGATTTACTCTTGACTTTATTTATGTGATAAATAAGTTCATTTTCCACCAGAAAACGGCTAAAAAGTGAAAAACTGTGTCTCCCTAAAGCAGGGGTCGGCAACGTCAGGCCCTCCAGCACAAAACCTCTGGCCCCATGATGACTTTGAGAAATATTATTATGCAAATACCTCAGCCCTACCCTAAAATGTGAGAAATAGTGTCAGTATTTTAAAAATGTCCTGGCAGAACATCCCACTCGGTCATATTACATGATGTAAAACGGGGATTCTAGACACAAAAGTGGGAAAAAACATTTTCAGTGGGTCGCGAGTCTAAAGGGAACTTTTATTCAATATTTTCCTTCTGAAACTGCATTGGAACACGAACAGGTTGTTAACCCCTTAACTCCCGCCTGAACCGAGCACATTTTCTCCAGTTTGGCTTTACCCCAATCCAAAAGCTTCTGGAAAAAAGCAACAAAACTGAGACGAAAACAATGATGGAAATGTGACAAAAAAGTGACAAAAAATAGATGAAAAAATTACAAAAATGTGATTAAATTTTTTTTTTTAAATGTGACAAAAATTTGACTAAAAAATTTAAAAAATTTGACAAATGACAAAAAAAGGCAAAAATGTGACAAAAAAATGAGTTGAATAACCAACAAAAAAATGATGGGAAAAAAATCTGCTGACGTGATGAAAAAGATCCTCTCGGTTCAGGCGGGAGTAAAGAGGTTAAAATGTTTGTTATTGGGTTGTTTTGATCATAATTTCAGTCTTGTCACAAAAGTCAGTTTTGTTTGGGGTCGTCCTGGGTAATGTTCGGTCCCGAAGCCACTTAAGAACCACTGATGTAAAACATTGGTATTTGCAGAAAAAAGTTCTTTACTTTCGGCTACAATGGTGAGTTTCGGCTCCTGCTGTTTTGGCAAAGATGAAACTCGGCCTCCACGGTGCAAACTTGCCGACCCCTGGCCTAAAGATTGTGTTTCCCCCTCGGTGAGGCCACGCCCCCTTCAATGACGCGACGCCGTCTGTGTCTATGAGCTGAAGTTTGATTCCATATTTTAATAACTGAGATATTTAATCTCTCACCGACTCAAATCCATCTTTTATTTACGTTTTATTTCAACAAAATGTGGCTTATTTAACTTATATAACGAGAAACATTTTCCCTGGATTTGAGTCGATAATAAAAGTCTGTTGTTGTTGAACATAAATGTAGAAACTGATCTTTTTGGCAGCTTTGAGCTAAACTGAGGCCAAACGTTTTCAGTTCCCGTCGTTTTATCTTTTTGCTCCGTTTTGCTTTGGGAGAAAACGGGAAAATGCTTTTAGGATTTTAGGATTTGAACCTTTTCTGTGGATGTTTTAAACCTGTTTCTGTCTCACTGTAGGAGTTCATGTTGTTTTACTTGGTACTTGTTTAAAGAGTCAAAATCAGCTTAAACTGCCTCAAATCCAGCTCTTTTTCTAAGATCAGAGGTTTTTTTCAGCCAGACCTGAAGCAGATTCAGATTCAGAGGTTCTGAAGCCGGACGTGGAGACGACTTTTTAACTTTAGAAGGTCCTGAGTTTGAGTCTGGGCCAAACTCACAAAAATCACAGAGACTTTCCTGATGAGACGAAGCGACACTTTTAAAAACTGTCAGAAATGTGATGTCGCTCAAAAAGAAAAAGAAAATTAAGATCATTTTCCCAGTTTTTCACTATTTTCTTATACTATTTTTTCCCAACCCATTTTTTTTCCACATTTTCCCCCAATTTACCCAAACTACATTTTTTTTTTTTTTTTTTTTTTTACAATTTACCAATTTTCTTCCTTCTTTTTCTTCCAATTTTGAATTCCCCCCCCCCCCCCACAATTTTTTTCAAAATATTTCCCCAACCCCCCCCCTCCTTTTTTTCCATTTCCCCCAATTTTCTCCAAATGTTTTCCCCAGTTTTTTTCTTTTCCCCAAACCCCATTTATATTATATACTTCTCATTTCTTCCAATTTTTCATTCCCCCCAATTTTATCCAAATATTTCTCCAACCCAAATTTTTTCTTTACAATTTCCCCCATTCTTCTTTTTTTTCTTTATTTTCCCCCAAAATGTTCCCCAACGCTTTTTTTCCCATTTTTTCACAATTTTCTTTTACTATTTTTTCCAACCCCTGTTTTTCATTGATTTTTGTATTTTTATTTTTTCACATTTTCCGCTTTTTTTAAAAACAATTCCCCCCAATTTTTTTTTTTTTACAATTTACCAATTTTCTTCCAGTTTTGAATTTTACTGCACACACGTTTTTTTCAAAATTTTCCCCCAACACCCCCCTTTTTTTTCATTTAATTTTTTTTTCATTTCTTCCAATTTTTCATTCCCCCGCAATTTTATCCAAATATCCCCCCCCCCCGATTTTTTTCTTTTTTCTTCACAATTTCCCCCATTTTCTCCAAATGCTTTCCTCCCATTTTTTTTTCAGTTTTTTTTTTCATTTTCCCCCAAAATGTTCCCCAACACTTTTTTTTTTAACCCATTTTCTCTTTTATTTCGTCAAATTTTACTTGAACCCCCCACCTCCTTTTTTCATTAAATTTTTTTTCATTCCCCCGCCATTTTATCCAAAAATCCCCCCCATTTTATATTTTTTTCTTTACAATTTCCCCCATTTTCTCCAAATGTTTCCCCCCCATTTTTCTCTTTTTTTTTTTCATTTTCCCCCAAAATGTTCCCCAACACTTTTTTTTATTTTTTTTTACCCATTTTCTCTTTTTTTAAATCATTTTCAAATTCTTACTTTCACCCCCCTCCCCCCCCCCTTTTTTCATTTCATTTTTTTTTCATTTTTCCCCCAAAATGTTCCCTAACACTTTTTTTTTTTTTTTTACAATTTACCCATTTTCTCTTTTTTTAATTTCTTCAAATTTTAACTTCCACCCCAATTTTTCCCCAACCCCCATTTTTTTTTTTTTTTTTGCAATTTCCCCCATTTTCTCCAAATGTTTTCCCCCCAATTTCCCCTCACTATTTTTTTTTTCATTTCCCCCCAAAATGTTCCCCAACTTTTTTTTTTTTTTTTTTTTAACAATTCATCCATTTTCTCTTTTTTTTACTCCCGCCCCTTTTTTCCTCCACATGTTTTCCCGTCGTTTTTTCCCCACATTTCCTGACATGGGATAAAAACTCGTCCTTGTAGTTTAAATCTCTCTGTCCTTGTAGTGGACGTTTATCGCTCCTCGTCCGGACTCGGAAACTCCGCGTCCGTGTTTTCTGACGTTATTCCGTTTTAACGCCCAGTGTTTTCTGACGTTATTTCCGTTTTAACGCCCAGTGTTTTCTGACGTTTTTCCGTTTTAACGCCCAGTGTTTTCTGACGTTTTTCCGTTTTAACGCCCAGTGTTTTCTGACGTTATTCCGTTTTAACGCCCAGTGTTTTCTGACGTTATTTCCGTTTTAACGCCCAGTGTTTTCTGACGTTATTCCGTTTTAACGCCCAGTGTTTTCTGACGTTATTTCCGTTTTAACGCCCAGTGTTTTCTGACGTTATTCCGTTTTAACGCCCAGTGTTTTCTGACGTTATTCCGTTTTAACGCCCAGTGTTTTCTGACGTTATTTCCGTTTTAACGCCCAGTGTTTTCTGTCGTTTTTCCGTTTTAACGCCCAGTGTTTTCTGACGTTATTCCGTTTTAACGCCCAGTGTTTTCTGACGTTATTCCGTTTTAACGCCCAGTGTTTTCTGACGTTATTCCGTTTTAACGCCCAGGGTTTTCTGACGTTATTTCCGTTTTAACGCCCAGGGTTTTCTGACGTTATTCCGTTTTAACGCCCAGTGTTTTCTGACGTTATTTCCGTTTAACGCCCAGTGTTTTCTGACGTTATTTCCGTTTTAACGCCCAGTGTAAAAGCCGTAGTTTGTAAATCCTCTCAGCTCCCGCAGGTTCTTCGCTCGCTTTGTAAATGTGTAGAGACAAACTCAGTCCAAACCGCAGACTCTCGGCTCTAAGTTCCTTCTAGTCAAAGTAAAAAGTTCTTAACACTCGGTGCTTTTGAGCGAAGGTTTAGTTTGTAGATCCTCGTCGTTCCCGGGCAGAAGAATCCGTGTAAAGACGTCGTAAAAGAGTTTGTTTAGTGAATGACCTGTTTTATTTGTGATATTTGTGTGAAGATAAAAACGTTTCCCGTGGATCCTGAAGGCCTCGTGATATTTGTGTGAAGATAAAAAAACGTTTCCCGTGGATCCTGAAGGCCTCGTGATATTTGTGTGAAGATAAAAAACGTTTCCCGTGGATCCTGAAGGCCTCGCCCGGCGCTCCGTGAGATCTGGACTTTGGGCTGAGTTTGAGTTTTTAAACCCGTCTGTTTTTACATTCCACGTTTCGACTAAAAACAGAAGCACTTTCCTTTCTCTGTCCGTTCAGCTTTCAATAAAAAGGTTTTTCATCAAACGCCTCGTCTGCTCTTAAAGGGGATGTCGCCTTCACGGACGCTGATGGAAAGTCAACAAAACTGCTGCCGTCAATCGCTTTGCTGAGATTCATCCTCAAAAAGGAAGACACTCATTAAAAACAGAATTCAGACGTTTTCTAACATGTAATATCCAGACCTTGTTTTAACCCCTTAACTCCCGCCTGAACCGAGCACATTTTCTCCAGTTTGGCTTTACCCCAATCCAAAAGCTTCTGGAAAAAAGTTGTGAAAATAGCAGCAAAACTGAGACGAAAACAAGGATGGAAATGTGACAAAAAAGTGACGAAAAAATGACAAAAATGTGACAAAAAAGGACAAAAATTTGATAAAAAATTGACCAAAAAATGACAAAAATGTGATAAAAATTAGAATTTTCTTTTACAAAAATTGGACGAAGAAATGACAAAAAAAATTAACAAAAAGACAAAAATTTGATTAAAAATTGAAGAAAAAATGACAAAAAATTGATACAAAATTGACAAAAAATGACAAAAAATGTGATAAAAAAAAAGAAAAAAATGTGACCAAAAAATGACTAAAAATTGATAAAAAATTACAAAAATTTGAATTCTTTTTTACAAAAATTGGACGAAAAAATGACAAAAAAGTTGAATCCCCAAGGAAGGAAAGAAGTGAGGAAAAAGATCCTCTCGGTTCAGGCGGGAGTTAAGAGGTTAATAGAAAAAGCTATAGTGGCTAAAAAAATATATATATATGCTAAAGACAGGCCCATTATTTTTTGTTTGTTCTAAATCTTGGCGTTATCATTTTTATTTGGTGTTAGCCGTTAGCCGTTAGCCGTTAGCTTCAAGACACAAACATCTCCCGTAATGAAATGTTTTTGACCTGATGCTGTGACTCCATCAGTAACTCACTGTTTGCTGTAGGGCTGTGCAAATAATCGAAATTCAATTACAATTTCGATTATTACACTAAACGATTACAAAATTAGCATAATCGAGAGGATCTTTTTCCTCACGTCATCAAATTTTTTCCCATCATTTTTTTGTTGGGTATTCAACTCATTTTTGTAACTTTTTGTCAATTTTTTGTAATATTTTTGTCAAATTTTTATCACATTTTTGTAATTTTTTGGGTCAAATTTTTATCACATTTGTCATTTTTTCGTCACTTTTTTTGTCCCAATTCCATCATTGTTTTCGTCTCTGCTTTTTTCCAGAAGCTTTTGGATTGGGGTAAAGTCAACCTGGAGAAAATGTGCTCGGTTCAGGTGGGAGTTAAGGGGTTAATAAAAAGAAAGAAAAACTCTGGTAAAATAGCACACACATGCTACAATAAAATATCATTATATGTTAATGAAAATATGTCTCTTTTATCTACATGATCTGGCGACCCCCCAAATTTGTCTCGCGACCCCCAGGTTGAGAACCACTGCACTAGGACATGCCTGGAACACCTCCCGCGGATATTTCTCTCATCCTTGATTGTGGAGTGGGGGGAGGGAGGGCAGGGAGTTCAGCTTCCCGATGGCCCTGTGGACGAAACTGTTCCTCAGTCAACAGGAAGTGACCCGTAGATTCTGCAGTCTCCTCCCTGAAGGCAGAACCTTGAAGAGACTGTGTGATGTAGGGTCCCCTTTGCGGGTGAGACGGGTGGAGATAATAGAGGAGAGGGGCTCTGCAGATCTACTCTGCTCTCACGATGCTATAGTCCCTCTGTAGAAGAACCACACAGTGATGGAGCTGGTCAGGATGCTCTCTATAGTCCCACTGTAGAAGAACCTCACAGTGATGGAGCTGGTCAGGATGCTCTCTATAGTCCCTCTGTAGAAGAACCACACAGTGATGGAGCTGGTCAGGATGCTCTCTATAGTCCCTCTGTAGAAGAACCACACAGTGATGGAGCTGGTCAGGATGCTCTCTATAGTCCCTCTGTAGAAGAACCTCACAGTGATGGTCAGGATGCTCTCTATAGTCCCTCTGTAGAAGAACCACAGTGATGGTCAGGATGCTCTATAGTCCCTCTGTAGAAGAACCTCACAGTGATGGTCAGGATGCTCTCTATAGTCCCTCTGTAGAAGAACCTCACAGTGATGGAGCTGGTCAGGATGCTCTCTATAGTCCCTCTGTAGAAGAACCACAGTGATGGAGCTGGTCAGGATGCTCTCTATAGTCCCTCTGTAGAAGAACCACAGTGATGGAGCTGGTCAGGATGCTCTCTATAGTCCCTCTGTAGAAGAACCTCACAGTGATGGAGCTGGTCAGGATGCTCTATATAGTCCCTCTGTAGAAGAACCTCACAGTGATGGAGCTGGTCAGGATGCTCTATATAGTCCCTCTGTAGAAGAACCACACAGTGATGGAGCTGGTCAGGATGCTCTCTATAGTCCCTCTGTAGAAGAACCACACAGTGATGGAGCTGGTCAGGATGCTCTCTATAGTCCCTCTGTAGAAGAACCACACAGTGATGGAGCTGGTCAGGATGCTCTCTATAGTCCCTCTGTAGAAGAACCACAGTGATGGAGCTGGTCAGGATGCTCTCTATAGTCCCTCTGTAGAAGAACCTCACAGTGATGGAGCTGGTCAGGATGCTCTCTATAGTCCCTCTGTAGAAGAACCACACAGTGATGGAGCTGGTCAGGATGCTCTCTATAGTCCCTCTGTAGAAGAACCACACAGTGATGGAGCTGGTCAGGATGCTCTCTATAGTCCCTCTGTAGAAGAACCACACAGTGATGGAGCTGGTCAGGATGCTCTCTATAGTCCCTCTGTAGAAGAACCTCACAGTGATGGAGCTGCTCTCTATCGTCCCGGATGGATAAATAAACTGCTGTTGTTAACCCGGCTCTTCTCGTTACTCCTGTCGGGCTGGAGTTCCTCAGGGCTCCACACTCGGACCCACATTGTTCTCATTACACATTCATTCCAAAGTGAAGAAAAAAAGAGTCGAGTCACGTCCGATTTCCAGAATATTTATTACATCGTAAAAAGTCCATTAGTTCCATTTCTCTATTTACAAACATTATATCCGCACGTCGACCGAGGAGAATAAATATTTCAGGATCTGATAAAATAAAGTCTTTCGTCCCGAAGGAAAGAGTCCGGCGGCGCCAGCGGAGCCCGGAGCGGTTCTGAAATGTGTCAAATCATGAAGGTCTGAGGCGAGACGCTGCAGGAGAACCGGGAGGAACGGAAACGTAGAGATTTGAAACGTTTACTGGAGAAAAAACGACAGAAATATGAGGAAAAACGAATCAGCGGCTTTTACGGTTTCATATAAAAATAAGGCGTTTAACGAGTCAAATGATTTCTTCCTATAGTTTCGACCACAAAGTCCAATCCATGGTTTTATTTGATCAATATATCGGTCACCAGGGACGGAAAAAGGGCCCAGCACTTCCACAAAGACATATGTGAACCTCTTCCCTCCCGTCTTAACCGAGCGCATTTCCTCCAGTTCGGTTTCACCCAAATCTAAAAGCTTCTCCACTCATTTGAAAGCTAAGACCTACAAAAGTGATTGTACCCTTTCGTCACATTGTTGCAGCATGTTTTTGTTGTTTTTAAAGTACTTTTTTGTGGCTTTTCGTTGTGTTTTTGTCGGTTTTTCGTTGCTTTGTTTTCGTCACGTTAGGGTTTTCGTCACGATTAATCGCTTGGCTTTGAAAGGTGCACGGAAATGGTATTTTTTCATTTATTTTTATCACATGAAGCTAAAGTGGCGGCGCTTGAGGACGTGTTAATGGAGTAAACTTTGAGTAAACGTTTGTGGGAGGCTCTTTGTCTCGTCCAATCAGGAAGCAGAATTAGCACAAAGACAGATGTTTATGAAATTTACAATGTACAAAACACTGCAGACGCTAACTTTAAAAACAAAGTAGGTTTTCATCCAAAATACATAATTTTCATGTCTTTTCTTGCTCTACTTTAGTCTGTGTTTGCTAGAAAACGATTAATCAATTACTGAAATAGCCGACAACTATTTCAGTAATCGATTAGTTGTCGATTAATCGCTTAGTTGTTTCAGCCCTACGTCACGTCTTTGTCACATTTTTGTTGCTTTTCTGTCTCACTCGTTGCTATTTTGCTGTTAAGCTCTTAGATTTGGGTAAAGCTCGGTTAAGCCGGGGGTTTAAGAGGTTAAGGAGAACATTTAGACGCTTCTGTGATCTTCCAGAATGGACACGTGGCCAGTCCGCCCCTGTCTGTTACAAAGATTTGCTCAGAGGGATTTTTGGATAATTTAGACAAAATCTCTCTTAAAAAAAATCGAATTCTGGGTTTAAAGTTGAAATAAATCTGGCTCGGAACTAGATTCTACTGTTCTAAATGTTCTTAAATGCGAGACTTGGAGACTGAAGTGGAGACGCTGCTGCCAAAGTGGAGGCTTTACTGTGGAAATGAGGGATTTTAAATGAAAAGACGGGGTTTTGTTTATGGACAGAGCTGGATTTCGACAAATGCACACTGCAAAAAGTGTTTAACTAGATCAGTGTAAACATCTCAATTTGAGCACAATAATCCCAAATGTTTGTTGTTTTGACGAGTTAAGATGTTGTTGGTCATTTGTCCGAGATTATTTCACTTGTTCTGAGATGTTTCTGACTCGTTTCGATACATTTCGTCCTTATTTCAGGTCATTTTCTTTGCCAATGGGGAAAGAAAACTGGTCTTATCTCATTGGCAATTTTACTTTCTTATTTCAAGCGAGATTTACCCGAGAACTGGTCTGAAATGTCCTCAAACAAGCAAAGTAAACTCGGTCCGATCAGGAAAAGTGTCTAAATGAGTGAAAACCGACAAAAACAGGATCCATTTCCTCAATTCAAGTCATTTAAGCCAATGCTTGATATTTACTTTTTGCAGTGCAGCAAAAGAAAATAAAGAAATATCAACATAGCCACAGGCGGCGTCTCTGGAATCGCCCATATATGGTCACGTTTGAAAACAGTTTAACCTCTTACCCCCCGCCTGAACCAAATGCATTCTGTCCTCTTTGGCTGTTATATAGGCCTGTGTGACGCCTCATTTGTAATTTTTTTGTTGAATTTTTGTCACTTTTTGTTTAAATTTTTGTCACTTTTTTGTTGAATTTTTGTCACATTTTTGTTTAAATTTTTGTCACTTTTTGGTTGAATTTTTGTCACATTTTTGTTGAATTTTTGTCACATTTTTGTTGAAATTTTTGTCACTTTTTTGTTGAATTTTTGTTGAAATTTTTGTTTAAATTTTTGTCACATTTTTGTTGAATTTTTGTCACATTTTTGGTGATTTTTTGTCACATTTTTGTTGAATTTTGTCACATTTACATCCTTGTTTTCTTTTCATATTTTGTGGCTGTTTTGGTGCTTTTTTCCTAAGAAGCTTTTTGATTCGGGTAAAGCCAAACTGGATAAAATGGGTTCCGTTCAGGTGGGAGTTAAGAGGTTAAAAGGGAAACAATAGAACTTTTTCTAATTATTAAAAAACTACTTTAACAAATGCTGAATTATGAATATAGTTTCTACTAAATAAAGATACAAAGACATGGGGAGGAGCAAAGTGGTTCAACAGCCCATAAATACATAAATAACGGAGAATGCTAACAGGATGCTACATGTTAGCACTGTGCTAAAGCTAACAGCTAGCTACGACGGCCGTTTTTTCACTTCTACTGAACAATCTGCTGTGAATAAACATCCATATGGGCCGACTTGACTTTATTTATGTGACAAATAACTTTATATTCCACCAAACTAAAAAAAGAGTGAAAATTGTGTTTCCCAAAAAGACCCTATTTTCCCCCTCGCCGAGGCCACGCCCCCTTCTATGACGAGACGCCGTCTGTGTTTATAGTTGGGGATGAGAAGTCGAGTTTATGTCTGAAACTTCGGCTCGATATTTGTGTGGATTTCCCCAAAAATGAATCGACACATTTTGGCGTCTTTAACCCCTTAACTCCCGCCTGAACCGAGCACGTTTTCTCCAGTTTGGCTTTACCCCAATCCAAAAGCTTCTGGAAAACAATGAAGATGTGAGAAAAAAGTGAGGAAACTTTGACAAAAAAGTGACAAAAAAAAGACAAAAAAAAAGACAAAAAAAAAAAGACAAAAAATGACAAAAAAAGACAAAAAAAAGACAAAAAAAAAGACAAAAAAAAAAGACAAAAAATGACAAAAAAAGACAAAAAAAATGACAAAAAAAGACAAAAAAGACAAAGACAAAAAAAAGACAAAAAAAGAGAAAAAAAAGACCAAAAAATACAAAAAAAAATAGACAAAAAAAAGACAAAAAATGACCAAAAAATGACCAAAAAAAGAGAAAAAAAAAGAGAAAAAAAAGGCTAAAAATAACAAAATAAAAGGCAAAAAAAGGCAAAATAAAAGACAAAAAAAGGACTAAAACAATTAAAAAATAAAATAAAAAAGACAAAAGATGTGACAAAAAAATGTGACAAAAAAGTTCAAAATGAGTTGAAAACTCCCCAAAAAAGATGGAAAAAAATCTGATGACGTGAGGAAAAAGATCCATTTAAATGAGTTTTGTAGATCTTAGCTTTCAATTGAGGCGTTACACTGGCCTACAGGATTTGGGTAAAGCTGAACTGGAGAAAATGCTCTCGGAGTTAAGAGGTTAAAAGAGAGATTCCCAAACCGTTGTGACTGAAGCACCTGTTGCAGTACCGGCTCGCTCCACCGTGAGGCAGCGCAGTTTCTTTCTGAAGGGAGTTTGTCGAGAATCAAAGCTGAAAGAGCGGATGCAGATCTAAACCTGATCTTCTTATCATCAGCTTCATCGGCTTTACCCAAATCTAGAAGCTTCGTGAGTGCAGAGTTCAAAGCCAGAGTCATTTAGATGTTTATGTTTCTATATGAAGTTACTGAGCGCCAGAACTGCTTTTATTTTCAACCATCAAATCTAGATAAAGGACAGTTTAAATGTTATTACACGTTTAAAGCCAGTTATTACACGTTTAAAGCCAGTTATTACACGTTTAAAGCCAGTTATTACACGTTTAAAGCCAGTTATTACACGTTTAAAGCCAGTTATTACACGTTTAAAGCCCCTAAAGTCTCGTGGAGCCACTAAAGTGCAGATGTTGTAAAAGAGTGGAATGAAAACGGCCCTAAAGTTTAGTCCCCGTGTTTGTTCCTCCCGTCTCCCGCAAAGGAAACGACCATATTTGGATTACAGCGTCACCTCGGCCTTTCCTGCTACACGTGGACACCAAACATGCCAGTATTTGTGAATGAGGAAGCGTGGGAAAAAGACTAAGGAGGTGACTTTTCTCCCGCAGCGCCTCGCCCTCCGTTCCGCTTCTTCTTCCTGCGGCGGCCATGTTTGTAGTTCCTCACGATTCGTTTTCTGCTCTTTGATCAGGTTTTTCAGCTTCTATTGCACTCGCTAAAGTCATAATAAAATCTGCACGTTTTTAATCTCGTTTACCCTTCTTTGTGCGGCGGCCATTTTTGTAGTTTCCCCCCCCCCGATCTTTAAAAACTCTAAAGCGGCGGACGAGCGATTCTAAATTCCCCCCGTTTTCGTCTTCGGGGGAGATGTTGTGTAGTTTTGTGAGGAGCTTCGTCGTCCTCCATGTTTGTAGTTCCTTCCTTGTGGTTGTGTAGTTCCGTTACTTGACCTGGTCCGGAGCTGCAGTGCCGGTCCTGGCCGCCGGGGGCAGCAGGGGGACCGTGGCTTCGATGAGGGCGGGGTTTAGGATGATGGGCAGCGACATGGGCGGGACCCCGACCTGAAGCGGCGACGCCAGCGGCTGCAGGATGAGAGGGGAGGGGCTCAGCGAGGAGGGGGCGGGGCTCAGGGAGGAAGGGGGCGGGGTCGGGGCGGAGGGAGGCGGCGACGGGGCTTCAGGACCTGGAAATGAGAGAAGAAGAAAGATTGAAGCAGGTTTAAGGCTTTATATATGGAGGGATTTTGGATCTGGTTTAACCTCTTAACTCCCGCCTGAACCGAGAGCTTTTTCTCCAGGTCAGCTTTACCCAAATCCTGTAGGCCAGTGTGACGCCTCATTTCAAAGCTAAGACCTACAAAACTCATCTAAATGGATCTTTTTTCCTCACGTCATCAGATTTTTTCCATCTTTTTGGGGGGGTTTTCAACTCATTTTTGAAACTTTTTTGTAATTTTTTTGTCAAATAGTAAATTTTTGAAACTTTTTGTCACATGTTCATCATTTTTTCATCATTTTTTCGTCAATTTTTTTGTACATTTTTCGTCATTTTTTTGTATATTTTTGAAAACAAAATTGTAATTTTTTTTGTACATTTTTTCATAATTTTTTCATCCATTTTTTCATCAATTTTTGTGTCATTTTTTTGTCATTTTTTGTCAATTTTTCGTCATTATTTTGTCACTGTCATTTTTTGTACAATTTTTGTCATTTTTTCTTGTTTTTTTTGGTCAATTTTTTGTCCGTTTTTTGTCCGTTTTTTTTCTCTCTTTTTTGTCACATCATTGTTTTTGTCAATTTTTGGTCATTTTTTGTAAAACATTTTGTCCATTTTTAGTGATATTTTTGCCACTTTTTCATCATTTGTTTCGTCAAGTTTTTGTCAATTTTTCGTCATTTTTTTGTGATATTTTTGTCTTCGTTTTTTTGTCAAATTTTTTGTCAGTTTTTTTTTCTCTCTTTTTTGTCACATCTTCATCACTTTCTGTCATATTTGTGTCTTTTTTTTGACGATTTTTTGTCGCATTTTCATCATTTTTGTGACATTTTTTCGTCAATTTTTCTTCATTTTTTTGTCAAATTTTTGCTGAATTCTTGTTGATTTTTTGTCACTTTTTCGTTATTTTTTTGTCAATTATTGCTGAATTTTTGTCAATTTTTTTTGCGTTTACATCCTTGTTTTCTTCTCATTTTTTGTGGCTGTTTTGGTGCTTTTTTAACATGTGTGTAGTCAATTTTTTGTAAATTTTTCGTCATCATTTTGTCACTTTCTGTCATATTTGTGTCTTTTTTTTGTCCATTTTTTTGTCCATTTTTGTCGCATTTTCATCATTTTTTGACATTTTTCGTCAATTTTTGTGACATTTTTTTGTCAAAGTTTTGTCAAAGTTTTGTCAAATTTTTGTTGAATTTTTGTCACTTTTTCGTCATTGATGAAAAAGTGGCAAAAATGTCACAAAAATGTCACAAAAATTGACGAAAAATTGATGAAAAAATGTGACAAAACGTGACAAAAATGTGATAAAAAATTGCCGAAAAAATTACAAAAATTTGACAAAGTTTTGTCAAAGTTTTGTCAAATTTTTGTAGAATTTTTGTGACGTTTTTGTTGATTTTTGCTGAATTTTTGCTGAATTTTTATCACATTTTTGTTGAATTTTGGTTTCATTTATTTTAGTTTTTGTCACTTTTTTGTCACGTTTACATCCTTGTTTTCTTCTCATTTTTTGTGGCTGTTTTGATGCTTTTCTCCCAAGAAGCTTTTTGATTAGGGTAAAGCCAAACTGGAGAAAATGGGATCCGCTCAGGTGGGAGTTAAAAGGTTAAAGCCTTGAGTTTGGCATATTTTACTTTGTGACTTTTAATGCTCTTAATGCCCTGTGGAAACTATTGTAAAATCTCACTCCTAAAACCTTCTAAATCTTGTTTTTGAAAGTGTGGTTTGTGACTCACTGTTGCTGCTGTTGGCGCCCTCTTGTGGCGAGGCCGGTCGGCTGGGGCTCTGCGACTGCGGCGGCGGCGTCTGCGGGAGCGCGGAAGGCGGGGAGGGCGAGGGGGGAGCGGGAGGAGGAGGCGGCGTCTGGGGAGAGGGAGGTCTGAGCGCGGACTCCGCTGGAGGGCCTGGGTCTGAGGGAGAAGGGTCGGACAGTGAGTTCCTGAACACGTTCTGCTCCTCGTTCACATGAGAAACGGCGGGAGGACCTGGGATGACGGTCTGCTTGAAGAGCTCCTCCTTCAGGTGAGGCAGGAAGCACACGATGCGCTCCCAGGTGATGCCCCACAGGTCCGAGTACCCGCCCGAGCCCGGGTCAGCGCTGTGGAAGATCCCAGCCGTGTCCATGACCAGGAGCATGTTCTTCAGGGACTCGGGGATGGCCTCCAGCTGCACAACACAAGGACAGGCACCATGAGACCAGTGGTTCTCAACCCCCATTTTAACAGTAAAAGGGATCCGTGACCCCCACTCGGGTCACACCGTGAGAAATGTTAGAAATGTTAGCCGACATAATTCTTAACCTCTTAACTCCCGCCTGAACCGAGAGCATCTTTTTCCTCACGTCATCACATTTTTTTTCCCATTATTTTTTTGTTGGGTATTTTTTTGTCAATTTTTTATCACATTTTCGTCACATTTTTGTCATTTTTTTTGTCACATTTTTGTCATTTTTTGGTCAATATTTTATGACATTTTTGTATTTTTTTTGTCATTTTTTATCATATTTTTGTATTTTTTTGTCAGATTTTTGTCAATTTTTTGTCACATTTTTGCCACTTTTTCATAAATTTTTCGTCACTTTTTTTGTCCCATTTCCATCATTGTTTTCATCTCAGCTTTTTTCCAGAAGCTTTTGGATTGGGGTAAAGCCAAACTGGAGAAAATGTGCTCGGTTCAGGTGGGAGTTAAGGGGTTAAAAAAAAAGAAAAGAAAAAAGGCTAAAATTAAATTCATCAAACTACAAACAAATAATGAAATAATAAAATAGCAAACACACAAGCTACAATAAAATATGAGATTATATGTTAATGAAAATATGGCTATTTTATCTAAATGATCTGGCGACCCCCCAAATTTGTCTCGAGACCCCCTTGGGGGTCCCGACCCCCAGGTTGAGAACCGCTGCATTAGACAATCTCACTGGGGCCGAGCAGCCAAACATGCGAGAAAAAAACATTAAAAACTCTTAAAAACGGGGAGTTTCTGAACCGACTTATGTCTCAGACTCATTAGCCTACAATAGGGGTAGGCAACGTCAGGCCCGGGGGCCAAATCCAGCCCTCCAGCACAGAACCTCTGGCCCCCATGATGATTTTGAGAAATATTATTATGCAAATACCTGTTAAATTACCATAAAATGTGAGAAATAGTGTCAGTATTTTAAAAATGTCCTGGCAGAACATCCCACTTGGTCATATTATATAATGTAAAACGGGGATTCTAGACCCAAAAGTGGGAAAAAACATTTTCAGTGGGTCGCGAGTCTAAAGGGAACTTTTATTCAATATTTACCCCAATCCAAAATCTTCTGAAAAAAAGCTGTGAAAATAGCAACAAAACTGAGATGAAAACAATGATGGAAATAGGACAAAAAAGTGACGCAAAATTTATGAAAAAGTGGCAAAAATGTCACAAAAATGTCACAAGAAATTGACAAGAAATTGAAAAAAAAATTACAAAAAAATTACAAAAAAATGACAAAAATGTGGAAAAAAATTGACAAAAAAATTGCAAAAAATTGACAAAAATTTGACAAAAAATTGATAAAAAATTGACAAAAAAATGACAAAAAAGTTACAAAAATGAGTTGAAAACCCAACAAAAAAATGATGGACAAAAAGATGTGATGACGTGAGGAAAAAGATCCTCTCGGTTCAGGCGGGAGTTAAGAGGTTAAAATGTTTGTTATTGGGTTGTTTTGATCATAATTTCAGTCTTGTCACAAAAATGTGTGTGGAATATACAATATTTTATACGATATATGACAAATTAGTTTTGTTTGGGGTCGTCCTGGGTAATGTTCGGTCCCGAAGCCACGTAAGAACCACTGATGGAAAACATTGGTATTTGCAGAAAAAAGTTATATTGCTAAAAAAGTAATATTTACTAAAGTCGCTACTTCCGGGGTTAGCGTAGCTGTTAGCATTGATCTCCGCTAACCCGGATGTAGCGATTTTGGTAAAGATGACTTTCCGTGAGGCTCACCAGGAGGTCGCTGGAGCCGGCGTGCATGTACTTGTCCATGAAGTCCAGGATGGTGAGCCACAGAGCAGCGAAGGTCGGCAGAGAGAGGAGCGGAGACAGATGCTGCAGGAACACCTGGAACAACACGCTTTATGAACACTGTCCTCACAGGGCCACCGTACAGGAGCATTCACACACTCACACACAACTGATACACAACTCATACACTCATTAATGCGAGACACTTTAGGTGAAAGTATTGATGTTTCACGCAGTGGTGGAAGTGGAGATTTGTATCTATTTTCCTCCTTTACATCTTAGTTTTCATGTCAGATATAAAAATGATGATGTTTATTTGATGATGTTTTGTCTGCGAGGTGGGGGCGACCCGGAAGTAGAAAGGCCGTCTTTCCCGCGGGTTTTCATTCATAAATATTGACAGATTTGACATCCACGTGTCCTGCTAAGGGGCCCCGTGATGACGCTTTCACCCAAATATGGTGTTTTTCCTCCTACGAGACGCTGGAGCGGAAAAGTGGAAGAACGGGCCGAGCATGCGCACTCGGTACAAAACTTCAGGGCTGGTTTTCTCTGAATGAGAGAAGCCGCACTCGGGCAGAGCCTGAGCCCTTATAGAAGCTCCCACAGACTCCACACTTTACAGGCTGAGACACAACAAGATTATGAAGGTTTTTCAGAGGGATTTTTTAATATCTAATTCCTAGCCTGATTTATTCAGCTTTGAAACCAAAAAAACAGGCGGAATTTGAGTTTTTACAGATTTTTTCACAGATGATTAGTTTATTGAAAAACTAAACAAAATATCCAAAATCCCCTCTGAAAAAATCTAAGTTACTAATATGTCAATAAAATAAATTTTGTTGCCCAAAATATAGGCAATTTTGGCCATTTTAATGCTCAAAATGCCTTATTTTTATGTGAAAACATAAAATGACAGAAAAAATGCAATACATTTTTTTCTCATATTTATATCTGTGATGTTCAGCAAAAGTTTCAAATTGAAATCTCTCCATTTATTTTTTCCCTATTCACCTGCAGTGTCTCGCCTTAAGGGCAAGTTAGAGCTTTAAAAACAGTAAAAGGTCTATGTCATTATTGTGAAAGAAATGAAGCGAATTTAAGCCTTTCCAATGACGTTTAAAGGGACTGTACGGAGTTTAAAAATGTTTAAATTATGTATTTTCCTCCCCTACATGTTCCTCCATGTCCTAATGTGTAGAATGAGCTCAGACCTGCCTCTAAAATCCTGCACCGTTGCTCAGAAAGTGCCGTCATGCATGAGCTTAATACAGAAGCTGCAGTTACACATATGGCCTGAGGTGGCAGTAGTGAGTATAACATGGCTAACTTGCATCCAGCCCCTTTAAGCCCTCCTGATCACACGGTCGGGCACTTCCTGGAGCTCGTACCTTGGAGAGCAGCGTGCAGGCTCTCATCCTGGTCTCCTCCATCCCTCCCACGTCTGCCGGGCTGATGTTCTCCAGGAGTTTGGTGAGGAGCGGGAACAGGACCTGCTCACACACACAGAGATTCAGCGAGTTCTCCCTGAAGATGTTTGGAAGATGTTTGGAGATGTTGGGAGGTGTTTCGTGGAGACCTTGTTGAAGCAGGACTCCCACTCGGCGGCGTCCAGCGTCTGCAGGTCGTGCACCAGCAGCGCCCTCTGCAGGTACGTGAGCGCCTGCATTCGCACCTGTCGCCGGGCGTCGGTGCAGAGCCACGCGATCCCTGAGGAACACAGGAGAAGAAGAGGAGGAGAGACATCAGAGAAGAAGAAGAGGAGGAGAGACATCAGAGAAGAAGAAGGAGGAGAGACATCAGAGAAGAAGAAGAGGAGGAGAGACATCAGAGAAGAAGAAGAAGAGGAGAGACATCAGAGAAGAAGAAGAAGAGGAGAGACATCAGAGAAGAAGAGGAGAGACATCAGAGAAGAAGAAGAAGAGGAGAGACATCAGAGAAGAAGAGGAGAGACATCAGAGAAGAAGAGGAGAGACATCAGAGAAGAAGAGGAGAGACATCAGAGAAGAAGAAGAAGAGGAGAGACATCAGAGAAGAAGAGGAGAGACATCAGAGAAGAAGAGGAGAGACATCAGAGAAGAAGAAGAGGAGGAGAGACATCAGAGAAGAAGAAGAGGAGGAGAGACATCAGAGAAGAAGAAGGAGGAGAGACATCAGAGAAGAAGAAGAAGAGGAGAGACATCAGAGAAGAAGAAGAGGAGAGACAGAGAAGAAGAAGAAGAAGAGGAGGAGATGAGTCTGTAATGAAACGACTGAAGCCCGCAGTATCCGCACCTTGCAGCAGGGGGCACCAGCAGCTCGTCCACAGAGTTTGGGAGTCGGCCTCGATCTTCTTCCCCTCGGCCTCCAGGTGGCGCTGTTCCTCGGCCCAGGAGCTGTAGATGCTGGCGGCGCGAGTGTGCAGCGTGTGCATCAGGTCCAGCAGCTGCAAAAACACACAAGAAGATATAAAGTATATATAAAAAACTGTGTTAATTTATTCATATTTATTCACATTGAATCAAACAGGGGAAAAAGGGAACATGGATGCTTTTGTTTATGTGGAAACATATATAAAATGATCAATAATCCCAGATAAGAGGTAGAGTTTCATCATCTATCTGTGAGGAACCAGCTCGATGATGAACTTCACCAACTTTACCGACGTGAAGGCGAGAAGCTGCAGGTGGAAAACTCAACAGAGGGAGGTTTAAATGTCTGGTTTCATTTTGTGATTGAGATCAGTGGGTGAGGACAGCTCTTCTGTGTAATACCACCCCCTGGTGGCCGGGACGACTCCAAACACTCTTTGTAAACGGGTTCCTCTGTAGTTTTGGGCCTCATTGGCTCCAGAGTTTCTCTCTTTCTAAAAAATGCTACGACCCCTGTGACACCACTGGGGCGGGTCAGGTTTTAACCATGCTGGTTTTTGTGCTACAGAAATAAATAGTTTAAGCCAAAGTCTATGATTCACAAGCTCTGGAGGAAACTGCGCAGCCATGACAATGTCACAGGCCACACAGGATCAATCTCCTGTATATTTATAAATAAACAATGTGGATTTTCTAAGCGGATAAAAGGGGGAACTATATTGTAAGGCGAAATAATTACCAGGAGTAGTTCGAAATCACTTTACTGTGCGGAAGCCAAACTACTCCTGGTATTATTACGCCTTACAATATAGTTCCCCCTTTTATCCGCTTAGAAAATCCACATTGTTTAATTGTGGGTAATTATACTTTGTAGTGGAACACTTCACGTAACCATATTTAAATAGGGAAAACGTGGAAGAGCTTGGTAGCTTCTATCTTGACCTGTTTTGGAGCTATAGAGGAGAGAGGGAGAGGCTAAATGCTAACGCCGTCTGTGTTTACGTGGCTGAAGGCACGGGGGAAGATCAGACAGGTCCTAAAGAACTCGTCAAAGCTCAGGTAAGAACATATCTCAGTATGTAAAAACGGTGGCCTATTCCTTTAAAGGGGGGGTATTATGCAAAATGGACTTTCTCAAGCTTTCCATCATGTTATTTTGTCACTCCCTCATTAAAAACATGGCTGAAGTGTTGCCTTGGCACATTCACGTATTTCTGAGTCATCTGTACAAACTCTGATGGCGGCCATTTTAGGGATAGGTTTGCCTGAGTCCTCCTAGGAACGCCCCCACCTCCTGGAGACGCCTCCGAGCTTTCGTCACCAGCCGAGTAACCGACCACTGCTCCTCAGCAGAACCCCCTCCCCACTGATGCCACAGACAGCGTGTGGAGGGGGCGTGTCTAAAGGCTCAGAGGTTCTTAAAGAGACAGAGGCCTATTTCAAGACATTCACTACAGCCATTTTGAGAGAGACATTTTATACAAGGCAGTTATTCTAATTTACTGCATTTACAGACCAACAGAAGGTTTGTCATCATTGTAGTGTGATATAGACTGGTGCTATGGGACTGAAAAAAAGCAGAATACTCCCTCTTTAAATAAAACAAAAAACAAGTCTGTAAAGTGTGACTGAAGGTCAGATGTTGTGAAAGTGTGGAATGAAAACAGCCCTAAAGTTTAGTCCCTTTGTCTGCACATGTGTCCTGTGGATATTCCTCTTTAGCTGCTGCTGTCTTCCACAAAGGAAATGCCCATATTTGGATCACAGCGTCATCTCAGTCACAGCCTTTCCTGCTACACGTGGATACCAAACATGCATTTCCCCACGCTTATAGTATCACTTTTTAGGTTCATTTTGCCAGACACTAAGGTTAGAGATGTTAAAGATCTTTTACCTTTACATGTTTCAGCCGCCATCTGCAGGCCGTCATCAGAAGCATCACCGGCGTGCGGTGACGTGTCACTTATCAGCTGTTCTTACTTCCGAGGCCTGACCAGCCTGACGGTCCCAACAGGTCTGACAGACGGGCCACGCCCCCTGCCGCCCGGTGGATTCAGGGCGACAGGGGGCGTGGTCATTGGAGGAGGGTGTCCCAGGTGTGGGACAGGAAAAACGCTCCTTCGTCACGGTTGATTGTGTCGGTGCTCTGTTTCCTGATTTCTACGGCTTCTTTTGAATTTGTTGGTGTCCGAAATAGCCGATTTTAAACTCTCCGGTTCTGCCTTTTCTTTTTTTGTTCGTGCGAGTCGTCCCCTTGTTTCTTTTTCGCATTCTATTTGATGTTCCTTTTTTCTTATGTGGAAAGGTCGTCCTGTTTCTCCTATGTATGATTTATTGCACGATTTGCAGGGTATCTCGTGAATTGCGTTGCGTTTTTAACATCTCTAACCCTCGTGTCTGACAAAATGAACCCAAAAAGTGATACTATAAAGTAGACACAATGAACGTTACAAAGTTTCTCCACACTTATTCATTCAGACATGTTGGCGTCACTTCAGGCTTGAAAACCTCCTGAAATACTCCTGTTTTTTACTCTGAACGCCGTCCGCCATGTTTCCTCCTGCAGCGTCTGGCCTTACACGGACACAAGATGATGTCATGGCGCTGACAGACGGCGGTGAGTAGAAAGGGGGCGGTACTTACGTCCTGACTGACCTGTAATGACACCGTGTGGTAGCTCGCCGGGACGCCCTCCTCCTCCTCCTCGTCGCTATGGGTACGGGACAGCCTCTGATTGGCCGCCCGGCCGCCGATCCTCCTCGCCCCGCCCCCCGCCTCTCTCTCGCGGCCGCCGTTCTTCTTCCGCAGCCGCGACTTGGACGAGTCGTACTTGTGGCTCTTCTTCTTGTCGTGGTTCCTGTAGCCTGAGGGACAGACGGGGAACAGTCACCACAGAGTCACAGAGTCAGATACTTGGACAGTCAGCATAAAGTCAGGATGAAACCGGGTCAGTATGAATGTTTTGTGTCACTGATAAACTCACGTCATCAGATTTTTTTCCATCATTTTTTTGTTGGGTATTCAACTCATTTTTGTAACTTTTTTGTCACATTTTTGTCATTTTTTCGTCCATTTTTTTTTCATATTTTTGTCACATTTTTGTCAAATTTTTATCACATTTTTGTCATTTTTTGTCATTTTTTTGTCAAATGTTTTGTCAAATTTTGGTCATTTTCTCATACATTTTTCTCAATTCCTTGTGACATTTTTGTGAAATTTTTGCCACTTTTTCATAAATTTTTCATCACCGTTTTCTCACTTTTTTGTCACATTTCCATCATTGTTTTCGTCTCAGTTTTGTTGCTATTTTCACACCTTTTTCCAGAAGCTTTTGGATTGGACTAAAGCCAAACTGGAGAAAATGTGCTCGGTTCAGGTGGGAGTTAAGGGGTTAAGCAGATCAACATTTTCAATCAATAAGGGAAAGAAAAATGATATTTAATGAAAGATGAAGCGTAATCATGGGACTGTTTGAGATTTGTGGCTGATTCAGACACACGGGTTTGTGCAGATAAAGGCACAATGAGGACGGTTTCTGCCAGACAAATGACTGGGTTTCAGGCGACATCACAGCCTATAATATTATATAGAGGAAAAATGATTTTGTTTTTCAGGAAATGTTTGTTCGTGTACAGAGAGATCATGGAGCCTGTGACTAGGGCTGGGTACCTACTTGGTACCGACCGAAAAGCTCCTGTAGGGGGCGGTATCGTATAATGTCCTTTCTCTCTTTTTATCACGGCTTTAGTGGGAATTCTACTCAAAACATGAAGTTCCAGGTGCAAAGCAGTGATAAAAAGAGAGAAAGGACATTATTACCTCCTGAGCTGCTAAAGGTAAAGGTAAAGCCCATGTGTTTCTTGTTGTCACTGCTTTTCTCTTTTTCTAAGAGTCTAGTTTCTTATTCAGGCCAGGTTTAGTCCTGATTTTTAACCAGTTTACTGTAAGTCCTGGTTTAGTCCTGGTTTAGTCCTGGCTCAGTCCGCGGCTCTGCCATCTCTGATAATGACTGAAGTGTTAGAGTTACAGCTTCGCTTCTGCATTTGTGCTGAAGCTGCTCATGAGTTCAGGCTTTTTTAGACTCACTGCGGATCATTTATTGACCGAAGTACCGAAAATTAGCACCAAAAAAAAAAAGTTTTTCGATACAGCCCCCTACTGGAGCTTTTCGGTCGGTACCAAGTAGGTACCCAGCCCTACTTATGACCTGAGCCTCTGACCAGACAGAGCTCTGGGCCTCTGCAGTTTCCTCCTCGCCGCAGAAAGGAATGAGCCTGGTGTCCAGAACAGCAGGATGAGCAACTACATCTACAATAAGTTCACTAAACTCAGGGACAATGGAATATTTCTGGATAAATATTTGGGGTGTAACGGTTCAGCTCTCGCAGTTCGTGCATCACGGTGCAAGAACAACATAAAAAATAATATGATGATTTTAAAATAAAGTATCTTAAATGTCCAATGAGCTGTAAGAATCACCAACACTGTACAGTGAGCTGGGGCGAGGGTGGGCATCCGGACCCCGCCCTTGTTCAGCCTCATCATTCACTCTCAGTCTCGGTCCTGGTCCTGGTCCGGATCCGGGTCTTACCTCCGTTCAGACTGGCCTCCACGAACACGCGTATGGCCCGGACGCAGAGCTCGAAGTTGTGCGGCGTGACGTGGGCGGCGTCCCTCACGATGAAGGACAGCGTCTCCACACACTTGATGAGGGACTTGGTGTCGTGTTGGCCCAGGTCCTGCCCCACCGTCAGGCTGTACTGGTTCACCAGCGCGTGCCGCACCTCCGCCTTCGACCTCAGGGCGGGCGCCAAGTCCGCTCTGGGGGTCGGCGAGTCGGGCTTGGGGCTCGCAGAGGAGGAGGGGGAGGGCTTCAGCTCCAGGTCGTCTTTACCCACCTGAGGCAGAACCAGAGCAAGAGGTCAGGAATTAGCAGCAAAGCGGTCTAGTCCAAACGACGACTTTAAAGTCCGTACCACGAGCCAGCCGCTGCTCACGTCGGAGTCCGTGGTGGAGCGCGGGAGGCGGGATTTACTGTGCTCGCTGTAGACCTCGGGGTCAGACGTGTATCCACGATCCAGACTCAGCTCCGAGTGACGGGACGAGAGCTCGCTGTCCGACTGAGCGCCTGAGGAGAGAGAACAGATCAGTACGAGAGCCTGAGGAGAGAGAACAGATCAGTACGAGAGCCTGAGGAGAGAGAACAGATCAGGAGAGAGGCTGAGGAGAGAGAACAGATCAGGAGAGAGGCTGAGGAGAGAGAACGGATCACTATGAGAACCTGAGGAGAGAGAACAGATCACTATGAGAGCCTGAGGAGAGAGAACAGATCAGTACGAGAGCCTGAGGAGAGAGAACAGATCAGGAGAGAGTCTGAGGAGAGAGAACGGATCACTATGAGAACCTGAGGAGAGAGAACAGATCAGGAGAGAGCCTGAAGAGAGAGAACAGATCAGGAGAGAGTCTGAGGAGAGAGAACGGATCACTATGAGAACCTGAGGAGAGAGAACAGATCACTACGAGAGCCTGAGGAGAGAGAACAGATCACTATGAGAACCTGAGGAGAGAGAACAGATCACTACGAGAGCCTGAGGAGAGAGAACAGATCACTACGAGAGTCTGAGGAGAGAGAACAGATCAGTACGAGAGCCTGAGGAGAGAGAACAGATCACTACGAGAGCCTGAGGAGAGAGAACAGATCACTACGAGAGTCTGAGGAGAGAGAACAGATCAGTACGAGAGCCTGAGGAGAGAGAACAGATCACTACGAGAGCCTGAGGAGAGAGAACAGATCAGGAGAGAGACTGAGGAGAGAGAACAGATCACTACGAGAGCCTGAGGAGAGAGAACAGATCACTATGAGAGCCTGAGGAGAGAGAACCGATCACTACGAGAGCCTGAGGAGAGAGAACAGATCACTAGGAGAGCCTGAGGAGAGAGAACAGATCAGGAGAGAGACTGAGGAGAGAGAACAGATCAGTACGAGGGCCTGAGGAGAGAAAACAGATCAGTACGAGAGCCTGAGGAGAGAGAACAGATCACTACGAGAGCCTGAGGAGAGAGAACAGATCACTATGAGAGTCTGAGGAGAGAGAACAGATCAGGAGAGAGCCTGAGGAGAGAGAACAGATCAGTACGAGAGGCTGAGGAGAGAGAACAGATCACTACGAGAGCCTGAGGAGAGAGAAAAGATCAGTACGAGAGCCTGAGGAGAGAGAACAGATCAGGAGAGAGCCTGAGGAGAGAGAACAGATCACTACGAGAGTCTGAAGAGAGAAAACAGATCACTAATAGAGCCTGAGGAGAGAGAACAGATCAGTACGAGAGTCTGAGGAGAGAGAACAGATCACTACGAGAGCCTGAGGAGAGAGAACAGATCAGTACGAGAGTCTGAGGAGAGAGAACAGATCACTACGAGAGCCTGAGGAGAGAGAACAGATCACTACGAGAGCCTGAGGAGAGAGAACAGATCACTACGAGAGCCTGAGGAGAGAGAACAGATCAGTACGAGAGTCTGAGGAGAGAGAACAGATCAGTACGAGAGCCTGAGGAGAGAGAACAGATCAGTACGAGAGTCTGAGGAGAGAGAACAGATCACTACGAGAGCCTGAGGAGAGAGAACAGATCACTACGAGAGCCTGAGGAGAGAGAACAGATCAGGAGAGAGACTGAGGAGAGAGAACAGATCACTACGAGAGCCTGAGGAGAGAGAACAGATCACTACGAGAGCCTGAGGAGAGAGAACAGATCACTACGAGAGCCTGAGGAGAGAGAACAGATCACTACGAGAGCCTGAGGAGAGAGAACAGATCACTATGAGAGTCTGAGGAGAGAGAACAGATCACTATGAGAGCCTGAGGAGAGAGAACAGATCAGGAGAGAGAACAGATCACTACGAGAGCCTGAAGAGAGAGAACAGATTAGGAGAGAGCCTCTGCGTGTGGTACCTGTGTCGTGGTCGCTGGAGGCGGAGCTCTGCAGCCTGAGACTGGCCGGCGCCCTGACCCCGGCCCCGATGCACTCCAGGAGGGAGAAGAGCGTGTACCAGTGCTCCGTGCTGTGGATGTTGGCGGCGTTGGTCTTCAGCAGCTCGTGGAGGCCGTAGGCGATCTCTCGACTCACGCGGAACAGGACGTGAGGCTTCATCATGAGCAGCAGCCGCAGAGAGAGGAGCACCTGCGGAAACCAGGACGGCAAGGTCAAATATCACAGAGGAACTGAGGAACATCACAGGGAAACACGGCTATTAACAAGGTCAGATATCACCAAGGAACTGAGGAACATCATGAGGAAACACGGCTATTAACAAGGTCAGATATCACCAAGGAACTGAGGAACATCATGAGGAAACACGGCTATTAACAAGGTCAAATATCACAGAGGAACTGAGGAACATCAGGGGAAATATGGCTATTAACAAGGTCAGATATCACAGAGGAACTGAGGAACATCACAGGGAAACACGGCTATTAACAAGGTCAGATATCACCAAGGAACTGAGGAACATCAGGGGGAAACACGGCTATTAACAAGGTCAGATATCACCATGGAACTGAGGAACATCACAATGAAACACGGGTATTAACAAGGTCAGATATCACCAAGGAACTGAGGAACATCACGGGGAAACACGGCTATTAACAAGGTCAGATATCACCAAGGAACTGAAGAACATCAGGGGGAAACACGGCTATTAACAAGGTCAGATATCACAGAGGAACTGAGGAACATCACGATGAAACACGGCTATTAACAAGGTCAGATATCACAGAGGAACTGAGGAACATCACGAGGAAACACGGCTATTAACAAGGTCAGATATCACCAAGGAACTGAGGAACATCAGGGGGAAACACGGCTATTAACAAGGTCAGATATCACCATGGAACTGAGGAACATCACAGGGAAACACGGCTATTAACAAGGTCAGATATCACCAAGGAACTGAGGAACATCACGGGGAAACACGGCTATTAACAAGGTCAGATATCACAGAGGAACTGAGGAACATCACGAGGAAACACGGCTATTAACAAGGTCAGATATCACTAAGGAACTGAGGAACATCAGGGGAAACACGGCTATTAACAAGGTCAGATATCACCAAAGAACTGAGGAACATCACGGGGAAACACGGCTATGAACAAGGTCAGATATCACCAAGGAACTGAGGAACATCACGAGGAAACACGGCTATTAACAAGGTCAGATATCACCAAGGAACTGAGGAACATCACGGGGAAACATGGCTATTACAAGGTCAGATATCACAGAGGAACTGAGGAACATCACGAGGAAACACGGCTATTAACAAGGTCAGATATCACAGAGGAACTGAGGAACATCACGGGGAAACACGGCTATTAACAAGGTCAGATATCACTAAGGAACTGAGGAACATCACGAGGAAACACGGCTATTAACAAGGTCAGATATCACAGAGGAACTGAGGAACATCACAAGGAAACACGGCTATTAACAAGGTCAGATATCACAGAGGAACTGAGGAACATCACGAGGACACACGGCTATTAACAAGGCCAGATATCACCGAGGAACTGAGGAACATCACGGGGAAACACGGCTATTAACAAGGTCAGATATCACAGAGGAACTGAGGAACATCACGAGGAAACACGGCTATTAACAAGGTCAGATATCACCAAGGAACTGAGGAACATCACGAGGAAACACGGCTATTAACAAGGTCAGATATCACCAAGGAACTGAGGAACATCACGATGAAACGCGGCTATTAACAAGGTCAGATATCACCAAGGAACTGAGGAACATCACGGAGAAACACGGCTATTAACAAGGTCAGATATCACCAAGGAACTGAGGAACATCACAATGAAACACGGGTATTAACAAGGTCAGATATCACCAAGGAACTGAAGAACATCAGGGGGAAACACGGCTATTAACAAGGTCAGATATCACCAAGGAACTGAGGAACATCACGGGGAAACACGGCTATTAACAAGGTCAGATATCACAGAGGAACTGAGGAACATCACAGGGAAACACGGCTATTAACAAGGTCAGATATCACCAAGGAACTGAGGAACATCACGGGGAAACACGGCTATTAACAAGGTCAGATATCACCAAGGAACTGAGGAACATCACGGGGAAACACGGCTATTAACAAGGTCAGATATCACAGAGGAACTGAGGAACATCAGGGGAAACACGGCTATTAACAAGGTCAGATATCACCAAGGAACTGAGGAACATCACGGGGAAACACGGCTATTAACAAGGTCAGATATCACCAAGGAACTGAGGAACATCACGGGGAAACACGGCTATTAACAAGGTCAGATATCACCAAGGAACTGAGGAACATCACGGGGAAACACGGCTATTAACAAGGTCAGATATCACCAAGGAACTGAGGAACATCACGGGGAAACATGGCTATTAACAAGGTCAGATATCACCAAGGAACTGAGGAACATCACGGGGAAACACGGCTATTAACAAGGTCAGATATCACAGAGGAACTGAGGAACATCACGAGGAAACACGGCTATTAACAAGGTCAGATATCACAGAGGAACTGAGGAACATCACGGGGAAACACGGCTATCACAGGTAAAGTTCTTACCTGTGAGCTGATCTCCTCCCGCCGCAGCAGCCGTATGGCGAGCCGCAGCAGCCCCACCACTCCTCGCTCCACCAGGAAACACGAGTCGTTGGCCTGGACGCACAGCTGGTACAGGTGGTCCCTCACGGTCTGCCACACGCAGGACACGCGGTCCCTGCACCACACGGGAAGACCAGGTCAGGAGTCACGTTCACGTCTCAAACCTGGACTAAACTGGAGCTTTATGAGGTTCACGTGCTGGAATGGAAAGACAGGAAGGAGGAGCGTGAACCTGTTTTCCAGAACGATCCGCAGCAGCATCTCCAGGCAGAAGGCGGCGTCCTCCTCGTCGTACGTCTCCTCGTCCGGAGTCACGGAGATCAGGGCCTGCGGGACGTCGGGGCAGGCAGAGGAGGCTCCAAAGTCAAAAGTCTGTCTGTGGATGTGGTGGTTTTACTTTTTACTGAAGTGTAAAGTGCGGCGTTACCTTCATGAGCTCCTGCAGAGACTCCAGCTGAAGGAACTTGCTCTCCGTGATCAGCTTCTCCGGGTCACATTGCTGAAGAAAGATTGGATTAAGCATTAGGGCGAACAAAGAAAATGCAAACATGTTGTTTTCCTCACTGAGGTGAAGGTGCACTTGCTTTACAGCAGACGTCTCAGACATTCGGCCCGGGGGCCAAATGCGGCCCGCGAGGTCATTTTTTGCGGCCCGCGAGATAATTACTTATTTATATTATATGTATTAAACACATTAGAACTACATTTCCCATGAGGCACCACGCGGTAGCGCCAACGCTGCTGCGGACGCGTTATCAACTTTTTTCAACAGAGAAACAAACTAAAAGCAGCGACAGAGAGAGGAGCTTCTGAAACAGGTGGAGACGTCAGAACGTGAGGAGAAACTTCAGTTGTTCAGCTAAACATGTGCTGGAAAAGTTACAGCTGCAACAGGACAAAAAACACCTTTACATATTTACCTTTAGGACTTTGCAAAGCGAACACATTGTATTAGTGTTTCAAAGCGTCACAACAGTAAAGTGAGGAGCCTTTTCTCTCAGAGATACATTATCAGGTCAATGAATTTAATCTTTATTAAGGACACGTGTGCGACACATGATCCATAGTTACATTAGAAATAGAGAATATGGAAATGTATAAAAATACTACAAATAATTACAGCAACATTGACAGTAAAAAATATAAGCCCTGTCAGTTCTAACTGTCGGTCACACAAAGGCCTGAGGTCAGAGGTCAGTGACTCCACATTATTTACATGAGGTGAATCTGAGCTGATCTCAGACACTCCAGAGTCTGGACAAGTGTCCAAGTTGACACATTCATTGATGTATTTATTATCTGACAGGTTCATTGAAAATGAACACAGAACAAAGCAAGTTTGTATCTGATGTTTTTGCTGGAGCTCATGATCAGCTCCAGTCCCTGGTCGGGCTTTTCTGCACTAAATTAAAATGACATTTGTTGTACATTTTGCATTTCTTTAACAGGCTCACAGACAGAAACTGGACCTGACTCCTGAATGATCACTGATGCCCTGAACCATAATATAAGTTAATTCAACATAAAGAACCTTTATTCAAGCAATTTTAAGTCATTTATCTCATTCAAGATGGCCATTTTTCCAGTGTAGTGCTTTACTTTGGCCTAAAATTGGCAGCTTCGGCCCTCTGTGTTTTTACAATGAAAAAAACTGGCCCTCCATTAAGAAAACTTGCCTAACTCTGCTCTAGCCTATGGGCTGTAAACTCTCCAGTCTTTTAGATTTGGGCAAAGCTGAACTGGAGAAAAACGGTCAAATAAATGTCTCTTAAAGTGAAACTCTGCAGGTGAATGGGGGAAAATATTACATTTTGAGAAACTGTATCAATTTGAAACTCTTGCTGCAGATACTGAGGAATAAAACACTGCAGGTTTTCTGTGATTTCATAAAAAAGCTGAAGCTGCCGCTGAAGTAAAGCCCGTGTCTGGATCTCTGGACCTCAGCCTCACCTTGATGCAGAGGACGGCCTGCTGCTTGGCCTCCTGGTTCTCCGTGGAGGGGCCTCTCTGTCCCGACTGCTCGGCCCCGCTCAGCGTGAGCCAGTTCACGAAGCTCAGCACGGCCGACTCCCCCCTGAGGAGAAACGGAAACGTCAGCGTCTGCTCCGAGCGAGCGGCGTGAACGGTCGGAGAACAGGCCCGTACCGGTTGGACGGCGTCTCCTCGCGCTGCAGAGAGATCTTCCCGTTCGGCTCCAGGAAATCCTCCACCTGAAACGAGCAATACTGAGTCAGAGCAGCAGAGGGCGCCACAGGGCAGGGCTTGGCTCGCGTGTTTACCTCTAACATGGCCTTGGGCAGCAGCTCGGCTCGGAACAGCTGCAGCATGGACTCGATGATGTTCTTCCAGCCCTCCCTCAGGATGTTGCCGTGGCGATGGGACAGGTCGAACACCGTCTTGGCCGCGGTCTGGGCTTTGGCGTTGCTGCCGAAGACCGTGGGCAGGTTTTCCACCGACTGCAGAGAGTCTCAGTCAGGGTTTACACAAATCTAACGCCTTTTAACCTCTTAACTCCCGCCTGAACCGAGAGGAGCTTTTTCCTCACGTCATCAGATTTCTTTTCCATCATTTTTTTGTTGGGTATTCAACTCATTTTTGTAACTTTATGGTCATTTTTTTCGTCCATTTTTATTAACATTTTTGTCACATTTTTGGCATTTTCTGTCATTTTTTAAAATATTTTTTTTGTAATTTTTTGTCACATTTGTAATTTTTTTCGTAAATTTTTTATCAAATTTTTGTCACATTTTTGTCATTTTTTTTATCCAATTTTTGTCAAATTTTTATCAATTTTTTTGTCATTTTTTGTCACATTTTTGTCTTTTTTTTGTCCCATTTTTATCACATTTTTGTCATTTTTTTGTCACATTTTTGTCATTTTCTGTCACATTTTAGTCATTTTTTTGTCATTATTTTAATCATTTTTTTTTGTCATTTTTTGTCACATTTTTGTAATGTTTTTGTCAATTTTTTTGTCAAATTTTTGTCATTTTTTGATCACATTTTTGTCATTTTTTTGTCACATTTTTATCATTTTTTCGTCAATTTTTCGTCAACTTTTTTGTCAATTTCTTGTCAATGTTTTCTCACTTTTTTGTCACATTTCCATCATTGTTTTCGTCTCAGTTTTGTCACTATTTTCACAGCTTCTTTCCAGAAGCTTTTGGATTGGGGTAAAGCCAAGCTGGAGAAAATGTGCTCGGTTCAGGTGGGAGTTAAGGGGTTAAAGACATTTTCATTCTTCCTGTGCATGAAAATGGTGGTCGTACCTCGCTGCTGAGCGTGGTGAACTTGCAGAGGGAGATGATGAGGTTGTCGAAGACGTCGCTGAAGCCGTAATGAGCCGCGATCGTCGCACATTTCCTGCAAACAAAAGAAAAAAAGAAGATTATTGAGACACGAAGAAGAAACAGCTGGATTATTCAATGCTATAGAACAGCTGGATAACTGTTTACAAAGAAGTAACATCAGCAAACATGTGAGCCAGAATGAAGAAATCTAATCTTCTCATAAAAGTAATATCATTTAAATTTGCACCTTTAGGCTTTTGTTAAACACTGTACATTACTTTATATTTAAAGCCAAACTGTGTAACATTTTGTCTCCTCCTTTTGACAATGCAAAACCGGCTCAACACAGAAAAATATTTTTCCGCAGGTCATCAGAAAGTGTGGAAAATTGTGGGGGAAAAAATGTGGGAAAAAAAATACAAATAAATAATTTTGTTTTAACCTCTTACCCCCCACCTGAACCAAGCGTATTTTCTCCATTTCGGCTTTACCCAAACCTAAAAGCTTCTCAACTAGAGCTTACAGCCTATTGGCCAGTGTAGCGCCACATTTGAAAGATAAAACAAATGTTTAAGGATCTTTTTCCTCGCGTTGTTGCTGCGTTGTTGTCACTCTTTTGCCACATTTCTGTAATTTTTTCAACAGATTTTTGTAATTTTTTCAACAGATTTTTGACATTTTTTTCATCAGATTTTTTCATTTTTTTCATCAGATTTTTGTCATTTTCTCGTGACTTTTTGTCATTTTTTTCATCAGATTCTTGTCATTTTTTCGTGACTTTTTTGTCATTTTTTTCATCAGATTTTTGTAATTTTTCCATCACATTTTTGTAATTTTTTCAACATATTTTTGACATTTTTTTCATAATTTTTTTTTTCATTTTATCATCTCATTTCTGACATTTTTAATTACATTTTTTGTCATTTTTTTCATCAGATTATTGTCATTTTTTCATCACTTTTTTGTCATTTTTTCGTGACTTTTTTGTCATTTTCTTCATCAGATTTTTGTCATTTTTTCGTGACTTTTTTGTCATTTTTTTCATTACTTTTTCATCACATTTTTGGTTGCTACACTTTTTTCAAGAGGCTTTTGGGTAAAGCCAATCTGGAGAAAATGTGCCCTGTTCAGGTGGGGGTTAAGAGGTTTAGGCCGGGAAAGCAGTGCCGCATTTCTACCATTAAATCCGGGGGGCGCTCTTGAGTAATTCTACCATTGAGGCACAATGGCGCACACTCTGCTACAGAGGCTGAATATCCAGAAAAACAGAAAAAAACAATTGAAAAACAAAATAAAAAGGGGGAAATAACAGGGAAAACATTGTGGGGGAAAAAAGTAAAAAAAAAAAAAAACAACTTGGGAAAATAAAGAGATAAGAAAAATGCTCAAAAAAAAGTGACAAAGCAGTGTAAGAGAAGATGTTTCTGATTTCTGTTGGTTTTGCAAAAATACAGCTCCATCATCTTCATCAGGAAAGTGAAAAGCCAATTCATCCTCATCAATATCGCGGCTCAAACCTGAACGAGTCCAAAACTGAAGCCAGTGAGTAAACCTGAACATTTGTCCACGTTTCTCTGTGAGTGTGTCTGACCTGAAGCCGGTGATGGCCTTCTGCAGGATGCTCTCGTCCAGGCTCTTGTCGTAGACGTAGGAGAGCGCGGCGATGGACGGGCCCCAGGTCATGGAGAACAGCTCGTGGTCGTAGCTGCCCGGAGGAACCCGCAGGAACAGGCCTTCAGACGAGGCGCCGCGGTGAAGCAGGACGCTCCACACGTAGTTCTCCTTCACCAAACCCGTCTGCTCGTCCGGCATCACGATCTCCTCCGTCCTGAGGGAAACAGCACAGTCAGACCTGAACCGAGCACATTTTCTCCAGTTTGGCTTTACCCCAATCCAAAAGCTTCTGGAAAAAAGCTGAGACGAAAACAATGATGGAAATGGGACTAAAAAGTGACGAAAAATGGATGAAAAAGTGACAAAAATGTGACAAAAAATTACAAAAATGTGATAAAAACTTGACAAAAAAATGACAAAAATGTGATAAAAATGTGACCAAAAAATGACAAAAATGTGACAAAAAAATGACAAAAATGTGACAAAAAAATGACAAAAATGTGACAAAAAATGACAAAAATGTGACAAAAAATGTGACAAAAAATGACAAAAATGTGACAAAAATGTGACAAAAAAAGAGACAAAAAAATGACAAAAATGTGACAAAAAAAATGACAAAAAATCGACCAAAAAAAATGGCAAAAATGTGACAAAAAATGACAAAAATGTGACAAAAATGTGACAAAAAAATGACAAAAATGTGATAAAGATTTGACAAAAAAATGACAAAAATGTGACAAAAAAATGACAAAAATGTGATAAAGATTTGACAAAAAAATGACAAAAATGTGACAAAAAAATGACAAAAATGTGACAAAAAAATGACAAAAATGTGATAAAGATTTGACAAAAAAATGACAAAAATGTGACAAAAAAAGGACAAAAATGTGACAAAAATGTGATAAAAGCTTGACAAAAAAATGACAAAAATGTGACCAAAAAAAATGACAAAAATGTGACAAAAAAATGACAAAAATGTGATAAAAATGTGACAAAAAAATGACCAAAAAAATGACAAAAATGTGACAAAAAATAACAAAAATGTGATAAAGATTTGACCAAAAAAATGACAAAAATGTGACAAAAATGTGATAAAAGCTTGACAAAAAAATGACAAAAATTTGATAAAAATGTGACAAAAATGTGACAAAAAAATGACAAAAATGTGACAAAAATGTGACAAAAAGATACAAAAATGAGTTGAATATCCCCAAAAAAAATGATGGAAAAAAAATCTGAGGAAAAAGATCCTCTCGGTTCAGGCGGGAGTTAAGAGGTTAAGAATTATGTCGGCTGCTATTTCTATTTCTCACGGTGTGACCCGAGCAGGGGTCACGAATCCCTTTTACTGTTAAAATGGGGGTTGCGGCGCCGAAAGGTTGAGAACCACTGGTCTAAAGGATCAACAGAACCAGGACGTACTTGATGGCGTTGTAGATGTCCTCCAGCATGTCCTGGTCGAAGTCCTTGTTCCCGTTCACGCCTTTCAGATTCTTCTTAAATTGCTGCAAAAGACAAGAAAATAATTACAACCACGGGCTACAAAATAACAGAAGAAATTATTTATTTATTTATTTATTTAACTGCCGGGTAATTAATCGAATTCTAATGTAATCGGGATTTTAATAAAGGTCGATCTCGATAATCGCCTGGTGAGTTTTAATCGAGGAGAATTATCCAGTCCTGTCACATTCTGGAAAATAATCTGGACGTGCAGCTGCAGCGCCTGTCAGGTCAATCCCAGGGAAACACTCGGCCCAAACAAACAGGAAGCACAGACGACACATGCGGCACCAAGAGGAGCTGGAGGTTTTACAGTAAAATCAGCTACAAAGTTTAACAGAAAGACGTGAGGAGCCTCAGAGACCAGGACTCACACGAGGAGCAAGAGCTTAAACCTTCACGAGGAAAAACTATCATCGCTGTTTGGACCATGTGGGTTTGTTCTGAGGAGCAGCCGTGGATCAGCTGGATTCTAACAGAGAACTGTAAGTGTGATCGTCTTTTTACTCATAAATGTTCAGTTTACTCATTTCTTTATGAACATATTAAGTTGTTCGCGCTTCTCTCTGTGATGTCGTGACTTTGAGGCTCCGCCCACAAACATCCGCTCGTTTTCTGATTCTGACATTCTTCAAACATTACAATTATCTGCGTCTCCTTTGCAGATGTTTGTGTGTTGCATCAGATCTGAAAATGTACAATAATATGGAGAAAATGCCACATCTCTGAGCCTTAGTGTTATGTAACGTTAAACTCAAACCTGTCTCGTCTCCTGTGTGATATAGAGACAGTTCCTTCTCCTCTCACGTGTTTTGGAGTCTTTATTCAGTTCTAATCCTCATTTCTATCAGTAATTGAGTGTTGGATTTGCTCTGATTAAACTGCTCCGCCGCCTCAGTCTGACTTTCCCGTGTTTAAACCTGTCGTTTGGCACTAATGACCCGTCAGAGGAAAAGTGCCGACAGATCCGAACCAAACCCCCGTCACTGATCCGGTGAAACTTTAGAGAAGGTTTGGTTAAAGGGGGTTAACCGGGATTAAAGACGGATTAAAGTTGGATCAGTGGAGGAGCCGAACGGGAGCGGAAAGTGACGACAGACGACTCCAGGACTGAGGAAACGACTAAACAAACAAGAACCTGAGCTCCTCAAGCCGAGGATCAACAGATGATGGACTCTGAGATCCAGTTTTCCTGACACGACTGTTTTTCACTTTAATATGGTGTTGTCTTTGGTGGTGTCTCTTTAATATGTGTTGTCATTAGCAGGATCATAAGACACAAACCAGACCAGGTCATTTGCCTCAGAATCTTTCTTGCCTGTTCACACCTGTTTATTAACCTCTTAACTCACGCCTGAACCGAGAGGATCTTTTTCCTCACGTCATCACATTTTTTTCCCATCATTTTTTTGTTGGGTGTTCAACTCATTTTTGTATCTCTTTGTAATTTTTTTGTCAAATTTTTATCACATTTTTGTCACATTTTTGTCAAAAAATTGTCATTGTTTTTGTCACATTTTGTCACATTTTTATGTCATTTTTTTGTATTTTGTTAAATTTTTGTCAATTTTTTGTCAATTTTTGTCACATTTTGTCAATTTTTTGTCATTTTTTAGTCAAATTTTTGTCACATTTTTGTCAAATTTTTTTGAAATTTTTTTGTCACATTTTTGTCAAATTTTTGTAAAAAAAATTGTCACTTTTTTGTCACATTTTGTCACATTTTTGTCACATTTTTGTCTTTTTTTTTGTCATTTTTTTGTCAAATTTTTGTATTTTTTTGTCAAATTTTTGTCATTTTTTTATCATATTTTTAGTCAAATTTTTGTCAAATTTTTATGTCATTTTTTGTATTTTTTTGGTCACATTTTTGTAATTTTTTTGTCACTTTTTTGACAATTTTTCGTAACTTTTTGTCACATTTCCATCATCGTTTTCGTCTCAACTTTTTTCCAGAAGCTTTTGGACTGGGGTAAAGCCAAACTGGAGAAAATGTGCTCGGTTCAGGTGGGAGTTAAGGAGTTAATGCACACTGTCCTAAATGACATGTTAAATTAAAAGCTAATCTAAATGATCGGCTAATAAGGATGAAACTAGCTGCTGGGCAAAATAATGAAGTGAATATAAGCAGAAGGAGACCGTTTATTTCATGCATAAGTTGGTTGGATGAAGTCATTTATCCAGAGTGGGCAGTACTTCAGTTTCAGACTAAAACCTGGTTAATCAGTCCTGTAGAGCGAGGACTTCGAGTCTAACCATGTCCTGGACAGAACCAGGTCTAAACGCTGGTGTTTCTGGACTCTGGAGGAGTCTTCACTTCTGTGGGCGTGGCTCCGCTCGGACGCCGTTAACGAGCGCCCGTGACCTCGGCGACCGCCCGGCGGCGACGTGAGAAATGCTGCAGTTGTTTAAAGAGCGTTTGTCACATTTCAGCTCCATAGAAATACTGACGCGCTTTTATGAGGTCACAGCCGTTTGGTGCGAGGATTACCGGGATTTCCACGCTCCGGGTTCCACTGCGCAGAAGTTCACAGCTAAGACACTTCTGACGGCGCTGACGGAGCCTCCGACCCCCCCTGGACCCCCCCTGGACCCCCCCTGGACCCCCCCCCCCCCGGACCAAAACCACAAACCAAACACATGCTCAGTTTACAAACGCCCAGTTTCAAACTATTGATTCTAATTTGGACTTTTTTGTAGTAACTCCAGCCAAAAACTCACTATTATCTAAAAGGAATCTGGGACTCATTTATATTCTTTCTAAATCAAATCTGATAAAATAACAACCAAAAAAAGTCATTTTTTGGTGATCTGAAATAATTGTATGTCATTTGGATTTTTACCCCATTTTACACACGTGAAAAAAATGCTCCTTTTGTGAATGAAAAAAAAAAGTAAAATGTAAAATTAAAATGGGAAATTTGTTTCTAAGTTAAAATGTGTTTATGTCGTGGCAATTTTTGTAAAACACTCTGTTGTGGATTCTCCAACACAACAGCCGCATTAGCCGGTTCTAACGGCCGACACAGTGTTGTTCCTCCTGCATTATAACGTCTAACGCGGCTCCTCGTTGTTTAATCCGCTTATACCAGGGTCCCACAAACGTAACATTTATAATAAATGTGTTTTTCATTGACTAAACTCACTAAATCTGCCAGACTACGGGACTATTTTGTGTGGGTTATTAGCCGGTCACTGAAGGCTGGTCTCAGAGCGAGTCATTCTCCGCAGCTATTACGAGGATCTCAGTCAGGCTCAACGACACAACATCAGCACAGAATCACAACACAACAGGACTAACCCGGAAACACTTTTCCCTGGAAGTAAACACCGATATGCGGCACTCGTGGGCAGGAGTTATTTACCTTTTACAAGGTTTAACCTGAAGCTAAAGCTAGCTAGCTCAACCAGCTCAACTGTTTATGGAAACAGCTGCGGTGGAGTCGCTCACACCTGGGCCCCCCCAACTCAAACTTTTATGTTTGACTTTACTAATCCAGACAAAGATGCTTCAATGCAGGATCATTTTATGTACGCCTGAAAATGATGAATAGCCTTAACCGTTTCCAATAGAAATGTAAAGCTCATATGTTATTAACAGTAGCTAACCTAGCTGCTCACTCTCCTCTACAAACATTTAGCAAACACTAAATCCATCTCATACGTTCCTGTCAGTCACTAATTACGCCTTTATCTGATTCAGCTGTGTCAGGCGTTGCTATGGCGACGCCACAGCGGAGTGACATCCCAGTGATTTAACTACCGGACTACGTGTGCGGTTACACCAAAATAATGCACCAGCCAATCAGAATCGAGTATTCACCCAGACCGTGGTATAACAAATATGAATGATATCACATGTATTTTTGTTATATCGTTAAACCAAACCAACCTTTTATCAGCCGAGGGCAATTTCAAGAGCATTAAGTTGTTTGAGAGTTACCAGTTAAAAACGAATCCTAAAGACTTAGACGTTCTGTGTAGTTATAGGATATTGACCCCAAATTATAGCAAAATAGTTTTGTTTTAACCTCGTATTGAGTCACATGAACAGAAACAACTGTATTTGTATTTGATTCAAGAAAAGTAAGTCTTTTACACCTTAAAAAAGTACTTTCGTTGGTGACTGCGTTAAACCATTGTGTATCTTATTTAGAGATGACACTGGCAACATATTCGGTATTGATTGTCAAAGATATTTCGAAAAGTAGAAATAAGTAATAAAATTCCCAACAGTCTGTAACAAATGTCCAAAGTCCCCAAAGTTAGTGAAACTTGTTGTTGCATCAAGGCCTGATTTTAATCCTACCCCCCTTTGAAAAGCCCTAAAACTCATCAATTAAAAAAGATCTGCAGCTCAAATTGTATTCACAGAATATTTAGAAGGTTTAAATTTTAAAAGGTAAAAATAAACAAAAAAAGACAATAATGCACTCATTTGTGAAGTGCTTTTCTCATCTATATGACATTTAATTTTCATTTTTGCAGATATATAGTTGAATATATGGAAAAAGAAAAAGCTAAAGCCCAAAACTGTCATATTCCTTTGTTCCTCATCATGTCAGCTTTCTGTGTTCTAAATTTCATTCATCTGTGACTCTGTATGGGACCACAGCACCACTTTGGATAGAATCACAAAGTTCCGTCTGAAGCCTGTCCCGTTAAAGTGGTTTTTGGGGTCCCACAGCCGAACGGGGCCGAGTTGCAATGGGGGGTCCCCACTGGTAATGACCCAGGATCTGCTCTATTGAAAGATACTAGTTTGGAAAAGGTAGCAAAAATGTGCCTGAGGAGGGGGTCTGGTGCTGTAGACGTTCTATCGCCCACGCCAACATGCACCGCCCGATAAAACCTCTGATCTTCCGAGTACCCCCGTGGAATGCGGACCACCGGTTGAGACCCACTGTTGTTTGTGATCTAAACTTAGCCTCTTCAGATCCTCCTTCAGATCCTCCATATTTCTCATTTTCCTCATACTTTCTCCGTGTAAACCTCGCCTGAATCCCCGCCTTTGGTCGCGGGGCTGCAGTTGTCGCGGGGCTTCTTTGTAGCCTCCGCGGCAGCTGTTCCCGACCCCCCCCTCAGCCTCCCCCCTCCCTCTGTTCTCTTCAGCTGCGCCGGCGCCTGACGCTCCAACATGGCGGCCGCTCGTTTGAGGCTGAGCGGGGGCTATTTGTGAGGAGGCCTGTGCTGTGGCCGCGGCGCGTCACACGGAGCTAAAGCAAACATGGGATTTACTCATTTGTCGCTGGAGCCGCCGGCGGCTCTGACTCAGGCCCAGAGGGTTCAGTTACTCATTACCCCCGCCTGGACCGAGCACAGAGGGTTCAGAGACTCTCCATGTGAGACTCTCCTCACATGGAGAGTCTGTGAGGAACAAGGGTTAGAACCTCTTATACCATGGTCTGGGTGAATACTGGATTCTGATTGGCTGGTGCATTATTTTGGTATAACCGCACACGTAGTCCGGTAGTTAAATCACTGGGATGTCACTCCGCTGTGGCGTCGCCATAGCAACGCATGACACAGCTGAATCAGATAAAGGCGTAATTAGTGACTGACAGGAACGTATGAGATGGATTTAGTGTTTGCTAAATGTTTGTAGAGGAGAGTGAGCAGCTAGGTTAGCTACTGTTAATAACATATGAGCTTTACATTTCTATTGGAAACGGTTAAGGCTATTCATGCATTTTAATGATTACTTTCTTTTTTACACCTTCTATTGTAACTGACTAATGTTATTAACTGTATCTTTTAATCTGTATTGACTGTATCTTTTATCTAACTGACTAGTTGTTCATGAACTCCTGCTGTGCTTCCTCATGTTGCCTCCTGCATTCTCACTTAAGCTCTGTCGCGCATGAACTCTTTGTTGCATGTTTGTTTTGGTGTGTTATTCCTGCTGCTGAGCAAATGTGATGTTTATTGTACTTTGCCATGTGATAATCGTGATAACTTGTCTTACCCATTTCCAGGGTGCCTACTGTACATCTGGCCGAGGACTACAGATGAAAACTAGCCTTTTGGCTAACTCTGGCATATTTTACAGTTGAGCTGTTAATATGCACTGTCCTTGCAAAAATAAATAAATAAATAAATAAAATAAATTCATCATTTTCAGGCGTACATAAAATGATCCTGCATTGAAGCATATTTGTCTGGATTAGTAAAGTCAATCATAACAGTTTCAGTTGGGGGGGCCCAGGTGTGAGCGACTCCACCGCAGCTGTTTCCATAAACAGTTGAGCTGGTTGAGCTAGCTAGCTTTAGCTTCAGGTTAAACAGCGTAAAAGGTAAATAACTCCTGCCCACGAGTGCCGCATATCGGTGTTTACTTCCAGGGAAAAGTGTTTCCGGGTTAGTCCTGTTGTGTTGTGATTCTGTGCTGATGTTGTGTCGTTGAGCCTGACTGAGATCCTCGTAATAGCTGCGGAGAATGACTCGCTCTGAGACCAGCCTTCAGTGACCGGCTAATAACCCACAGGAAATAGTCCCGTAGTCTGGCAGATTTAGTGACTTTAGTCAATGAAAAACACATTTATTATAAATGTTAGGTTTGTGGGACCCTGGTATAAGCGGATTAAACAACGAGGAGCCGCGTTAGACGTTATAATGCAGGAGGAACAACACTGTGTCGGGCGTTAGAACCGTCTAACGCGGCTCCGAGATGTTTAATCCTTACATAACCTCCGCCTGGACCGAGCACAGTCTCTACAGTTTGGCTTCTTCCTCTTGAAAAAAAGCGAAACGTGAAATGAGGCGTATAGAGAAGCTTTTAGATTTGGGTAAAGCTGAAGTGTTCAGGCGGGGGTTAAGAGCTTGATCCTGTTTAATTTATCAGTTTCTTCTTCTACAGTGTCAGCGCATCATCCTGTATTATTTTTTATTCCTACAAGATATTCCTACAGCTGCCAGCAGGAGGCGCACCAGGCAAAGTCTTCACCAGCTCCAGCCTGTATTTCCTTGTTTAACCCCTTAACCTCCACCTGAACTGAGCACATTTTCTCCAGTTTGGCTTTACCCAAACCTAAAAGCTTCATGGAAAAGACTTCAAAGTAGAGCTGGGCGATTTCCCCCCCACAAAGATCTGTGATTTTTTTAATTATAAAAAAACTAAAATGTGACAAAAAAAGCGGCAACAACAAAAGCTAGGATCACTTTTCCTAAAGTGTTTTTTTTTATTTAACCATTATTTAACGAGGATAAAACTCATTGAGATTAGAAAGTCGAGACGCTTTTAGATTTGAGTAAAGCTGAACTGGAGAGAATGCGCTCGGTTAAATGATGTAGTTCAGGTGTTGGTTAATCCTAAGCAGTAACCGGAGAACTGCTACACCCTCTGAACCTCCCTCTGAACCTCCCTCTGGACCTCCCTCCCTCTGAACCTCCCTCTGAACCTCCCTCTGGACCTCCCTCTGGACCTCCCTCTGGACCTCCCTCTGAACCTCCCTCTGGACCTCCCTCTGGACCTCCCTCTGGACCTCCCTCTGAGCCTCCCTCTGGACCTCCCTCCCTCTGAACCTCCCTCTGGACCTCCCTCTGGACCTCCCTCTGAGCCTCCCTCTGGACCTCCCTCCCTCTGGACCTCCCTCTGAACCTCCCTCTGGACCTCCCTCCCTCTGAACCTCCCTCTGAACCTCCCTCTGGACCTCCCTCTGAACCTCCCTCTGAGCCTCCCTCTGGACCTCCCTCTGGACCTCCCTCTGGACCTCCCTCTGAACCTCCCTCTGAACCTCCCTCTGAACCTCCCTCCCTCTGAACCTCCCTCTGAACCTCCCTCCCTCTGAACCTCCCTCTGAACCTCCCTCTGAACCTCCCTCTGGACCTCCCTCTGGACCTCCCTCTGGACCTCCCTCTGAGCCTCCCTCTGAACCTCCCTCTGAACCTCCCTCTGAACCTCCCTCTGGACCTCCCTCTGCACCTCCCTCTGGACCTCCCTCTGGACCTCCCTCTGGACCTCCCTCCCTCTGAACCTCCCTCTGCACCTCCCTCTGGACCTCCCTCTGGACCTCCCTCTGGACCTCCCTCCCTCTGAACCTCCCCCTGAACCTCCCTCTGGACCTCCCTCTGGACCTCCCTCCCTCTGAACCTCCCTCTGGACCTCCCTCTGCACCTCCCTCTGCACCTCCCTCTGGACCTCCCTCTGCACCTCCCTCTGGACCTCCCTCTGGACCTCCCTCTGGACCTCCCTCTGGACCTCCCTCTGGACCTCCCTCCCTCTGAACCTCCCTCTGAACCTCCCTCTGGACCTCCCTCTGAACCTCCCTCTGAGCCTCCCTCTGGACCTCCCTCTGGACCTCCCTCTGGACCTCCCTCTGCACCTCCCTCTGCACCTCCCTCTGGACCTCCCTCTGCACCTCCCTCTGGACCTCCCTCTGGACCTCCCTCTGAACCTCCCTCTGGACCTCCCTCTGAACCTCCCTCTGGACCTCCCTCTGGACCTCCCTCTGGACCTCCCTCCCTCTGAACCTCCCTCTGAACCTCCCTCTGGACCTCCCTCTGGACCTCCCTCTGGACCTCCCTCCCTCTGGACCTCCCTCTGGACCTCCCTCTGAACCTCCCTCTGAGCCTCCCTCTGGACCTCCCTCTGGACCTCCCTCTGGACCTCCCTCCCTCTGGACCTCCCTCTGGACCTCCCTCTGAACCTCCCTCTGAGCCTCCCTCTGGACCTCCCTCTGGACCTCCCTCTGCACCTCCCTCTGCACCTCCCTCTGGACCTCCCTCTGCACCTCCCTCTGGACCTCCCTCTGGACCTCCCTCTGAACCTCCCTCTGGACCTCCCTCTGGACCTCCCTCCCTCTGAACCTCCCTCTGAACCTCCCTCTGGACCTCCCTCTGGACCTCCCTCTGGACCTCCCTCCCTCTGAACCTCCCTCTGGACCTCCCTCTGCACCTCCCTCTGCACCTCCCTCTGCACCTCCCTCTGAACCTCCCTCTGAGCCTCCCTCTGGACCTCCCTCTGGACCTCCCTCTGCACCTCCCTCTGCACCTCCCTCTGAACCTCCCTCTGCACCTCCCTCTGGACCTCCCTCTGGACCTCCCTCTGGACCTCCCTCCCTCTGAACCTCCCTCTGAACCTCCCTCTGGACCTCCCTCTGGACCTCCCTCTGGACCTCCCTCCCTCTGAACCTCCCTCTGGACCTCCCTCTGGACCTCACTCTGGACCTCCCTCTGGACCTCCCTCTGAACCTCCCTCTGGACCTCCCTCTGGACCTCCCTCTGAACCTCCCTCTGAACCTCCCTCTGGACCTCCCTCTGAACCTCCCTCTGGACCTCCCTCTGGACCTCCCTCTGGACCTCCCTCTGAACCTCCCTCTGAACCTCCCTCTGGACCTCCCTCTGAACCTCCCTCTGGACCTCCCTCTGAACCTCCCTCTGGACCTCCCTCTGAACCTCCCTCTGGACCTCCCTCTGGACCTCCCTCTGAACCTCCCTCTGGACCTCCCTCCCTCTGAGCCTCCCTCTGAGCCTCCCTCTGGACCTCCCTCTGAGCCTCCCTCTGGACCTCCCTCTGGACCTCCCTCTGGACCTCCCTCTGGACCTCCCTCTGAACCTCCCTCTGGACCTCCCTCTGGACCTCCCTCTGGACCTCCCTCTGGACCTCCCTCTGAACCTCCCTCTGGACCTCCCTCCCTCTGAGCCTCCCTCTGAGCCTCCCTCTGGACCTCCCTCTGAGCCTCCCTCTGGACCTCCCTCTGGACCTCCCTCTGGACCTCCCTCTGAACCTCCCTCTGGACCTCCCTCTGGACCTCCCTCCCTCTGGACCTCCCTCTGAGCCTCCCTCTGAACCTCCCTCTGGACCTCCCTCTGGACCTCCCTCTGGACCTCCCTCTGGACCTCCCTCTGGACCTCCCTCCCTCTGAACCTCCCACACTCTGGACCTCCCTCTGAGCCTCCCTCTGGACCTCCCTCTGGACCTCCCTCTGGACCTCCCTCTGGACCTCCTCACCTCCACCGTCATGGGGATGTTCTGCTTGCGGACGTTGTGGTTGTGCTGGTCGGTGTTTAACATGATGACGGCGTAAGCCAGAGCGAAGCCGGCGTCGTTCGTCATGAAGGGGCAGCCGTTCACTTTCTGCAAACAGAAGACAGAAAACTGATTAACCCGGACTCAGACTGAGACCAGGACCTGAACCCGGACTCAGGCCAAGACCAGGATCTAAACCCGGGCTCAGGCTGAGACCTGGACCTGAACCCGGACTCAGGCCAAGACCAGGACCTAAACCAGGGCTCAGGCCAAGACCAGGATCTGAACCATGACTCAGGCCAAGACCTAGATCTGAACCCGGGCTCAGGCCAAGACCAGGATCTACCAGGGCTCAGGCCAAGACCTGGACCTGAACCCGGGCTCAGGCCAAGACCAGGACCTGAACCAGGGCTCAGGCCAAGACCAGGATCTACCAGGGCTCAGGCCAAGACCAGGATCTGAACCAGGACTCAGACTGAGACCAGGACCTGAACCCGGGCTCAGGCCGAGACCTGGACCTGAACCCGGGCTCAGGCTGAGACCAGGATCTGAACCCGGGCTCAGACTAACACCAGGACCTGAACCCGGACTCAGGCCGAGACCAGGATCTGAACCCGGGCTCAGGCCGAGACCAGGATCTGAACCCGGGCTCAGGCCGAGACCAGGATCTGAACCCGGGCTCAGGCTCAGGCCAAGACCAGGACCTGAACCCGGGCTCAGGCCAAGACCTGGATCTGAACCCAGGCTCAGGCCAAGACCAGGATCTGAACCAGGGCTCAGGCCAAGACCAGGATCTGAACCAGGGCTCAGGCCAACACCAGGATCTGAACCAGGGCTCAGGCCAAGACCAGGATCTACCAGGACTCAGGCTGAGACCAGGATCTGAACCAGGGCTCAGGCCAAGACCAGGATCTGAACCCGGGCTCAGGCCAAGACCTGGACCTGAACCAGGGCTCAGGCCAAGACCAGGATCTGAACCAGGGCTCAGGCCAAGACCAGGATCTGAACCAGGGCTCAGGCCAAGACCAGGATCTGAACCCGGGCTCAGGCTGAGACCAGGATCTGAACCAGGGCTCAGGCCAAGACCTGGACCTGAACCCAGGCTCAGGCCAAGACCTGGATCTGAACCTGGGCTCAGGCCAACGCCAGGATCTACCAGGGCTCAGGCCAAGACCAGGACCAGCTCCTTCTCAGCCGAGGCCGTGCATTTATGAAGCGTGATCCTGGTTCATGTGTTTTACTGTTGACACTTTCAAATCCGGACCAAAGACCAGAGCGAAGGCTGGATCGAGGACCCGGAGGAGACTCTGACAGTCACAGTGTTCAGACCCTCAGTTATAAAGCCAGAGCCAAAGCTTTGTGGAGCCGCTCGTCTGCGCCAAAGCTGGTATTTATAGAAAACAAACTGAATGTGAAAGGAGAGGAGAGGGCAGGCCATGTTCAGGCAGTTCAACTTTGTTTTCTTTAGAAAGTAAAAGGATTAGGATGAAATGAGCTCGAGAATCTAATCAACTTCAGTGGCTGCCAGTGTCCTATAGCAGTGGTTCTCAACCTGGGGGTCGCGAGACAAATTTGGGGGGTAAAATAGCCATATTTTCATTAGCATATAATCTGACATTTTATTGTAGCATGTGTGTGCTATTTTACCAGAGCGCCATTATTTGTTTGTAGTTTGATGAATTTCATTTTAGCCATTTTTTTTTTTAACCCCTTAACTCCCACCTGAACTGAGCACATTTTCTCCAGTTTGGCTTTACCCCAATCCAAAAGCTTATGGAAAAAAGGTGAGACGAAAAAATGATGGAAATGGGACAAAAAAGTGAGAAAACATTGACAAAAAAGTGACGAAAAATTGATGAAAAAGTGGCAAAAATGTCACAAAAATGTCAAAAGAAATGGACAAAAATGTGACAAAAATGTGATAAAAATTTGACCAAAAAATCACAAAAATGTGACAAAAAAAGTGACAAAAAATGACAAAAATGTGAGAAAAAAAGTGACAAAAAATTACAAAAATGTGACAAAAAAAGTGACAAAAAATGACAAAAATGTGAGAAAAAAAGTGACAAAAAATTACAAAAATGTGATAAAAATTTGACAAAAAAATTACAAAAAATTGACAAAAATGTGACCAAAAAATGACGAAAAGTTACAAAATGAGTTGAATACCCAACAAAAAAATGATGGGAAAAAAAAAAAGCGATGACGTGAGGAAAAAGATCCTCTCGGTTCAGGCGGGAGTTAAGAGGTAAAGAATTATCTCGGCTACTATTTGTATTTCTCACGGTGTGACCCGAGCAGGGGTCACGAATCCCTTTTACTGTTAAAGTGGGGGTTGCGGCGCCAATATGTTGAGAACCACTGTCCTATAGAATCAACTTTAAATGTTGGTTCCAGCGTTCAGAGCTTTGTGGGTCAGGATCCTTCCTACATCAAGGTTCCACACACTTGTTTTCATACTGGAGGCGACCAACTCAACTCTTTCAGTAATCGATTAATCGTTTTCTAGTAAACACAGACTAAAATAGAGCGAAAACGACATGACAATTATGTGTTTTGGATGAAAACCTACTTTGTTTTTAAAGTTAGGGTCTGTAGTGTTTTGTACATTGTAAATTTCATAAATATCTGTCTTTGTGCTAATTCTGTTTTCTGATTGGACGAGACAAAGAGGCTCCTACTACGGAGGCACCGATACCACTTTTTCTAAAAACCGGTACGAGTACTTTGATTTAAGTACTCGCCGATACCGAATACCGATACGAGTACAAGGCATTTTCTTCAACATTCTTACTTTTTTCACAGCAGATTGGTTTGTAATTAGTTAATTTATTCATGTACATTTCCTTAAGTAAAGTAGGCGACACATTTAAGAGCAGTTATATTAGAATTGTGCTGATGCCATTTATTTATTTATTTATTTTCATTCAATATAATGTTTTATTTTTATGTCTCTGTCCATCATAGACAGAAAAGCCCATGTCCTAAAGCTCCAAAGCCTGAGCTTTATTCATTTATGTGTTTTTATTTAACAATAGTATTGAGATGTTACTTAAATGGTCTCTTTTCGTCTTTACTTCAGCTCCTGTAGATTTTCTCGTGTGTTTGTAGTAACTTAGCGAGAAGCTACAGCGTTTTCATTGTTCTGCTGCAGCTCATTTTCCCTCAATATAAACATGCTGTATGTCTTTCATTTGGATTTTCTGAGGACTTTTTAGTCGCTGGGTTAGTTTTTCAGATGAATAAACTCCTGGTTTTAAAACGGCGTCAGAATGGCCCAAATTGCTAGCCGCGAGTTAGCATCGTTAGCCTGTATGTTGTAAACACTGCAGACGCTGCAGCGCTAACAACATTAAGCTCTGGTTAAATCCAGCTCAGACTCTAGTTTAGAGAGCGCAGTCTGTAATAAAGTCAGCTCTATGTGGATTATTGGATTTACACTAAACTATTCTACAGTTTGTTGCTTCTTCTCTCCTCAGCTGAGAGCTGCGCCTCGTAGCTGCGCTGGCCGCACGTCAAATGGTGTCGGTTTCTGGTATCAGGAGCTCATGAATGAGTCCGAGTAAGAGTACAAGCATGTGGTATCGGCTTGATACCCGATACTGGTAGCAGTATCGGTGCATCCCTAGCTCCTACAAACGTTTACTTTAAGTTCATTCCATCAACATGTCCTCAACGGCGCCACTTTAGCTTTATGTGATAAAACAAAACCTAAATCTCACTATTGGCAAATCCAGCTACACTATCGTCTTAATAAGCCTCTTCTTTACCTTCTTAACATGTGTTTCCAGAAGTTTTATTGATGGGATAAACAGCACGATGCCAATACGTGTGATCAGAGAATCGAACTTCATTTTTCAATATCCTCCAGATCCTCCAGCGTCTGACCCTCCCTCTGTCCTTTTTGTTTTCACTGTTCTTTTTTCTTTTACAAATAACTGGTTTAATGAAAAACAGAGACTCCCTCGAACCCGCCTCTTCCTGCTGCAGAAGCATTTCTAAGCTGTGGCCTGTGTGATACTCACGTGCCAGTTGTCGGTGAAGGTCTCCAGGAGCCTCTGGATGACGGGGGCCTCTCCCGGGAGCCTGAAGGCCTCGAGGTAAAGCCTCAGAGCCTCGTCGATCCTCAGGCCCTGGAACTGGAACGTGCTGAGGACACACAGACGCTTCCATACATTACTCTGGCGGCGGCGAGTTTCTTTTCTTTCGCAGGACGTTTCTTACTTGACGAAGCTGTCCAGGAGCTCCGGGTTCTTGCGGTCGCTGACGAACTCCCCGATCATCTTCTTGTCGAGGCGGTTGTTCTCGCGCAGCCACTGGGCCACCTGCCCCGGCTCGAGGGGCTCCGACAGCAGCCCCTTCTCCTGCAGGAACTCGATGCCCTTCTTCGGTTTCTGATTGAACTGCTCTGTGCCCGTGATCAGCAGCTGCAAAACCAGAGAAGAGTCAGAACTTAGGAGGGGAGGCCATTCTCAAAATCAGCGCCACCAGGAACAATGTGCTTAATGGGTTGGAGGGGGTTATCTGCACTGAATATTATTCCAGGAAATGCTCTACGATATCATCCACAAACTCAGGCTGAAGAGATGATGATTTTGAATCATTTCCGAGAGAACAGCCTCACCTTCTTCTTGGTCCTGATCTCCATGAGCTCCTGTGTGTCGGGTAAGTACGAGGAGAACCTGTGCGGCTTCTTCAGAACTCTCTTTTCCACTGAAACAAACACACGTATAACACATTAAAACCTCCTCATTACAGAAAGCCCTTTTCCACCAGGCTGGTGCTGGTGCTGGTTCCCGGTCAGTTCCAGTTTCAGAAGCAGTTCTTTTGTTTTCCACTGAAAAAACGCTGGCTCTTAGTTCCAAAATCTGGTGCCGGTTGGGAACCAGTTAAAAGCTGGACCAAGAAACGAGCACCAGTGATGTCAGCGGCTGGGGGCGTGGCTCTCTCCTCCAACAAACAATCAATATTAGTTAGTTTGTGCTTAGAACTTCCTGGAGAAGCCAACAGTCTGTGGAGGAAACTGTTGTTTTCCTTTACACTCTTCAGCTAAAACAAGAGTTAGAAAGAAGAAATCAAAATGTTAACGGCTGCTGTGACTGAAACATAAACTTATTTTTCTGTATTTTATAACCAGAAGTGGCTGTAGTAAGATGCTACTATCCATGTTTGATGTTGACTTCCCAAAGCGTTGCTATGACAATAGGCACAGCTCTCATTTTGGTGGAAAACCAAGTCAGTCTGGAACCAACCCGGCACCAGAACCAGCTCTGAACCAGCCCAGAACCAACACCTTGGTGGAAAAGCCCTAAGAAGAGACCTCACATAGCCATTTATTTCCACCAAGCTGGTGCCGGTGCTGGTTCCCGGTCAGTTCCAGTTTCAGAACCAGTTCTTTTGTTTTCCACTGAAAAAACGCTGGCTCTTAGTTCCAAAAGCCGGTGCCGATTGGGAACCAGTTAAAAGCTGGACCAAGAAACGAGCACCAGTGATTTCAGTGGCCGGGGGTGTTGCTTTCTCTTCCGACAAACAACCAATACTAGTTAGTTAGTGCTTAAGGCGAGACACTGCAGGTGAATAGGGGAAGAAAAAAAAATGTAGAAATATCAATTTGAAACTTTTGCTGAACATCACAGATATAAATATGAGAAAAACATGTCCTGCACTTTTTCTGTCATTTTATGTTTTCACATAAAAATAAGTCATTTTGAGCATTAAAATGGCCAAAATTGCCTATATTTTGGGCAACGAAATCAAAATAATGAATTGAGCCAGATTAAATGGTTTTATTTTATTGACATATTAGTAGCTAAGATTTTTTCAGAGGGGATTTTGGATATTTTGTTTAGTTTTTCAATAAACTAATCATCAGTGAAAAAATCTGTAAAAACTCAAATTCCGCCTGTTTTTTTGGTTTCAAAGCTGAATAAATCAGGCTAGGAATTAGATATTAAAAAATCCCTTTGCAAAAACCTTCAAAATCTTGTTGTGTCTCAGCCTGTAAAGTGTGGAGTCTGTGGGAGCTTCTATAAGGGCTCAGGCTCTGTCCGAGTGCGGCTTCTCTCATTCAGAGAAAACCAGCCCTGAAGTTTTGTAGCGAGTGCGCATGCTCGGCCCGTTCTTCCACTTTTCCGCTCCAGCGTCTCGTAGGAGGAAAAACACCATATTTGGGTGAAAGCGTCATCACGGGGCCCCTTAGCAGGACACGTGGATGTCAAATCTGTCAATATTTATGAATGAAAACCCGCGGGAAAGACGGCCTTTCTACTTCCGGGTCGCCCCCACCTCGCAGACAAAACATCATAAAATAAACATCATCATTTTTATATCTGACATGAAAACTAAGATGTAAAGGGAGGAACATAGATACAAATCTCCACTTCCACCACTGCGGGAAAAACCAATACTTTCACCTGCCGTGTCTCGCCTTAACTTCTTGGAGAAGCCAAAACAGGAGGAAATTAATTGTTTTTTTTGCTTTACGCTCTTCAGCTACAGCTACAACAAGAAGGAACGGTTAGAAAGAAGAAATAAAAATGTTGACGGCTGCTGTGACAGGAACATAAACTTATTTTCGTGTATTTTATGACCAGAAGTGTCTGTATTAACATGTTGCTAGCCATGTTTTGTGTGGCTATCGACTTCCCAAAGCGTTGCTATGGCAAAAGGCACAATGTCAGCTCACTTTGGTGGAAAACCAAGTCAGTACGGAACCAACCCGGGCCCAGAACCAGCCCTGAACCAGCCCCTTGGTGGAAAAGCCCTCACAGAGTCCTGACCTGGCTCCGAGTCCTGGTCCGACCGGCCCAGCCTCATCTTGTCGGCCATCAGGGGGCCGCTGGTGGGAGGGTAACCCAGGGACGGGTCACTCTGAGCGGGGTCCACCGAGACGCCGTTAGGGCTCGGTCTCTGGAGGTCTGAGGAAGAGAAAGAAGAGACACAGTGTCAGGACAGAACGACCGAAAGTCAGAGAGATTCATCAACTTTGTGGATCTTAAGGCGAGACATCATCATAACATCTTAGTAAAAAACAGACCAAACAATAAACGACATATTCCTACATTAGAACGATGCACAATAATCTACTTTCAAACATATTTGGTTTAATGTGGACAGTGCCCCCTTCTGGAGGAGTTTCCCTGAGTACCTCTGGGGGAACAGCCACGTGACTGAAACAAGTCTGGGGCTGAGTCTGAAACCATCAAATCATAGCCTCCAAGTACTAACATTTGGGGTTAAAGGAGATATTAATACTATTGGACAAAACAAGGAACTTTTGAGACAATTTCAGCCAAAACATCATATTGGACGTAAAAATATCTAAAAGACTTTTTTCTGAAAGGTTTTATTAAATGTAATTAGCCCCATATATTTAATTTTGAACCTCAAAATTACTTCAAAATGTGATTTGTTTCAAAAACTAAATCAGATCCAAAAAACGAATCTAACCCATACATTTAAACCCGGCTCTATTCATTATTAACATTTATCAACACAAATACAGTACAATACAATCATTTTTTTTGTCTTAATTTTGCAAAATTTAGGAGGGAAAAAACAAAAAAAATTCTCAATTTGTTAGGGATTTCTTTCTCAATTTCTTTAAATTTTTTCTTTATTTTTCCAAATTTTCCAATTTAAGAAAAATAAATAAATATATTAATTAAAAAAAAAATCCATAATTATTCCCTATTTTTTAAGGATTTTTTCAGATTTTTTTTTTTTTCCATCTGTAATCCCCACATCGGTCGACCAATATTTCTATATATTTCTATGATTGAAACATTTACTATAATAATAAATGCTTAACTTTAGGCTATTTTAGAGATAAAAAAAAGAAACAACAACATCAACAACTTAAATGACTTAAAATATCTATATATTAGCCTTTATATGGGCTATCGGCCAGGCCAACCCCCTTCATATCGGTATCGGTATCAGTCGGGTTCTAGTGATGACCCCCCCCCTCTCTAAAGTGCCTTATTGTTGCATGAAAACATTAGTATCAGTAATCTATAGCAGAAGTTTAAAATGTACAACAGTTTTCCCTGTTCCCCTGCAGCGTCTGGCCTTTAAGAACTGAACATCTGAAAGAGGCTGGATTAGAGAAAATAATGACCGTTGGCGTCTGCGTTCTCCTGCTCCGTCTCATGGTTCTTCTCCGGCTCTTGGGCCTTCAGGCTGGCGATGGAGGAGCTGGAGGAGCTGGAGGTGGGGACCTTGTTCTGACAGTGGGACTCGGTGCTGTCGATGACGGTGAGCAGAGCCTCCAGGGACAGGAGGTGAGTGGTGTAGAGCTGCCCCGACACAGGGAAGGAGTTCTGAGGAGGAGAAGAGCCTTCGATCAACACCAGGAGACAACAGGGTGAGGAGAGAAACAGCGCCCCCAATGTGACGCTGGTGGCCAAAAAGTGTACTGCATCCATTTCCATTGAGGATGAACAGTGGTAGTAGTAGTAGTAGTAGTAGTAGTAGTAGTAGTAGTAGTAGTAGTAGTAGTAGT